>NW_022884549.1:600000-942914 GCF_011952205.1 Bombus bifarius | reverse complement strand
GTTTCCACTTATTCTTTCCTGGATCTCTCTTAATTAAACGTCGAGTGGCGTGCGACGAGTTCGCGTTGGTTGTTTTACCAAAGCTGCTTACAGTTTGTCGCGATTTCCTTCTCTCCCTCTTTCTATACGGTTTCTCTGGATCAAACAAAAAGTTGCTGCAGCTCGAAGCAGATTCCTGTTAGCTTCTTTGTCGAGACTGGTAACTACTTCTTCCAGGCGACTCGCCTTTCTTACCTGCTTCTCTCCCCTTCGATCGAACGAGACGCTAGCCTTAGAGGTTCCAGCGAATCTTTCTACGATCGTTGGCCGGTTCTCCGCGACGAAAGGAACCGAGTAATTTTTCAACGTGCAAGTATCGTAGATAAGGCGGAAGAGCGTAACTCGCTTTAGACTTTGATTCTAATTATTTTCGTTTTATCGTGTTATTGGCCTTACACCGTGCGTTACGTACTAGCCGATATAAGCGGTTAATTATAGCGTGTGACGCGATACCGAGTACACTTGGGCGTACGTATTAATCGCACAGCGGCAGTTAACGATCGGAGCGAGAGATTAACGTTCGTACGAAAGGACAGTGTCTGGCCGTGTCTTGGTCGAACGATATACCACCATCTAATACGACAGCTCCGATACGAATTGTCCCTGATAGATAAGAGATAGCACGCGTTAACCGCTAATAAAAGGTTATCGAAGTTGAGGTAGTTCTTTATCGGGGGAACAGAGAACCGTAAGGCGCGAGGTATCCCGATAAATCTCGCGTATCCTAACGTCTGCGTTCGTAGAATGTCCGATAACGTCGGTTAAACCATAAAACCTTGTCTGCGTGTGTTTACTAATGTAAATCTTTGCATCTCTTTCTTTCTTTCTTTCTTTCTTTCTTTCTTTCTTAGTTCCTTGTCGATTCTTTTTTCACGTTCTTATCGTTTTCTTACGTGCGTTCAACGATTTCGCGTGCAAGAAAAACTCTTCGATCTCAGAGGCGTTGCTGTCAAGACTAATTGTTTTGCATATGAGAGAAACGAGTTGCTCGGTGGAATTTATAGCGGACGATTTAGTCTGACTGAACGAAACGTTAGCGTTTCAACGTTACGAGTATCGACGATTAATTGGCGAGTCTCGAATTACGTTTGCCGCGTGGAACGTTCGTTCTACGTCGACGAATATTCTAGAATTTTGTCAGATTCGTGAAAATAATTACGCGAACAGTTTCCCCGTGGAACGCGATCAAATATTCGACCTTGACGATTTTCGATTCTACGTTGGTGCGAATTCTCACGGAAGTTACAATCTTCTCGCTGGATCTTTTCAGCAACCTTTTTCTTCGTTGGTTTACACGACGATCGACGATTCTGGAAGATACGCGGGAACGCGGCTCGTGCACGCGTTATTATTTGCCGTGCTAAAGCGATCCGTAACAGTTTCGATCGCTTTGTATCGTATCACGGCTACGTTTCACGGCTGCCGAATGCCGTACGGTTAAAACGGGTAATCGCAGTTTGCTACGCCGATATACTCTCGGTACACGCGGAGGATGGAACGCTTTCGTTGCGATTTTGGAAAAAATTTGATCTCGGCAATTCAGGTACAACTATTTATCGAAACAGCGACAACGTGGAAAAAGTTATTCCTACGCGACGCGCACGTCGAATTTAAAACGATGCATCGCCATTCATCTGTCTCGTATGGAGATATCGAAAATGGGATTTAACGTATGTTTACGTACGTTTCTAGTATAAAAGCGTTTCTCCTTCGGGGATTAGCGAGCGATCGACACGTTGTAATCGAGTGTTTGTCGTAAGACGATGAATTGCCAACGTCGGTTAATCGTGTAAATCAATTGTGAATTTGCGGGTTCTGGCGCGCAGACTTTGCGGAAACGTCTGGTTTCGCATCAGAGCTAGCACAATAATTTAAGGTCCGCTTATATAACGCCGTACTACTAATTTCGGCTTTTCACGCGTTAAATGTGGCGGCAATTTTCACAATCGTGATCCAGATTTCGAAGGTCCGGATTCTAGTTAATCCGGATGCTTGGAAGAGACGGAATCGGTCGATGGAAGAATATATCGTCGGCTGCACCCGACGTTTATCTCGAGCCGGACGTCTACGAGCTAGCGCGTTGAAAGAGGCGTTTTTAAAGACGCGTGTAGTTAAAGGCTGGAGTGGAGAGCAGCGGATCGAGTTTTCGTCGACAGGAGTAGGAATCTTTACGCGGGAACAAAATATACGACTAGTGGCTACGCACGCTGCGCCACAACGGAATCAAACGTATGAAAAGGATATTCGTGGATGTACGATCGAGAGAAGGTAAATCCGCGTGAGATTCGGTGGTGCGATGCGTTCTGCCGGTCGCAGCGTGCACGAGTTCTTTCGATCGAGCGTTTCACGTTCGTCGACTGATCGGATATTTATCGCTGGACGCGTGCCGCGTTCGAGCGGTTTTGATGGGAGGCCGACGATGTCGCGAGGTCGTCCACGGTGGGGCGCCACATTCTCGATTCGTAAGGTTGAACGTCGGGACGACGAGAATAGCGAAGAAACGGGCGCGGATCCAGAGAGCACTGACCCAGTATGTCCGTCCGTCGTCGATTTCGCTACTCGCTTGCCCCGCTCCGTTCTTCCGTTCTTTCGTTCTTCCGTTCTTCCGTTCGCGGCAAACGCGGCGCGCAACAGCGAAGAACCGCCGCCTCCCGACTATATTTTCTCGCGCTTAATTTGCCCTCGCCGGTAATCGCTACTCGCTACGATGCGACAAACCAAAAGAGAAAAAAGAGAGATGATCGGGACGTCGCGATTACCGCCACGATCGTCGTATTGACGCTAGGTACGTGCACCGACCCCGCTATGCGTCGACTTTATCCGCGAACTTTAAGCGCCTGCAAGAGCCACGCGAAGCGGATAAAGCGGATAAAGCGACAAAGCGACAAAGCGTAGGTCGCTAGAAATACTTTTACGTATATCGATATCGATAGGGCAGTAGGGTGCTGGTTTCCTTGAAATTAACTCGTGTCGCACAAACGACGTAATTCGACGTTCTTACGAACGTATATTTCCGATACGATCGTTCGACGGTGATCAAGGAGACACGTAGAATTTTACCCATGTATCTATCCGCACGGGTAATGGTGGATGCAAGTTTCCGAGGATTGAAAGTTTTCCGCCCGTACGCTTACGTATCGACGTTGTCGTCGTATACGTAATTTACAGAGCCTTACGAGGTAACCCGTCGTCCGCGCCTATCGTACACCAGGCTCGTATCTCTTCCTTTCATCTTCTTCCCCCGTTATCCCTATCCTCCACAAGCGCATAAAGTATTCGCACTGTTCACAACCTTTCTCCTTTCTCCTTTCTCCTTTATTCCGCTCCTCTCGCCCTGATTTCCTCCTACTTCTTCAGCGTTCGTTTCTCAGGATCGCAGCCATCTGTCCGTCTTTCGTTGCCGCCGCGTATGCGTTGGCGGGAGCGCCGTGTATCGCGAGTTCGGACGATTATTTTTTCGACGGGCGCCCCAAGAAATTTATGCACCGCGCCGGGTCGCGTTTTATCTTCAGGGGCTGCCGCTACGAGGAATTCCTCGGAAATCGTACGCGTACCACCCATCCCCACCCTCGTATCCTCGTATCCATGCTGGTGTTCCGTCCGTTCGTATTCGTGTGCTTCGTAAGCTCGGTAGAACGCGTTGGCGCTCGCTGCGGCAAAGAGAATCCGTCGAGTTTTCGCCAACGGAACCGTTGATTCGTTGGCCTCGAAAATAAACTCGAATCTCGAGTATATCGCCGATCCTTCTTTCCCGTAGATAAAGCGAGTCGCGATATTGGCCCGGGGGAACGCCCCGATCCGTGTTCCCGAGCAGTGCGAATACTTTTTGCTCTACGTGGTGATCGTTGGCGCGAACAACGCCGTTTTTCCCTGCCATCGAACGGAGTCGCGTCCGACGGTTGGCTTAGTCGATAAAACAAATCGGTGGAAAGCAATTTTTACCGACGTTTCAATTCGATTTTCTCGGAGACGAAGACGTTTAGAGGCAAATTTCACCGCTTGCTTCGACGCGTAGCGCTCGATCGAAAACCGACGACGGTCTCTCGGTCGCGGAGAATATACGCAGCTTCGACGAAGCTTCGACGAAGCGAAACACGCTGATCGTTCGTTTGCGTTTGTTCGCAAACGTGGACGATACGTAGGTACGACGTACTGAATCGTTTCTCCGGTGTTTCGTGTTGCAGGTGAATACCAGAAACGAGTGGGCATCGTTATGCGAACAATTCCATCTACCCAACGGCTGCGTGAACAGCGGGGTTGGCCTTAAACAAATTTACCTCAGGTAAGTGGCTGAAACGCGTTCCTACCATCGATCGCTTTATTTTAGAAGCTCGCCGAGCTCGAACATGGCGCGTAAGAAGCAAGTGTACCGCCAAGTACACGCGTATCCTCTTATAAACGCGTCTATCTCTGGGATTCGAGCGCGTTTCGAGCAAAGTTTCGGAATTTCCGAGAGAATCAGATCGAACAACGACTATCCTCGACGCTTGCGATTTCTATCTCGTTGCGTCTCGCGCGGAATATCGAGCTTTTCTTCGCCGCTACGTTCTTTCGTCGTCGTAGTTTACGAAACAACGGAGCGATCTGTGCGCTGTACGGGAAGTTGGGCGCGAGAAACGTTCCAGTCCGTCTTACCGTACGTAAATACGTACGACACGAGGCTCGTGTTCCGCGAATTTCCAAGTAAATAGACGAGTTATGGTAGTAACGCTTTTATGCTCGTGACGCGACAAGCGTAACTATAATCCGTGTGTTCTTAAGCGAATAAACACGACCTTAATTCGCGCGTCTGTACGTCTCGGCGAATAACCTTCGATTTCATCCACTTACGAGCGAGTAAAGTTCTGTACGAGCGTACGAGTAAATAAACGAATTATACGTCATCGGCGAGGAAAAGACAAGGTTTCGCGCGCGCGCCACTCTCTCGAGATTGGTTTTCGACGGGCCGGGCGAAACGTAGGCGCGAAAGATAGACTTCGAAGCGGCGAGTAAGCGGGTCCGCTAGGAATTTGATTCGGGGTGAGCGAAACGCGAACGACTGCCGTGACAAGACGCGATGCTCCATTATGTCTGGCAGTCCGCGAGCGTCTGCGAGAGTAGGAGAGCGGCGATGTTTTACCGCGCGGTCGGCACTAGTCGGCAGCCGCGTATCGGCACTCTGCTACCTACGCCCCACCACCGCCGGCATTTTCCGTATCGTATAGTACGTACGTTCGTTCGTTCATTCATACTGGCCTCGCTGTGACGAGAGCCACGTGGTTCCTGAGTCGGTGTCCTCTCTCTCTCTCTCTCTCTCTCTCTCTCTCTCCCCTCTCCCCCGTCCCCCCCTCTCTCTCTCCCCTCGATTAAGCTCTCTCTGTGCAACCTTGTTACCGTGCGCCGCTTGCAAACAAGGACGCCGGTCGATTCTGTCTCTTCTTCGCCGGCTCTTTCGACGACCACGACGACGACGACTCTCGAGGGTTGACTTGCCGCGCGATCGCGGGATTCCCAACCTGTAGTTTCACGCGAGCGATAGACGATAGATTTTCCGGCACGATGTTTTCGTTGTCGATCTCGCGTCGCCAACCATCTATGACGCAAATGTCTAGGTTCGTAACGGATCGAGCGGATCGAGAACCGCGTAAATTATCCAAACGTCTATAAGGTACCGCATCTAGATCGTCCTATTGCCAGAAGGAAATAGATTCCAGAGGAAGACTTCCAGAGGAAGGCGTCGTTGCTCCGGTGCACTCGGTTCGCGAGTAACGCTCTACGACTTGCACGGCCGTACTTTTGCTCCAACTACTCTACAACCATGAAACGTAATACCAACTGTAGAATAAAAATATGAAAGATAGAACCGCGTAGGCTGAAACGGAAACAAATTTATACGCGATAGGCTGTATTTAGCTCGTTACAGGTAGTAGTGGCGGCCTGTGCGCGGAGCAAAGCGACGGCTCTCTTCCATCGATTTCGTATTCGCAAACGTCGCGTCCTTTCGACACCCACGCCCAACATTCGTCCATATATCCGCGTATTCGATTTCCTACTTTACTTTTGCGAGAAATATTTGATTACGGTTAAACGTGGCGAGAAGCGTGTAGCGTGTTACGCAGAACGGCATACGTATTTGAATATTCCTCCGCTAGTTTTGCTCGCATCTACTGGCTAGAATCGCGGTAAACCGAGAACCTAGAATTTAAATACGTTTGGAAATACGAATACGTCCGATATACCGAGTTGATACGATTATACTTGTACGCTTGTTCTCCGGCGAACGTCTCGACGAACGTTAACGTCTACGACTATCGATCTTCGATATCATCTTAAACCTACCATAGGTGGATAATTGTAATCGAGGCGGTGTAACGACCATAAGTGGATATACAAGATCGCTTGTTGTTAAAAGCACTCGCTTTTGGTAACAACGGAACGATGTCACGGTGCGTTGCGCGATTTTAGCGCGAACGCGTTTCAAAGTCTCGGAGCGAAAATTAGAGAAACGTTGAAAAGTAAGCCTATTTATCTGTCTTTCGATCGCGCACGTACTTTCGTTCCGATAGTCGCGATAGTTCTCGTTACGAAGTGGACTCCGGGGATCGAAATTCTGCTTACGAGAAGAAATTGAACCGCTCGCGAGAATTATCGCGCTAACGCCTGTTAACGTCTATCGACGTCTATTCGCAATCATCGATCGCACCGATTCCAACGACGTGAAAGTGCTTCGTTGGTCGGATCGAACGAAAGAAAAACGTCGCCTTCCGCGTCTAAACGCGCGTAGTTGTACTCGGACAAATTCCAACGCTTTATTCCCGCATCCGCCGTTCAACGTGTACGTAATTATCGTAACGTTAAAGACCTCCGCGATTTACCTATTTCCACCCGTTGCGTTACGCCTCGTAAATGCATCCACCGTAAAAGATACTCGTTCGGATCGATCGCGTTCACGCGTTCACAGGTGTCGCGTAGCCTTGCGCGTATTCGTCCGTTTGATCGACGCGAAATTACGCGGTTCGATGGAACGTGGTACGAAACTCTGAATTTTTCCTTTCGTTCGAAGTAACAGGTAATCGTGAACGGTAAGCGGACGAGATACTTTGGAAAACGACGACCAGCTTTACGCTCTTTTAAACGCTGCTTTTAAAGCGGCTTTCGGAAGCCAGGAAATTACAAACTTGGAAAGTGTCGATCAATTCTGGTATCGCTAGCCACTACGACGGATCTCCGTGGCGGTAACGTCGCGATGGCCGACGTATTCGTTTTCCTCCGGTACCTTTATTTTCTTACGTCTCGCGCGAAAATATATCGATATGGATATTCCAGTCACGCTTCCACGTATAGTTTGACACGGGTGTCGGACGTTCGTACGAGACGATCCGTCTCGAACGCGACGCGAGCGCGATAATAGGTAAATATTGGCAAAGGAGAATTCGATGGATCCGAATAAACCAGATTCTACCTACCGTAGTTGGTTGGTTCGTAGTCGGTCGACGCGAAATCCGGCGAACGCGTCGCTTCTACCGTCGTGCGTTACCGGCGATTCTCGATCTACGCGACAGACGGCGAGTGGTGCACGGAAGGACCAGGGGGCCTAGAGCGAACCGCTGGTCAAAGTGTCCGTGCTCGGTCCGCGTCTACACCGAGCAGCGGCCAATCAGGCTCTGGCGCTCGGTGCTTGGACGATCCGCACCTTCCGTACTCCACGTCGGTGCGTGAATGGATCCATTGCACCTACCCCCCGCCACTTTCTTTCGCCCACCCACGACTACGTCTACTCTACTCTACTCTACTCTACTCTACTCTACTCTGTTCTATTCTGTTCTATTCTGTTCTGTTCTCCTCCCCTCCCCTCCCCTCTTCCTTTTTATCGTTATTATCATTATCAGTCGCGCTAACTCCTGACCGCTGTCTTTACGCGCGACGCTGTTTTCGTTTCGTTCGTTGCTGGTCGCGGTTAGTCCGCTCGGTGCGTCGAGTCGGCTACGACTGCTGCTTCGTGTACCGTCTTCCTCCCTGTGAAAAAATTGGATAAAGTAAGGAGCGGATGATTTTTCCACGTGTCGTAGCTTCCGAGATATTTGGAGAAAAAAATAAACGTATGCGTAATAAACGCAGCTCGATCACGCGTTTATTCTTGGCTAAAATGGTAACGAATCGATCGTAAAAATAGTAGGCCTCGAAGCGACCATTGTAAATGACCATAGAGAATGTAACGCGTTCGTTACAGCTCGCCCGATCTTCCTTTTTAAACGGAAGATGAGCGGTGGTAACCAACACGGATGCGTAACTCTAGACGGAATTCGCTGTAGCGGTACTGTGCCATTTTTTTCCCAATATCTGGAAAACTAAGCTCCTTTATACCTACGAAAGAATACGATTCGAAATATCGATTTCTGCGGCATATCGAAAGACCGTCGAGATCGAAGATCGAAGAGCGATTGACTTTTCTAAAGTTTGCCAAAAGTTAAGCGACATAGGTTTACGGACCTTTCTGTATGGAAACTCGAAGGAGTCGACCGTGAATGAGAATGAAACGCCCATTAGCATTCTTCGAAGAGAACACACGGCCCAACGTCGCGTACGTTTGTATTCCGTTAGGTTCAGCGGCCGTCTTTCGTATTCGTAAAGTCGGTACGAAGAAACGATTGTTTATCGTTGACTATTGCCGAAGCTAGATATTTCTTCGTCTCTCTCGATTCGATGGACGAATAAAAGGGGTCTAAACGCGATAAGAACGGTAGTTTAAGGTATTTTCGACTATTTCTTGTCCGCACGGCGTAGAGTGTCGTCGTGGTCGAAAACGAAACGACTTATTTCTCGGTACAACGTATTTCGCTACGAGAATATAATCGGATAATTTAGCGAATTATCGTAGCACGTAACAGAGTGGTGTGTTATTTCAGGTATCTGGACAGGTATGAGAAGGTACACTTTCTAGGAGAGGATGGCCAACAAGCTGACGACGACGACGAGGATTCTAGACACAGAAAGTGGTCTGCCAGGGCATTACACTCCGTTCCTCTCACTTATAATCATCATCAACACAATGTCGCAGGTAACTATCAAATCCGATTACCTTAAAGTTAAGTGCCTAGAGGCCCTATCCGATAACTAAATCGCTGCTACGGAAATCAATTCCAACAACTGGTAGGGATAACGGTGACGAGTTAACGACGCAAAATCTCAGCCAATTAACCTTACGTTACCGTAACCTCGATCGGTGCGTCGAGTTGAGCGCGTTACACGTTCTACGTGTACCGTATCGCGCCTCTTCGAAAAGAACTACCAACCCTTTGTACGCGATCCTCCGTTCCTCGTTCCACGTTCCTATCCGATATCCATCCTACGTTCCACGGTGTATCGAATTTTCGAACCGTCACGCCGTCCTGCTTTCCAATCGCATTTTTGTCGCGCCAAGCCCGCAACGTTTGCCGAATCGACCGCTGAATTTACGATCGTTCCCGATAAACCGTTTTTCCCAACTTACGCAACCCTCTACTCGTCGCGCCGCATTTCACATGTACGTGCACACGCACCAACCACTTTCGAATGCGTTTTCCACCGTGTATTGTTCCTCTATTTTTCTCCCTCTTTCCCACTGTCATCCACGTATACGTGAATTTAGAAACGTGCATACATCAGCCAGGTACATGGATATCACGCATGTGTGCGAAGGACATGTATACGCGTCAGGTGCCACGGTTCAATAATTCGCTACGTTAGCAATTTCCGTTTGTCAGAACTTTTTCGTTCTACGTTCGGGTCCGTTCGGGTTCGCAAAAACCACCGCTGCGCCAGACAACAATGCGTTAACAGTGTTACATTCTCGATAGGTACGTTTCAAACGCACCGCTTACCGGTGTTTTATTCCCAAAACAGGAACACGATTAAACTACACTCGTGTCTATCGTCTCGCTCTAATCTCTCGTTTTGCCTTTACCACTGGATACCACTAGGCTATTCGAAGCTTTCTCTAGGATAACCGAAAACTCGGTCGGTCCAACTAGCTACAATTCTACGAAACGTTTCGAACAATGTGAAAAGCTACGAGATTCTTCGAAGATCTTCGCCGAACGTCGTACACGTATGGCTTGTTGCGTCCTACTGACCGCGTACGTTTCGTAATCGTATCTTCACGCGTAGAATTTCGCTAGATCGTTTCTAATATCCGCGGAATATCCGATCGTTCCGGCATTCGATTATAAACTTCCCTCCGCGCGAAAAAATGCGTCCGTGTGTAATTGCATCCTGGCCCAATTAGTTCCAAGCGCGCGCATTATCCTCCGCGCTCCTCGCTAATTCGTTAACGACGATTTATGTTTCGCCGTTAATCTCGGTCGAAATAACACGTTGCTCTGTGTGCAAGGAGGAAAGAGGAAGTGGAATTGAAAAAAGTTGCGTGAAACGCAGATAGAGAGAGAGAGAGAGAGAGAGAGAAAGAGAGAGAGTGTGTGAGTGAGTGAGTGAGTGAGTAGCAGTGTCGAAGAACGCGACGCGGCGGATCGGTGCGGTGGTTCGAGGCGAGGCGGCTCAAGTGCGTCTGTGACGTGCGAACACGCGAGCGCAGGGGCTTCGGAGAACCGAGTCGAGTCGGGCCGAGTCGAATCGAGCCGAACCGAGCCGAGCCGAGCCGAGCCGAGCCGAGCCGAGCTATGGAAACAGGTGAAAGCTCCGAAACGTGTTTCGTAAAAAAGCATCGGTTAAGTGTGTTGCGAGAATATCTGCGCTCGCGCTATAAACGCGCACTACATGCAGCATGTCGAGGCGGCAACGGGTTATTGACGCGTTTCTGCGGAGCTGTGCCGACCGAGAGGAGGATGTAGAGATAGAGAGCCAGTCTGGCTGGAATGCGTACGTCTACGGTCTACGCGATACAGACGTACATACGTAAATATACGTGCACCACGACCTATACACGTATATTATATGCATGTATACACGTACACGTATACGTGTACATGTACACGTCGATGGGACTTGGTGTGCCAGGGAGTGAGAGTAGAACGCGCACAACGTGTGCAAGATAATTTAATGGGCAATAATCATGACACACATAGAATCGCGCATACACCTCCGTGGCCGCGCTTCGACTGTCGGAACGCGGGTCTATATTTTCTGCGCATGCGTACGATCGACTAACAGCTTCGTACCGAACTGCTCGCCACCCCACTTTCCTCTCTTCTCGTTTCTTCGTTGCTCTTTCCTTTTCCTTCCCTCTCTTTCCACTACTTTTCGAACGATACGCCGCACTGGGAACGGTTGGGTGCTGAACGTTCGGTAACTTAGCACTTTCGGTCGCTTCAACGATTTCCACTGAATTCGCTGAAACTCCGGATTGACCCGACCGCTAACAAACCTGGCGTTTCCTCGCACGCTACTTCTCTTTAGATCGGCTCGAACACGTTGACTTTTATACCATCGCGACCGCTATAGTTTTTCGCTATAGAGAAAACTGGTATTCCAGCTTATTATTTCACAATTTTCTCAACATACGTTTGATAATTTGTTTGTTGAAAAGACCGGCAGGTATTTCAGCGTCGATGTTTTATCATCGTTATTGCGCAGATAACGCGTACAGCGTTCACTTTTGCGTATCTCGTGTAATTTAAAGCACGTTGCCGTACAATTAATATCGCTAATTTTTATCCGATTACTGGAACGGGCTTAATTATATCAACTAATTGTCATATTCTCATTTCTTTATTATATTCTCGTGTCGATCTTTGAATCGTTTGAATCAAGCATTATCCAATATGTTCTAAGAACAACAGGGGTAAACATTTTTATACGAGCAAACATTCTGCATACGAGCAAACGTTAATAAATCGTATTAATAATATATCCAGCTTTTAATATACTGCAAATCGGCAAATTCGTGTAGTAATAATAAATCCGATCTTTTTAACACACTTTTCGAAATGGAATGCTAGTACGTAATTACGTGCATGTAATTTACATCGATACATATTTACAGCGTGCGCGCTATCTTCTCTTACGTGTCTCGTATTTTCATTGTAATTTTTCAATAAACCTTACTGCGACTTAAATCCGAATAACATTCTTTCTCGTTTTTATTCATAGAACATATTCATGAACCGTGGCTTATAAAGTTCTTGCGCATCTTAGATTTTTTAATAACTTAATTTCTGTACAAGGTACAAACGTCAAACTCGAATCGAATAAAACGAAATTGATTCTAGGTTTATCTAAAGAATTACTATTTCGTAGTTACCGGTGTTATCTTATTTTTGAAAGAGACGCGTCAACATTTTCTTAAACTTGCCTCGGTTATAGCTTTTCTTACGATAACGCTTTAAGGTATTAATTTGCTGAACAGAGCCTCGCTTTACAAACAATCTTCGTGCTGAGATAACAAATATGACCGATCTCATAATCCAAGAGCAATAATAACGATACGTGCATTTAAAAGTTTCAGAAACGTACGGATACTTGTATTTAAGAAATTTGTAAAGGAAATACCTACGTAGCAGGTATTTGAAGATATCGCGTTTTAGGTTGGGCAATTGCGTATCGTCTATAAAATTGTTTGTAAAAACAGTGCGTCATAAAATTATTCGCAATTGGAACGGTATGGTGATTTGTAAAATCAACTAGACGCAGCATGATGCGTGATTTTGCGATGAAATAATGGGCGTGCACCCACAAAATCGATGCCGCGCGTTTAAGGAGCGTGTACATTGTACGCGTATATACATACACGCATACACTCATACACGCATACATATATCGGTGCGAAGTCCTATCTCGCTCGCTCGCGCTGCATGCGCGCGTCCATGCGTAACATTATATCGAGGCGTGGAAGTTTGCGTGTGGCGCGCGCGCTAAACCGTTCGTTAAGCATTCGCTACGCGTAGTCATTGAATTGAACTTCAACGTTGCCACTGACTAGGTTCATCGACGTTCGCAACTCGCGCTTCCGTTTCTTCTACGTCGAGTTAATTCGACGGAAAACAGATGTGCTCGTTGATCGAGGCGGTATGTACGAAAAACGTATCTGTCGTAAACGATAACATTTTTCAGCCTATTCGATAGCTATCTTTCGCGATAGTTTTGACTAAACTACTTTAAATAAAATAACGATTAGACAGATCGACGTTAGTCGATATCCGAATAGATGCCCGGATGAATAAATAATTTGTTATTGGCGGTTAGTAATGTAAACTAAACTATCTAATTTTCTTTTCTATTCGAGTTTATACCCTTGTTAGATTCGATAAATGCTTAATAACGAATAATCGCTTACTTCCTAGTATCAATATCATATATAACGTAAAAGAGTGAAATATCAATGACATATTTGGCGGTTGAATAATAGCTCGCGTTAAATTTCGTTGCGTTTCTTAGATTTTCTTTGCTGAAAATCCAAGCTTAACCTCACTTTCTGCGAAGCCCGGTGCTCGCAATTGACTAGGTGATCGGAATTAGCCCAACGATACGATCGAATCTATAATATATGCGATGTAATCGAATGCAAAACGTTTGGTTATATATACGTTCTGTTGGCTACTTGAATCTCGTTACGTTGGAATACGTGGATCGGCTAGAAAAAACGGCGGAAAATTCGAGAAAAAGCGAAACAAATATCGAGATCGAAAGAGAGATACAAAAACAAAAGAGAGAAGTAGTAGTAGTGGGAACGAGAAACGGGCGTGTGATAAAGAAGCGTAGACAGAGATGGAGACACGATGCGAGAGTCACAATCAATAAGCGTTTGCGGGGATAGGTGTTCCGTGAGTCCTCGATCCTCCCAGCGTAATACAGCATTCTGCACGCTTGCGCGATGCTCCGTAGCTCCCGATTTTAACCCCCACCAACTCTTTTCAGCTCTACGCGTTTATCCCCACTCCGTCGCCGTCTTTTTCTGCCTCCGTTTCACTCGTTCTCTCGGTTGCTACGTCGCCTGAATTCTAGCGTCATCCAGGTGAACCGGCTACTCTCGCGATTGGTGACGTCTAGACTAGACTGCGTGCCATCGATATACGAATGCCCTGGAGCCGGTTGTGCCACTGCATACGCACACAGCGGCGATAGCTTGTTAACGGCGCGGCGTTTGTCCTTTAAGGCCAATTAGCGGCGTCGCGTGCGCAGCGCCCCCTACACACCTTGCGCACTACTCGCTGGTAAAACAATGCCCTTAACCTCCTACGATTCGTCGTGTATCTCTCTCTCTCTCTCTCTCTCTCTCTCTCTTCGTATTTAACGACAGACAGACTCGATCGAATTATCGATTAATTAACTCGTCACGCTGACCGAGAGTCGGACTGGCATGCTCGGATGTATGCGTTTCGAGTATGTGCATATACGTGCGTAGTCGAAGGGTTATCGCTTTAAATAACTTTAGTGATCGCCGAAGTGCTTGATAGGATAAGAGGTTTACTAGGTAGTCGAGACCATTCTGACATTTGAGCGAAATGTTTCTCGTATTTAGTACGCGGTATTTAACGCGTAATCGACGATTCCTAACGAAAGATACAAATAAAATATAAATATTCTCTCTCTACTTTCAAACGGTTATCGTCTCGTGTTTATATCGCGTACGACGGATAATCGCACGCTGAAACCTAGCTCGATCCGCCTTTTCTTAGCAGTTTTCAGTGTTTACGCGGGAGAAGCACAATGGAGTTTAAATTACTCTTCTATCGTTTATCGGTCGCTCTTCTGTAAAGCCGTTGATTTACACGCGAGTGCGTTGACGGGACGCGGGAAAAGACGACGAGAGCTGGAGGACACCGTGCTCCTGTCATTGTTATCGGCCATGAAGAACGAGAAATAACCTCGGTGGTATCGCGTCGATGCACGTATACACGCGTGCCGTATACAGCCTATTGCTGTTACCGTGATAGGTATTCGTATTGTTTGATCGTCGTCGAACTGTGAATTTTCATGGTAAAACTGTAAGAAGAAAATGAACTTTCAACGGCGTTGGTTTACTACACTATTTTCATCGACATGGAGAGTCGCGTTAAAACGGTTTACGAGCGCCTCCTTTTAGAATTTCCGCCGACATTTGGCAGCGTGTCAAGCATTCTGCATGGATTATTAACACGCGAACTTTATATGTACTTTCGCGATGATAAATCGTTTCTCCTTTTTTTCGCCGATGATACAGGAACGTAGGATATAAATGGAAATGACTACATCGAGTCGACGAAAATGGGATTAACAGAAATTGTTCTATACTAACAACATATATATATATATATATTAATTTTCAGACTCAAAGTCAACGAAACAGAAAATGAAAAAGCGTTGGATAGGCGAGACAAAGTCGATTAGAATGTTGTTTCGCGCCACATTTTAAAGGCAAGACGGTGAAGAGGATAGGAGTAGAGTAATCGGAGTTGATAGGCATTGCGCGAGCAGCAATTGCAGTTATTAAACGCGATTCCGCGGATCGTGCAGGCGCGCAAACGCGCGAATTAAACGTCATTTCGACTTTACTTCGCGGCAGTACGTCGACAGTGAAACGGTAAAACTTATAGAAATTGGACTTTAACGATCGCGTTTGAGCGGATGATGAAATTTGAAGGAAGCGCGATAAGAAACGATAAGTCGAGCGTTGTCAAGTCGCTACGTCGATTGGCGTTGGTTTAGGTGTCGCGATTGAAAATCGTAATTGCCAGTGGAACGAGTAATGGGATGTTGCGTATCTGGAACGATGAAACGATAAAATTAGGACGTAAGATGTAGCGCGAGGAAAGTTCTGCGACGACTCATAGGCCTGGAAGCGAATCTTTACTTGGCTGATCAAAGACAACTCGTTACTCCTGCCAAGAATGGCCTTTTCGTGTCGTTTTCGAAAGTGTCCTCGATTATTGCCAAGAATTATTCTTGCCACGATTTTGCTTATTTTCTCAAACCGACCACCCATGATCCCCATTGCGTAACCTTTTTCGATGAATTTTTCTCGGAACTTGCTAACAAACGGATCGATATCGAAGAAAAGATTACGTTGATTTTGTTCTCGCGTAATATCGACGATCGTTGATATTTACGTCGATCGGTTATTTACGACGCGTACTACTTGCGATATTGGCGATCGTTAGATGCAAATATCAAGCCTGATATTTCAATGAACGTTTCACTCGTGTTCCGGTAAGGGATAGCCACTGATTAAACGTAATCGACGAAAAGATAGATCGGCGAAAGATAGAGCGAAAAGATGCGAAAAGAGCGAAATATTTCTTTGATAACGTTCTAGATCTGATGGTTGTTTGGACATGGAGCGTAAGCTTTGTTCGTTCGGATCGCAAACGATCTTCGAATTTACCTGGTAAGAAAAAAGCAAAAACGAGGCTGCTTTTCTAGAAGAAGCGGGAAAGCAAGCTTAAACGTAAAGCGAGCCGCGTTACAAGATAATTCGTATCTTTTATCGCCCGGTTCGACCAGAAATGCGAATACGAAAGAATCTCGACGGGCAGAATTTTATTAGCGATCCTTTTTCTCGTCCTTACCGCGCGCGCGTTTTTCGTTTTGCCCCGTTTCTCCCTCCCTAGGCTTCCGCCGACGGATTCCGTAGTTTCCGGCCAAAAGTAGCATTTCTCCCGGGACGCGCGATATTGATCGCGGTTTTGCGGCTGCAAAAGATTACCGCGATTTGCGATAATATCGCAAGTTCCAGTCTGTTCGAACCTTGTGCCTACACCGTTAGAAAGAAAGCGCGATTTGCCTCTAGCATCGTGTGAAACACGTGCAATTCTAATCCACGCGAATTATCTGTCTTCCGTTGAAGCTCGTATTCTTTCTTTCGTTCTTCTTTCTTGAAAACGATCAAACTAATACGACGGAGCGCGTGTTTATATAGTTTGATTAATCGATTCGTCGATATTTATCGATATCGATACCAAGTACTACACGCTTTTTATACATAGTCGAACGCCCACTCTACCAGGCAGCCGGCAGAAGTAGTTAATTTTAGTTGTACTATCGTACCCTGTAGCGAATGAAGATATAAATATCTCGGAATGAAAGAACATCCATCTTAATTTTGCCTTTACGATTTATGCGAATCGCCGTACATCTCGTTGAAATCTACGTAATCCGATTTATCGTTAAGAGTATAACGGTTGACTTTGTCTGTCGATTATTTCGATTTAAAAGATCGGAAACGAGCTGCACTGTTTTAGCCGATGTAACTCTCCGGTAACTCGCACAGTTTGCCTCTCTTCGATCGAATATCGATCTTCTTCTTTCTTTTTTTTTTTTTTTTTTTTCTCCAATTATTCCGCACAACCATACCGCGTACACGTACAGTAAACTCGAAGTATAGAGAAAATTCTTGAAACGGCCGTGTCGATTAATGGGAGGATTGGTTGGGTGAAAAATGGCGCGTCCGATCCAGATATTTTCGTTGCTTCGTAGAAATCTGGCCCTGACCGTGTACAACCTACTTGCATTCGTGATTCGTCGATCGCACCAGTTGCACGAGGCGTCGTCGCCGGTCGGCTTGTAGCGAGCGGATCTTCCGGTCTTCCTTTGTTTATAAAAGAACCATTTGCAACAGCGTTCGAACATCGATACACCGTTTGAAAGAGACGCGCCTCTTTCTCAGCATTAACGATACGTGTAAAACTTCTAATAAATATGATAAATGGTAGAGTGAAAAAGTTCGCTTTTAGAAAATCAGCCACTGGAATAACGACTATACTAAATTCTCCGCTCAACTGGCTATTCTCCGACAGCGAGCAGGCAAGAGCGAAGTAGGTGGCTCTACCTTTGTCTACTAAACTGGCATTTAAAAATGCGCAACAAGCGCCGCGACAACCACTTCGATTTATTAGTTTTAGTAGACAAACTTTGTCGAGGTTCGTGAGAACACTAGTTAAATTTGTATATCGTTACGTTACGCGGCGAAAATTTCTCTAACTTTGAAAACGTTGAGCGATCGCGCGTCTGTCTATTAAACCGATACTTTGGATTTAGCGGTTGGACGTTGTTAACGATATTCCGAGAAGTAACGAAACGAGTTAACGGCTCGATAGGAAGAGATCGGAAGAGATCTAGATTCGTTCGTTCGGCGTGTCCGACGGTTGTCTTAATTCGTGCAAACGTTTGCCATCGTATTTCACGTAGCTGCGTATTATTAACGGAAAGAAAAATCGCTCGAGATGGTTCGCAACGTTTCGCAAAACATCGATTACTGTAGCAACGATGAACTAGACGAGACTTCTCCCCATCGCCAATTAGTAAGAATAAATTAATTTCGTCGCGTGTCTTTTTTTTTTTAGAATCTCTTCGTGATTACAATGGCCTTTCGTCGGACCTCTACAAGCCATCCAACTACGATAAACTCGCGCTATCGCTTCTCTCGCCTCTTCCCAACGAACAAGACTTCGCCATCAACGTGTGCACGTTGCTGTCGAACGAAGGCAAGCACATCCTACGTCTCGACAAGTATCCCCGTCTCGTCAACATACTGCTGGCGCACGCCGGTATCTTCGACTCGCCCGGCACACGGCAGCTCTTCATCGAGGTCTATTCTCGCGTGAGGAATTACTCGATCAACTCGTTCTGGTCGGACGTTCTCGACTCCCAGGACGTGATAGATCTTACGAACGAGAGGACGTTTATGAAGAAACCAACCGCCAGTCCGCAGACCTTCTCCAGACGGAAAATCTTGGAGAGAGAGAAGCAGAACAGAAACGCAGCGTCGACGGAGAACGACGAGGCTTCCACGTCGATGGAAGTCGACGGGGTAAGATGGAATTGGATATTACGTGTGCGCGTCTCCTTTAAGTTTGCTTCCTAAGTTGCTTCCTTCGAGTTTAATTAACCAGCAAACTGTACCTACGACGGTGTTACTGCGCACGTTTTATCGCGCCGCGTTACGAGATTCGTTCTCCTTTCGTAATCGGAAAATATGTATCGCTGCAGGTGATACCAGACTGTCCAAGATTGGATCCAACTGGCTCGCATCAAGATGAAATTCTGAAAGATCAAAATCAAAACTCCATAAAGTTTGAAGAGGAGGACAAAGACTTGTTTTGTGTCGGACGGACGCTCGGAACGCAGGATCCTTATGGTCAACGTGTGCTACAAATAGCATCTATCTTACGGAATTTAAGTTTCACTCCGGAAAACGCCGCTGTATTAGGAAGAAATCGATGTTTCTTGAGATTTGTATTGCTCTGTGTGCGGGCAAGGTGGAGTAATTTGCACCAACTTGGTTTCGATATACTAGGCAACATAGCGAATGAAATAATCTTGAAAGAAGCTGGTGAAAGGATAACCGATGTTGTATTGTCGTGTGTAGCAAAGGGAATTGAATCCCAAGACAGGTTTATCGTTATTTCCTGCTTGGAGGTGCTTAACAAAATTAGCCAACAAGACAGCAACGAAGAAATTATTAGGTTTGGATTAGAAGACAATGTATACGAACTTATATGCAGGTGAATCTTCTTTCGTAAATTTTTCGTTTTCCCTCCAACGATAGCTTCTAACGCTTTCTAAAGAAACGTATCTTCCTCCTCGTTTAGTTCGTTTACTAACCGTATTGCAAATTTTAATTATCAACTTTCACCGTACAAACTTTCCCCGTATAATTATATTCGTAACCGATAGAAAGGACACGTATCGTACAGTTATTGGTAAATATATTACAACTTGTACGCTACATAGGAACTTGTGTTTCTCCATAGGTTTTTAGCCCTGAACGACATAGCTCTTCTGGTGTATACCTTGGAATGTTTGTACGCGTTGACTTCGTTAGGTGAAAGGCCATGTACCAGTGTCGCGCGCGTACGCGGAGCTATCGACACGTTGGTCGCTCTTGTTACCGTAGAAGCGCAAAGTTACGGTCCAAAAGCATGTATTCTGATGAGGGTAATCGAGACAGTGTCCACGGTAGCACCACCACCTAATGCTGCTCAGAACACTCCGGTTACCGCTGCTGCCCCAGCTACGACAGTGTCCTCCTCTGTACCAACCACACCGGTTACAGTCACCGCGACACCAGCTCCTGTTAGTCCAGCACCGTCGCGACCAACGACACCAGCCGCCACTGCGACAAAATCTACGACACACAGTACGTATCAAACTAATCAAGTACATCGTCGAAGAAAACCCAACGACAGATAACGATATATCGATATTGTCTTCTTTCTATGTCTATGTTTAGAAGCAGTGGAGACGAGTAATTCGCTTCAACAGCAGCACGCGCATCAACAAATCATACAGGAAAACGAGCAGTTCGCTCTCAGTTGGTTAAGAGCTACCTTCGAACCTGCGCTTGGCGTACGTATAGAACAGGAAGAGTTATACAAAAAGTATCTCGGTTGCTGCACAAAGATCGGTAGAAGAGGCGTTATTGCTCCGCTTCACTTTCCACGATGCGTTAGGTAATCCCTGATTTTCCCCAACGAAATAACATTCGCTCAAGCTGTATCGCACGACAATCAATTTATCGATGCGAAACTGTTTCCCTATAGATCTGTATTTGGTGGAAGCGTCGGACCAAATCCGTTGAAAGGTGAAACAAGCGGTACTCAGTATTACGAAGGAATCCGAGTACGGGCCACACCTCCCCAAGTAACTTATCCGAGCCAAACTGCGGTTGGGACTAACACAGCTCCAATTCCAGCAGTCAACACAACGCCAGTAAAGGTGCTTCCCGTACAACAGCGTACAATCAAGAGTATAAGTCCTGCTCCTGATAGCACGGCCCTAGACAATCCTGCATCTGGGCCTCCGAGAACCCCTGCCCCAGCGTCACCTATCCTAAAAGCCCAATTGTCTGCTCCACCGAAACCACCATCCAGTATCTCGAACACTGCAACTCAATCCCAAAATCCAGTCACCAAGGTTGATTCTAAAAGTCAGGTGGGTCCAAGTCCTAAGCTTTCTACCATTCTCTCTACCACTCATGACCTTGGTTCTTATTTTCGTTATGGTCTCACTATGCTGTTATAATGTGGGCTTCCCTTTAACAAACTTACATTTTGCATGTTTCGAATCCCGTGTCGAATCCGTCGATATATGTGCATGCAGATAAGTAAATATGCGAACAGTGTAAAATCCGGATCATCGATCCACTCGCTTTTCCGAAAACTTTCTTGCCTTGGTAAAGAAGCGTTTTAATGTCTGACTTGTTTATATGAAATGTAGAAAAATGTATAACCATTCTTCGCTTCGAATAAGTAGGGTCTAACTGTTAGCTGATGTGTATAACAGAACGAAGCTTATTAAATATATAAATATAGTATATAAATATTAATTTAAGCGAAAATTGCTATTATAGCGCTACTATATACTGTTTATTATATAAATGCTATTTACAAATAATAGTTTCTGCTCAAATCCGATCATTTCGTCTGATATATCGATTAAAGCTTACAATTCTGTCTGTTTTACACTTTTATCGGTAATAGTTACAGATGCGATGTTGGCTAAAAAGTTTTATCTTTGCATGATCGACGTATCATTGTTTCACAAATACGCATTCTTTGATTCGAATAATCTTTATGCAGCTTGTATGATATTTCTATCATAATATAATACAATATTCCTGTTATGCTATGATGATATTCTTCTATAACAAGTATACATTTTGTATTTGATTGAATCAATTTATGTTACGTCAATTCATCTCATGCTTAATAATAAACAAAATGCTGCTGCAGATTTTATGAGATTCGCTATCGTCGGTGTTGAAAATTGTTCGCGGAACATAGCTGAATCATTCACGTACTACACGATATATCTAATATATAAACTATCTTGCGGTGTAATACTTTCCAAATAACGCCAACTAAAGTATTACTGTTTAAGTATGTAACTCTCGCGGCCTCTGTAGATTCCATTTAAAGCTAAACGAATCGATATTTCCGTAATATAATGATGTTTCGATATGTCGCGAGGTTCTTGTAATTACATTACCTTCGTTGTTGATTAGGTGTCAGTGTCGCATCCTCACCTGAGTCAAGCGTTGTTGTCAAGTGGTTCCCAAACACAGCCTCAACCACAAGTCCAGCAAGTACAGCAACAGTGTCAAACGGTCCAGGTAGTTGCAAAGGAAGATAATCGAAGTGGTACTACATCCAGTTCCATAATAAAAAGCCTTCTGGCTACTAAGGTAACGGTCAGCAGCGACTGCATGCCCAGTACTGCTGCGACTTGTGTGACTACCCCTACTGCCTGTGTAACAAACACTACTGCTAGCATCGCATCCAGCATCAGTGCCAACCAGCTAATAACCAGCAACCAGGTATCATTGTTGTACATTAACAATGAAAACTGTAGTATTTTTTTTATATTTATAGGACACTGAGTTTTAAAAGGATCTTAGTACATTGAAGTGCAACCATAGATTGTAGGATGGTTAAAGAGATAGTTTCTATACAAAAGGAAAAGATATGAGACGAAGCATGACGCGTGATTGAATTACTACGTTAAGTAGAATGCTATGACAGATATGTGCGTAGGATAATTAAATTTGAATTTCAAATAATGTTTATTCGTTTGTACTATAAAGAAACCATTTTACAGGATAAGATCGCACTTGGAAACGTACTTAGTGAATGTATGTCTTAACAAATTTGATTTCAATGAGTTTTCCAACGTTTTGAAGTAGTTACCAATATTATGTTTTTGTTATGCTATTTTCTTTTATTTCGAGAGACGAATTTTACATTTGTCTTCGTCGTTCAATTGAAATTTCCAAGTAATATTTAACAATGATTATATATTTTTTTTTTTTTTTTTTTTTTTTAGTTCAGAGTGAAAATAATAGCGTATTGTATATATTACTAACAAAAGCATGGTTTTCGAAATTGGAGTTATTTTCTTTTATATAATAATTAAAAAAAGAATACAAGAATTAATATTTCTTGAAGAAAGATATGAAAAGTTACCCTCGTAACTCTGGTTTGTATTATTTATATAGGTTGCGCAACGTCAACAACAACAAAGGCTACTGCAACAACAGTTAACCAATATATCGCAACCACCTACAACTACAACTAGCGTAACCACAATACTCCCAAAGACTCCTGTCAACTCGAAGCAAAAGCCAGCTATCACACCCATTCCTGCCAAGAAGATACAAAGGCTCAACGGGGCCAAATTTATTATCACTAATAATTGTGACAAGGTACAACATGAATTTTATGGCAAACCATGCAGACGTTTTATAATTTTATAATTTTTAAAATTTAGTTAGTTATACTCATTTGATTCTATATTGCAGACTGAAGTAAATGATAATGAGAATGTCAACCAAATCGTAACATCGACAACTTCTTCCACGGTGGTTTTGAACTCAACCGAAAATCACATATCGTCAACTATTAAAGTATGTCGGCCTCCAACTATAACCGTAACTACAGCAAACAAAGCGATCCAACGTTCGACTTGTACATCGATCGCCGAAGATTCAGACTCGACCAACAATTCTTTGGCATCCAGTAGTGGTATCGGTGGTAGTAGGGATTGTTCTGGTGTCGGTATAGAGGAGGACAATTCTTTGACGAGTTTCGAGGGAATTCTGTTAAACGGTGCACCAAGTAATATGGACATCGACGCGCAGGAAGATGGATCTTCGAAAGATTCGTCTAGTGTAACGTCTAAAGAAAAACCCCTGCAAAGTATGATGCTTGCAGATTTGTTAGAAAGGAAAGTTGACAAGGAGCCGATCTTAAACGGCGTGTTAGGCAAAAATTCAATCAATGACAAGGGAATGGACTTAGTAGAAAATCACATTAAGAAAGTACTAAAAGAATCTCCTACTGACATTAAAATAAAATCTGAAGTAGAAGAGACGGAGGTCTCCGAGGATACTTTGATCGAAGCACCCAGAGGGATAAAACGATCTGCCAGCGAATTAGATGAAGTAGATGTAAAGAAAGTAAAATATTCCAATGGTACGATGTCGCCGGATCTTGCTGTTGATTCGACTACCGCCGAATCTACTGTCTCGAGTATAAAGTCTGAAGAACAGGACGATGATAAAGATAACGAGAAAGTAACCGTATCTTCTACAGCCGCGAATCTTTATGCTGCTCTGGCCGCGGATTGTATAGAAGACGAAACGGATCTTGACGAGAACGTTAATGTAAGTGTTAAGGAAGAACCTATTACTATAAAAGAACCTATCGCTATAAAGGAGGAACCTGTCAACACGATGAAAGAGGAACCTATCACGATAAAAGAGGAACCTCACATATTCGTCAATCAACTTAATCAACAACCACCTCAACAGCAGCAGCCATCGCAACAACAACCACAGCAGCAACCGCAACAGCCACCACCACAATCACAACACCCGCAACCACAAGTGCAACAACAACAACAACAACAACAACAACAGCAGCAGCAGCAGCCACAATTGCAGCCACAACAACTTATCGTTACAGCACCTAGGCAGATAGTAGTACAACAAACGATTCAACCAAATAATCAAGTTATTATACCAACTGGTCCAGTGAAAGGAAGACAGGCCCAACCGCAACCGCAAGTTTTATTGCAACAAGGAGCAGGAGGTCAATTACAGTACGTTGTTTCTGGCGGCGTGCCTGGTCAAAATTACGTCCTAGCTCAACCGCAAACGACATTGGTTCAGGGTCAAGCGCAGACTGTGTTAGTAGCTCAGACGACACAGCAGCAAGGAACTGGTGCAAAAACGATAATTATTTTGCAATCTCAAGCAGCTGCGCAGCCAACCCAACAAAAAATGGTGGCCGTCACACCTCAGGGACAACAGGTTGTCGTTACACAAGTTTCACGTCCTATCCTGCAAAGTCCGGCACTCGGTAATATACCCCCGCCTTTGGTTCCAACGTCAGGCACAATTCCACAAACTTCCATAATAGTGAACAGTTCCGTGGCACAAACAAATCCCAACACAGTGACTGTCACGATTCCTGCAATGGCCCAACAAACACCAGTGTCAACTAGTGTACCATCGAGAGTGGTGACACCAACACCGGCTTCTACTCCACCCCCTACCAGACCTACCACGCCTCATCAAGCAGCTGCAACGCATGGATTGCCGGCGAAACAACCTGCTAAAGTAATGAAGACTGTCAGTTCCTCAACCTCCACAGAACCGGAATCCAAGCCGTCTACGAGCCAGAATCAACCAGAAAAGACCATCACCATCAAAATCGATCCTAATGCTTATTTGTGCGAATGGCGGGGTTGTTTAAGGTAATTGACTATTTCTCGGCATAAGGCAATTTAAGAGTGAACTTTAAGAATTTACGACAAATGTCCTACATTTTAAAATAAAAGGAAAAATACCAGTTCTTGTTTTTATAAGCTTAGTAAAGATTGAATTAGTCGCGTCATTTAATATTATCTAATACATACATTTCTTTATTTACAGGCAATTTAAAACACCGCACGAAGTTTATCTTCATGTGTGTGAGGCACATTGTCCAACTGGTGGAGAGGAAATATTATGTCTTTGGGCGAGTTGCGATGCCTTAAAAAGACGTCGATTTTCGTTAATGACACATTTATACGATAGGCATTGTAACGCTGAGGTATGTATTGATATCATCTTAAAAAAGAAAGAAAAAGAAAAGAAAAGAGGAGAGAAAAAAGAAAAGAAAAAAAGTCTTAAGAGAACCTAAGAACTAAAGCTATAAAAGCTATATATCTAACAATTTTACAGACAATGTCGATAAGAAGGAAACAGTTGACGGTAACAGGCAAAACCGAAGTTTCCACGTCGACACCGTCAGCTCCTCATCATCCTGGGTATGCACCGAATGCAGCATTCCATGCTATTAAACGGCACGCATTGGAATTTGTAAATCCAAAGGAGTTAATGGTTAGTAAGATCACATATAAAGTTACACAAGTTACAATGAACTACGATAATGCAAATAGCTGTAAGTTAGTGGTAATTTCGGTAAAAAGAAAGAAGCACAAAACACTTCTTAATCATGGGGTAACAAATGCACTAAAATTATTACGCGAGATAGCACGATATATTAATGTCAAAGATAACGCGTTTAATGATATAAACTGTGTCAATATTTCGGAGAATCCTTTATAGTCCCACGGTTCATAGAGTCTATTGAGTTTTGTTAATGTAATGAAATTTCTTATTCTCTCGGCAAAGCAGCAAAGGCCGACCAAGCCCGCTGCAGCCACTTCAAGCTCTTCTTCCCCCAGACCTGGGCAAAATCCTCCACCAGAACAGGTAAAAACGTGTTCAGAAATTGAAAAAAAAAAAAAAAAAAAGAAAAAAGAAAGGATTCACGATTCACAGCCACAGCCCTTGTGCGCTGTTCCTGCCGCCTATTTTTTTTTTTTTTGCGCTACATCTCTTTTGTTTTTCGTAACATACGTTGTGTTCTTTTAATTTTTAATTTCACATTTTTCGTTGTATACGTACGTATGTTCTATTAGCATGGATTTCATTTTAGTTTCATTTCGTAGCTGGCGTCGCTGTATAATTTATGTGTTCACGCAGTTGAAGTGTATTCATGATGATGAAGGGTGCTGGTATATAATACTTTAAGAAGCATAACGTAGAATATTTGTCGCGCTTTTGATACAGGGCAACCACCTTTTGTATTAATCGCGATTAAAAAATTAACGATTGTATCTATATCAAAATACGAAGATTTGTTTCTTTATCGATTTTTAACGAAAGAAAATTTTCCATGTATGTTGGATTACTAATTAACAGTTGCGTTTACAAAGATACGTAAAAACTTTATATATATATATATATTTTTTTTTTTTACGAATATGTACATTTACTTATATCTTTGGCACCAAAAAAAAAAGAAAAAAGTAAAAAAAATATATTTGTCTGGTGGTCAATTTATCAATATCAATTGTATATACGTATTTGTAGTAATTTTAAATGAAATCACTTTGTTTGTGTTATTAGCGATTTTCGAAACTCTTTTAAAGCATGCTACAATTAATTTTTTGTTTTCACATTAAATTACTTATTAGCATCAGAAATTGTATATATATTTTATGACTCATGATGTCAGTGTATCTTCTGTTCACGTAAAAGAGTAATTTGATATTCGTTGAAATTGTCCAATCTATTCACATGCGACATCATATCGTAAATCAATGTTTCCGCCTTGTTTTCATAATTGTATTTTACTAATGTTCGAAGCTGTTGCAACTAATTGATTCAAACATCATGAAATAATAGCTATACTCTGATATATTATATTTGTTTTAGTGTTACTTAAAAGTGTGGCTAGATGATCTTCTTACTTTAACGTATAATTTAAAGTAAAGTAAATTCTTAATTGTTTTGTGATTTTTCAACAGGATGACAACGAAGGTCCAGTGACCAAAAGTATTCGCTTGACAGCAGCTCTCATTCTTAGAAACCTAGTCATATATTCAACACATGGCAGAAGGTAAACTTTGCTTCCAACATCTTGTCAGTTTACCTCGATTAAAAAATTAGATAATTTGTTTCATTTTAATTAAGTAATTTTATCCCATTTCTACGAGATCTTTTTGTAACAACAAGTGAACAAGTGATTGTACTAAGGATATATATTACACATTTTACAACTATTGCTGATATTTTGATTTTCAGGCATCTTAGAGCGTACGAACCACATTTGGCAGGTGTCGCATTAAGTAATGTCGAATCATCGAGAACGATCGCACAAGTTTTGTACGATATGAACGATCAAAGCAGCAGTAACCATAGGTGACCTCTCGAACCAGGCCTCTAAAAGAAAGCTCTTTCTCGTTGCGAGCAGCGATCAACTCGTTTATTTTGAATTTTAGTGTAAAGTGAGACAACAGAAATATGGTAGAAAGGATGCTAAAAGTTTGCAATTTATTGCAAAAGAAAGGTGTGCTTGTGTGGTGTATGGAGAAAGGGAAGATGTAAATGACGAAGAGGATATACTAGTAGAGAAGAGGATACGGCAATGTTCCAGAATTATTAAAGAGGCCTATAAACTTACTAAGCAAATCGATTTGCCGATTTAGACTATAATAATGTACTGTAACTAGTTAACACGAACGAAAGACAGTAGTTGAAGTGATTACAGATCAGTGATAAAAGAAAAAAAAGCAAACAAAAAACGAGATAATATTTCAAATTTAATATTAATATTTATTTTCTCAACAAGAAGCGGAAGAAATGTTTTTAGTAATCGTGTACAAAAAATGAAGGACGAAGAAAATACTTTATGGACGTTATAGTTAATTACAATGAATATTATATTATTATATTATATTATTATTATTATTAATTATTATTAATATTATTGTATGTTTTTCATAAGTCAACCACAAGAAAACCTAGAATGTAAAGAAAACCTTTTTATGAAATGTATTTGTTAGGAATTTATGATTTTGCTTATATAATTGCATATTGCAATTACATGGCTATATTATCGTCTCTCTTTTATTTTATTATCGAGTAATCTTATTCTGTCAAGATATAACGTTGGTAAGGCATCGCACATAGCTTGACGATGACGGCGTACTTCGACCGCAAGTCCATCGTGTATTAAAAACTCTAAGAACTTCTTCTGCTTTAAATCGGTTTTAGCTCGGGGACTTTTAGCCACTTGTTCGACCTCTGTATCTAACTTGAAATCGTAAAAAGAGATACTCTTAGTAAGAAACTTTTCTACTTTTTCGGGCAAACTGAGCGTGTCGTGTTGAATTATTTCCTCGATCGTATTATTATTCTCATCTACGCATATTAACATGGCCCGGTTTGTGCGAGTCATGGAATTCTGAGAAATGACGAGAAGCATCCATAAAATGCTGCACACACTTCGATTCGATCAAGTCAAGATCAATTATTGCTTCCGACTTGTCCGTATATTATCGATACAGATGTAAGTATATTTATACTTGGAACTTAGAAAGGCCTAAATGTTCTTAAAGCCAGTGTTTTTCAAATTTTCAGCACTAAAGAAAGAATGGCTGGGTGTGAAGAAACTAAAAAAGCACTTTCCAATCAAGGCAGTTTGCCAATAATTAAAGAATTTAAAGATCTTAAGTACTTTACATAATGACAAATGGACAAATAGAACGATCATATGTAACAATTTTATTTTAATTCCAACGAACAATTACAAATTGAACGTCGTTCGGAAATCAAAAGTTTCGGAGCAAACATTCTGTTCTATATATTTATTTATTTTTCCTTTCTTTTTAAATAAGAATTTATTGTTTTAGATAAAAGTGACAAAAGTTTCAATGGTGCGATACTTTCATTTGAAATTCTGATACGATGCTTCTATGAATTTTCAAGCGATTACTTTAGGCGCGAGTGTTTCTCGTGGCGCGTGATTAACAAAGCATTTTGTTCTTGTCCAAAATTTTAATGAAATATTATCGACTTCTTTGTATCATAAGCTGTATAAAAAAGATGAGGTAACGGAAGTAAGTGTACCATGAAATGGTAATTTTAGTTGTTTTGCGAGATCGAGAGAGTAAAAGCGACTACATTTTTCTATTTGGAAAAGTTAGTTATATTCGTTGGGATGTGTTGTGATTTAAACGAGAGAAAAAAGATGTCTGTTTTGTTTCTCAAACGTTGAAAAGAAGAAAGTAAACGAAAAAAAAAAATATATATATATATGTATATATATGTATATATATATATATATATTTTTTTTTACGTTATCAGACGCGACAATGAAGATCGTGCGAATAGGTTTGCATTTACAAGTCATCGAGTTACCCAGCTATCTAGGCGGGATCCGCGAATAAAAAAGTTATTGGACGATCGTATTCGAATAACGTCCACAAGAAATAAAGTATATATGTATAATTATAAATATTTGTACATAATACCTGTATTTCATTCATGATGTTGCGAGTTCTGTGTAAATTTTTCTTAAAGGTGTAAGATTAAATGTCTGGCGAAGCGAAGTGAGGAAGAATTTTTGTATTATAGTAGGATTATGACAAGACGTAGGGAGTTGCAAGGTACATAAGAGAAATTTTTGTAATTACCGAATCGATATACAGCGGACGCTGAGAAGAGAAAACTGGCTGGCACCGATTGTAACGAAGAAAGAAACTGATAATTTAAATATCGTGAATTGTAAAACGATGAATACATTGTGCGAGCCTCTGTTATGTATTTTATATATAGATTATACATATTATATATATATATATATATATATATAAAATACATATAATTATATATATATAAAATATATATTATATTATATATATTATATATATTATATATATTATATATATATATATATATATATATATATATATATACATACATAAATCAAATTGAATAGCTGAACGTTTAGAAGAGAAATCTTATGAGAGGCTTTTTATTTTTATTATTTGTAATTACCTAGTTTACATGTTCACCGTTTCGTACGATCATCGAGATCATAACAATATGTGTAAAGGAATAAAAGAATGATATAATAAATTACTAAATACAAAAGGAAAAAATCGTTGAAATTAAACGTACGAGTTATTTGAATATTTATTCTTTGACTGCATTATATACTTCTTACGGAAGCAAGTCTCAGCGTACCTGATTAAAAATCTTTAATAACGAAGGTTATCCTTAGTTGAACTAACAAAATATTTTGCTTTCGCTTTGCTACATTTCCATCTGCACATATACATATATTCTGGAAAATGAGTTAAATACAGACAGTAATTACTTTGTATACTGGTTATATTCTTTATTTTGACATTTTGCGATCCAAAAATTTGCATCTTCCTGAAGTTTGATATATCTGCAAAATTTATTGTGTAAAAATGATATATAGCTAACGGTTTAGGTTTCCTAGGATGCTTCGACAAATATCATTCTCAAGTGCTAAACAATATCTTAAGCGCTAAGGAAAAGAAATTCATAAAATTTGGTATTGACAATAAACAATACCGTACATTTTATTATTTTACAATCACGTTTTTACTTTATTAATTGCGGAAGTAAATTATATAGACAAATACAATAAGCTTTCTCTATGATATATCAGTCATACGTACAATATAATAACAATTTCTGTTAAATAGTAATGATAATGCAGTCTTATTGTCAACTAAAAATTTTACAACACTAACTTGTCAACTTAAAATTTTACAATAATCTTAAAAGTTACGGTGAAAAATATTATCCTCAGATCTCATTCCTGTTAGATATCATAATATAAAAACATTTTTATTCTCTATATTACTACATACGATCGATATCACCCCACAAAAATAGAAAATTGCAAGCAACTTAGGCTTTGTTTGCAAATAACTAAGCTTTGTTTGTTATTATTAGAATTAGGTTATATATTAAGATCTTACAACTGGTGTACTATGATTTACATTTATTTCAATAGATAACTGCGCTCTATTATCAATTTTATTTCCTATTAATTGTTAACTTAATATGCAGCCGTCATTTCTTGCTATTCTTTCTTCATCAAAATTTTTCATGTTATTTGTGTTGCCAACCGAGATACAAGGAACTGAGGTGGCAGTTGTGATCTGTAAATTGGAGGATTGCGTGTATACAGTATTTAATAAATCTGATACTTTGCAGTTATTCACTGAGCACTTTTCATAGCCGCAATAATTTCCATTAGAGCGAACAGCTTCACTTTTATATGTTACAGACATTAATTTAAATGCTGCAGGTATTCGCTTCTTTCGCCTGGACAAACCATATTTAATCAATTTCTTCTTACCGCATATAACACATGTACCGGTCAAACATTTTGACCTAAAATTTAAGAATTCCGATCTTTTATATTTAGTCTTCAAACATTTACTACTCAAGTTTTTCGTTAAAAATAGCATTATAATTGCTTTTTCATCACAACACGAGGATATTTCTTTATTTACATTTACTGAATTGATCGTCTTGTTTTCTTGTGCTATCGAATAATCATTTAATTCAGTCGACGTAGTTTTCTTGACTTGCTTTATTTGTAAACTTTCTTCGGGTATGGAAGTTGTTTGGGTACAAGTTGATATGTAACAAAGAGTTTCCTTGTTCTTTGGTGCATCGATATTTCTAGGCGTGGACGTAGCAATTGGCCTAAAATTTGACGAATCAAAAATGCGGAAAGACACGGATCTTGCACATTGAACATGGGCATTTTTCACATTTGTTGAATAGTTATCGCCAGGATATATCAACGATTTAATATTATTTCTTTTATAACTGTTATCATTTCTATTGTGATCTTTCTTATAGGTGCCTTTTTTATGGATTCGTGAAAGGATCACATCTGGTCCTTTAACACGTTGTGAATTAAAATTAGTTTCTAGTCTTAATAGCGGACTTTGAAAATATTTTATATCATCGTGTGAACATGGTTCCTGTATATAAATATTTTTCTTTTCAGGATTCTGTGTAATCATATCGCTGCGTTGTTTAACATTAGATTTTTCTGCAACTAATTTTTCGTTTCTCTTTTTCTTAGTTCTTATACTTTTGTTCACACTGGTTAATTCGTCCTCTAATGTATCGGCATGTTTTTTTATTTCCTGTAACATCTTCATGCACTTTGGTCTCGTTATTTCTGCTGAATTTATTTTTGCTAAGAGAACCTTATTTCCTTCGTTCTTGTAGATGCAATCCATATTTTTACATTTTACTTCTTTGAACTGATAATTTTGATCGTTACATTTTTTCATATCTTTATCTCTGAATCTTTTAACGCTCTTCAGCATATTTTGCAGCATGTCTAAAGCATTGTCAATTGTACTTGTACATTTATCCACGCACTCGTAATCATTTATATTTCTAATATTTGAAAATCTGTCTTCGTATTCGTCTCGTTTTGCGTTCAACATGGAACAGTTAATTTCATTACAATTTACATTTGTACAGATATCTATAGTTTCCGGGATTGAAAATTTTGCAAATTTTTCAGTTACCAATGTACTTCTATCAAATTTATCTTTTTGACAATTTGCTTTTGGTTTGTATTCTTCGCACTTGTCCTTGCATGTACTGATCGTTTCATTAATGCAGATATTGCTTTGAATCTCGTTATTTTTCATGAAATTTCTGGTAACGTCAGAAGCTGTAGGAGAACTCGCATAAAAAAGTTCTGTGCACGGTCTATCAGTTATAGGTGTAACTAAACTTCCCAATTTCATAAATTCGGAATTAAGTAGCATATTTGGAGATTTTAATTGTAAATTTGTAGAATTCTCCAAAGGTGATTTGAAATTCATAGGAAGACTTAGAAGCTTAATAGAATTTTCTTTAACAGTAGAAATTTGTGCCGAATTTAATGATAAATCTGTTTTTATCATTTTAGAAACTCCATTGCTACCGTTTATTTGTTTCATGCTACTAGCCAAATTTCTTACCGGGAAACTGTTGGTAGGCAATTTTTTAGAAAATTTCACGGGACATCCAACAAGTTTGCTCGCGTTAAAATTCGCTTTAATATCATCTACACCTAAATTTCTCACTGTATCCTTGCTCAACGGTGTTAGTTGTTTTGTTCCATTAATTTGAGAAAATAAGTTTGTCTTAAGTGAATTCGATCGAAACGTGTTATTATCCGATATTTCATTTGATCGAACAGGATGACATAGAAATGGTGGATTATTATTGTATCTAAGTTGTGAAATATTATTAAAGATTAAACCATCGTTATCTCGATCGTACTTTCTTTCATAGCGCGTTCCTACTGACTGCGACATATCAAAGCAACTCTTTGTACGAAAGGCAGTGTGATTATATTTTTTGTTAAACAAATAGAATTGTAGCGTATTCGATGATTGGAGAGTAGTTTTGATGGAATCTGCATTAGGTTGAAATAGCGAGGTACTTTCCTTCTGTAGACGGTTATATCGATTTGAATGTATTTTGCAATCTGATCGTAAAATTATATTTATACAAGGAACATCACGTTGAGCATCTTTCGCATGGTTACTGCATTTCAGTTTATTTTGCAGATTTAAGCATCTTGAGCGTGACACAGCGATAGGATTTATCATTTTCATTCCGTGTTTTTCAGCCTGACCATCGCATTCTCTGCTTGTTTCATTCTGTAAATATCTATATTGATTAGAGTAGGTTAAACGACTTTATACGACCATATTTGAATCTACGTTAAAACTGTCTGGCGTTGAATTAAAAGACCTGCAAATAAAAAAAAAACGAAAAAGATTTGAACGAGTGGAAAGCATTAAGAGATCTTTTTAGGCAATTTATTGTCGATTTCTGTCCTGTGAATAATATTCGCAGGAATAAATTTAAAATTTAAATTATTATACTGTTTGACGTAGCATTGAAATTTATTTATTATTTCTATGCAAAGAAATATTGTATTAAAATTACTAGTAGGGCTATACTACTACTACAGGACATATACAAAATAGTTTTTAGTACAATCAGAAAGGCTTTGGACATTTGTTAAAATCATTCTGTTTCGAGACGTCTGCTTCGTTAATAGAAGGCGCAAATGGCGATTTGTTCGACGATGGATGGTGCAAGACATTTTTCGATGGCAAACACTTGCAATCCAAGGGAAAAGAATGTCTCTCGAATACCGATCGCGTGCCACTATGTGTACGGGGATATTTGGGGATCGCGGTGTAAGGTTTCTTCAGCCAGTCTACTTGCCTGGCAGTTTAAGTTTTCGCTTTTATCACTTGAACTTGAGAAAATAATGCAGAGGGGGAAAATGACTTGGTTGAAATTCAAATTTTGGACTTTTTACAACGGAAACGGAAAACGAAAAACGGAAAACGGAAAACGGAAAAACGTGTCCAGGAAGAATATCAATTTTATGACACACGGTATGGAAACAACGAAGAAATCCGCCTCTGCATCTAAAGTCGTTACTATTTCATCAAATATGTTTCTTTCTACCTGTGATTTACATCGATCGTCTCATTAGGAATTTGATCGTTAGTTTGACTGGGAAGCGGAGTTTGGACGAGTGGATCAGGGAGACCTTCCGAGTATCTAAAAATCATATAACGAACAAAATATTCGTCTATTCCGAGTTCCCGATATGTACGTACCTGCTACGATGTTCTTCTTCTTTCCTCGCACGATCGAATCTTTCATGCGTAACTTGTCTACGTAGTTCGCTGATTTGCTTACAATATTCCGCAGCTTGAGTTTGATATTGCCGAAGTTTCGTCGATTCCGAAGATCTGCGTCGTTTAGAGAAGATAAAGAAAAAAAATTACATTGCGGTTAGGATACGTCGACGGGTTGTTAATTAACAGGTTTCATAGGTTATGATGGGTTAACGGATTAAAATGCCAGAAACTTTTTCGCTAACAACGATAAGGTTCAAAGATCAATCGCCTCGCTTTACCGTGGGCATGAAACCTGTTAATCGTTTTAGTCGGGAAAATTATCCTACTGATACTTAACCATTCTAGATAATAATTAAGCTTCTTACAATTTACTTTGAAGTTCAGACATTTTCTGTCTCAATCTGGACACCTCGTTTTGGAGTTCCTGATTATTAGCCTGCACAGTTATAGATTCCTGTCTTGCTTGATCCAATAGCATTTCGAGGCGCTCGACCGTCGCGCAGTCTTTACTCATTTGATCGTGAATTACGGCTTGCTCCGCTTTTAATTTAGTAATTTGCATATCATACTGAAGATGGAACGTAAATTTCAAATTACTTTTATTTATTTATCCTCGCTCCTCGCTATATCGGAATACCTTCATCCACGAATGTTTACCTGTGTTTTAAGCGCATCTTTATCATCTAATTGCTGCATAAGTGTATCTTTCTGCTGATCCAATTTCATACATAAATCTCTAACAGCGGTTAAATCAGCTTCTGCTCTGTGCCTCTGTTCTCCTTGCTGACGCAATTGTGTTTCTATACTGGCCACACTTTGGGTCAATTCACTGATCTAAAAAATTTCAATCAGCGTATAACATTGGTTTCCTATCGAAACTTGTACATTTGTCCGATATAGGATAGAGAAAATGAAAATTATTAAAAAAAAATGGCCAACCTGCGTTTCGTAGCCTCTTATCAAACTATCCTTGTCCGCCAATTGTCGTTCTAAATCCAACAGTCGATCCCTAGCCGATTGCAGTGCTCCTCTTGCTTCGGCTGCTTCAGACTCCAAACTATGGTTATTGTTCTCTAAAACGGTTGCTTCCAAACTTAGACTTCTGAAGTGATTTAACATTTCCGTTCTTTCATTTTCCTGCGAAGTGGATGGATCTTACGAGTATTGCTAGATGGTAGTATTTGACATTTACACGCGTTTGATAAGAAATGCATAGTCGGGTGAAAACGATGGAAAGAACTAAAGCAAAGTATCGTATTATCTTCTGAACGAATAATATCGATAATACCTAGTTTTACCAATGTTTGTACGACATACAATGTTTATATCGTGACTCTAGTTCTTTCGTAAGCTAATGTATCGATAACCAGGAAATATATTTATTTTTCATCGTACTTTCGTAACGCCGACAATAGGACGAATATTATTTTTGACAGATCTTGTATCAAAAGATAATATTATTATAATATAAACGTAATATCATTTATAAAATCAAATCGGTACTATCTTTCAATCGACATTTTATGCGATACGTATCGTAAATCTGTCAAATAAAAATATTTCCACCAGCTACTTGTGCATAGTTAATGAAAAACATATTGTTGCTGGTAGAAAAAGTTGTTATAAGAAATGAAAAAGTAATAAATTTCGTAACGGCGCTAACAATTCGAACGAATGAAATGAAATCACCTTTCTGTTAAGGAGTTCCTCGGCTCTGCGGACCTCGCTAACGTACGTTTGAAGCTGTCTCTTCAGATCGTAGGATTCGGCGCGAGACGCTTCTATCTCGCATTGCAGGTTTCTCACTTCGCAAGTAGCCGCGGCTAAATCGTCCTGTATTCGTCGATTTTCCTGAATAGCATTCTCCTTGTCGTACGACGCCGTTTGCAATTGTCGTTGAAGATTTTCTACCTCCAGTTGCATCGATCTCAGTTGTCTGTCCTGATCCGCGCTTTGATCCACGCATATTCTGGCATTGCGACAAAAGTAACAAGTAAATGAATTGGTCGAATTGGTCGAACCGTGTTATGAAAGATGTACGAAAGGAATTCTTAAGAAGATTTCGGCCAAGCATTTCAAAACGTAAAAGAGAAGCAACGAAACCTGTATCAAATATAGATGAGTAAGTAGTAGGCATAGAGGTGGAATAGGAGCGGAGTGTTTTCGTCAAACCTGTCACACACGGTGAACGAATACCGTGCGTCAAAGTTTCAATATCGAACCGGTGTCTATTCGGTTATGCGAATCGCACACGCTCATCCCTCGTGGCGCAAGCCACGTTCATCGTTGTTCGGAAAGAGGACAAGGGCAGCATGAGCATGTCGACGAATTAGGCAGGCTATCGTGCCGAAGTTGCGTAATTTTGCTTCTCGAAGAAATATTTACGTGGCCAGATTTCGTTTCGTTTGTGCATCACGTAGCGGCGAGAACGACTTTATTAGGGAGAAAAAGCCGAATACGTAAGGAGGGAAGAAACTAGCGGTAGAAAGCCGATATCGAGTCGCAACGCGCATCGGCTGCGCGTCTCTTCTTATTAAAACGTTCTAGCTACTGACGAATCGCGACTTTAATGCCTTTCAATTACACGCTACAGCGAATACGTGTCCTGATTTAAACGATATTTAACGTATATCCAGACACGTATTATCCGTACGATCCAATAAATTCGCCTGTCCGTTTATTCTGTCTGTATAAAAATCGTACCGTGATAAAAAGCTACCGTGGAAGCTGGCTACAGACGGACGACAAACGGAATGCTGAAATTTTTGATACTACGAAAATTCAGTTTTAGCCGCGGAGGATAAAAATATAGCTAATGAAATATATTAAAATGGCATTTCGTAAGGATAATCGAGATAAATGGCAGAGGATCGGTGCTACGGCACGGCGTAATCATCTATCGTGGATCATCCGCGCGTGTCGATTACGCGTCCGCGTGTTATGTAAGCGGCAATAACGCGTAGTATAGGGCGCATAGTAGCAGGAATTGAAAAAGGAAAAAGTGCGAGAGAGGCCTGTTCACCGAACAGACACGACTTTCTCTCATCTCGACGTGCTTGCTGGATGCCGGGCTGGCGCGGCAGCTTCCTTCGATCATCCGTGTCCGTACGATGCCGCCTTTTCCTCTATACGATAAAAGTGAAAACAACCTCGAGACGTTTGCGGTGGTATCGCTGGAAGCGGCGGTTCACGCACGCACCCGATGCGCACAAATGTCTCGTAGGTGCGTTCGTTACGGTTTTTCATAAATAATCAAGCGTATGTCAGCATAAATAAATGTCGTGGAAAATATGTTTCCATATTTTTATGGTATTATACGTCGCACGAGATACGTTGCTAGAATCTTAACGACACGAATCTTAACGAATATGCTGAAATTATTTCAGATAGCAGGTATTTATGAAAAATCGGATATAACGTAACACGAAGACGCGGAGAACGTACGCGGCACTTAAAATAAACGTAAAGTGGCACAATGGACGAAGGATCGATTACAACCGTATGATAAGAACAAGCGGAATTGTGTCACGGACCCGGCGAAGAAACGCGACGAGAAGAATACTAGTTTCCGATGCAATACAATATGATAGGTAGATTGCGTAACCGCTGAATTTTCATTAGCGGTAATATCGGGATCGGGAATATGTAATTCGAATGGACGACAGGACGAGGATGCTCGTTTTTTCTTAAAAACTTTAACATATGGAAGATGATTTCGTCGGATCTGATCGATGCAACGCGAAGATGCAACGCGCGTACACCTGCTGTAAACATTAGACGGAAAAATTTCTCTATCTGTCTCGCTTTCTTTCACCAATTCCAGTTACATCGCGTCGGCCGCAGGAAAGCGAACTATTCTATATAAGAGAAATAGGAAGAGCAAGGTAGAAAGCAGCAGAGGCTTGTACTCGTCAGGGCGGACGTTCTCGTAATGCCCATCGTACGTTATAACCGCTCTATGCAACATTTCACTCGAACGGCTAAATAAGAATATTCGACGATTCGAAATATCTTACTCGAAATATCTTATTCGAAATATCCTGAAAATACATTAATAATATTGATTTCAGGTATCGAATTATATCTTATAGCGAGTAATACACGGATCGTGGAGAACCAGCATCCGCCGGATACAGGAAGAGATATACGCGCGTACGAAACGTATGGAAAAGATCGATAAAAGAGAAAGGAAGAAAATGCAGCGATTTATGGTGTTGGTGTAAACGCTAGTTCTCGTATACGTCGTACGCGACCGATGAAACGATCGCGGAACTTCGCTGCTGTTCGTTTCCCCCTCGTTTAGTTGCGGTAAAAGTTTACTTATCTTCCAACAAGGTACTTTCATAATCGCGAATCGAACGTTGGAAACGTTCGATTTACGCAGTTACGTTTGCCGCGCGTACGATACATCGCCGAAGAAGCAAAAAGAAATCACGACACGAGCGTATACCAGCAGCACTCTCGGTGAATCGGTATTACGATAATTTAATAAGCGTGGCGAGTAACTTGCGCTTTCTACGAAATAAGAAAGTTTCGCGCTTTTCCTTCGTCTTCTTTTTCTTCGTAGGCAATAGTCTTTGAAGAGAGAAGAACGAAACAGGCAATAAAGAAGAATCAAGAACGAGAAGAAATTCAAGGTTTCGGCGCGATCGCGAAGGTCATGCGCGCGCGTCTCGTCCCGCTAGACACCGTGTCGTTCAGCGACACGTACTTTCATTCTAGTTGATCGTTCGTTCCGAGGAACGTCCCTGAAATCGAAGCCGCGACAACAACGAAAGAGGCTTGTCTGGCTGCGATCGATCGTGTCGCGATCATTTCGAATTTCTTTCGTGGAATTTCCGAGCTATCGTGATAGATCTGACCTCGGAATATGACGAAACGTAGCCACGTAATTGGATAGGTATCGCGGTAAATCCTTTGGTAAATCACCGTCTATCCTTTGAATTCGATCGTGACCCGGATACGCCAAAATACGTCGTGTTAAGCAATGAAATTTCGTTATTTCGTGGAATAATTACGTATTCGCGTGCTTACTTATTGCTAGAGGGACGATGTAACTATAATTTGTTACGTCCAGATTACATAAAATCGATCAAACGTCTTCCCATCTAACTTGCCGTCTAACTAAAGAAGCAAACTTACCGAAGAAACGAAGCTAGGCAGCACGTGGGAAAACACGGTGTTCGGAAGTTCGCGAAATGGTTCACACGGCAGAGTGCATCGCCCTGTCCTAAACCCTTAACCGATGAGTCGGCATCTATGCCGATCGACCGGCCTGGCCACGATTCTCTATCTACCGCTGCTTAATGTCAGAAAGTCGGAACGAACGGCCCTTTTAAAGATGCCATTCACCTTTACCATCACAGGCAAAGGGCATTGCACGGTTTCTCGAAACGCAGGGGACGCAAGCACGTGAGAAGCACTCGTAACAGGATGCATACTACGCGAGGTTACTCTACGCTCGTACCAACTGTACGTTGTAACGCGTTCGACTCGTTGATCCTAGAGATTAGACGATTCTCTCCGAAACAGAGCCCCTGCTCGTCGCCTCGTTTCGAATCTTCGTATAAAAGTCTCAATCGCAAAATGTCTCTCGGTTTGCAAAAAACATTCATGTTACATAATATATACGAAATAAATACAAAAGGTATCACCTCCTACAGAGTTAGTTTCTTTCTTCATCCAAGCTGCTGGTTTTCTTCCGTTTTACTCGCGCACTCGCCACGAGTTCCGAAATTCTGACAATTTAATCCTTGAGTTACGAAATGTACGTACAACCCTTTAAGATTTTCTTCGGACGTTAAAAATTGAAGGACGCGAGAGAGAATGCAAGTATTTGAATATTATTAGGCGGTGGAACAAGATCAAGTTGAGTTCCAACGACTCAAGTTTCTGACAATATCGTTGTCGGGCGGGTGTCGTTCGGAGCTGTATAATCAGGTAATCTGGACAAAGAAAGTTTGACGATGCTGCCGAATATCTTAAGATGGGTAAATAGATGAAAGTTACTAAACTTTTATTTAAACTTGAAACTAGTATTTGTCGTCGTCGTCGTCGTAATAACACAATAACGCGTGAACTGGACTGCTCTTCGTACGTTTCTCTTCCTATTGTTTGCTATATTTTGTATAAATTTTGTATTTTCCAATATCCCGTTAACCAAGGAAAAGGAAATATCGCAAAGTACGAGCGACGAGAGAACATTTCCTCGACATTCGCAACTAGTATCAATGTTCTAGGAACAGGTGTTGAATCGGTTTCCGTCAATGTGTTTCGTATAACTCTACGAGTTACCGAAAGGAAAGCAGTAGCGATAAAAACCACTTATATATAGATTCTTAACGAGAGAAAGAAGACGAGAAGGTATCGTCGCGTAAGCGGAAGCTCGATCTTCGTAGAAATGGATTTTGAGATAAAGCGAATAAAAATTATTTGGTTTGGTTCAACTTTTACCAGACGTAGTATAACGAGTATAACGAGTCGTATAGCGTTTCTAAAAACACTCGCACGCTTGTTTAATACGAAGAAAAAGTTTAATGTCGTTTAATCGAGCGATCGGCCATCCTGCGAATAGAGGAAGAACATCCATTTGGGACGAGCAACGTGGAAGACGTATCGCGACGACGATACGTCTAACTATCGTTTAACGGATTCAAAGGTCCCGAGAGATTGCTTCTTGGCACAAAGACGTCAGTTTACGAACATCCGTACACGAGGATCCGAGACTTACACGCGATTTCCGTTAGTCGATCCAGCCGGACTCTGGCTGTCGTTCTTTCCGAATTATGCAACGCGCGACTCGGTCGACGAAAGCGCGTTCCTGCGGAGTTGGATGCCCGTAGCGACCTTCCGGAGGTCGTAAGACGACGAAAGTACCAAGTACCCGGTTCTTTCTTCGGAGAAGAAAATTTCACGACTGGAGAATGCTCGAGGGAGGCTACTCGATACAAACTCGCTGGAGTTTGCTATATCGACCGCATCGACTAGAGTCGATATCTATGTAAATGGAGAAAACTTACACTCGATCCTTTAGTCTCGATATATGCCGCTATCTTCGCTTTCTTCGTCACGCGATGCTACACGCATAATCCGATTCCTAGATCCGAGACACTTTCGATCGATAACAAAAACTCGCCTCTCTTCTATCTTTACGTTTCCGCGAAAGTACAGTTTATTTAGAATTAAGGTGAGTCTCTGCCTAATCTAATAGGCGGTACATTCGCAAATCGATTTTACAGAGGATCCACGTGGTCACCGCGTGTCGCAATTCGATCGTAGTAATTAAACGTAAAACGTAAATAGGAGATTATTAGGTACTGGCAGATTTCAAATGGATTGGAAAATATTCAAGCATGATTTCATTCCCATTGTGCGTCGAACGTTACGAAAACCCACGCACGAAACTTTATTGCCCCCGTCGAACCGTCCAACCGTCGTCGTATCATGGATCCCTGTCCGATTCTCGCCCGTATCGAACCGGATACGCGACGGCGGATTTCTGCACTAAGGAACGTGACGTGCCGACCGTATACAGTGGAGAAGCCGTTTACGATATGCAGAGCTGTGCTATGCGCGATTGAGAATTTTATTTCAGCCGTTTGCTCGACGTAATCGCGATCCATTCGCAGATAGAACGAACTTACGAAAAAAAAAAAGCGAGACGAGTGCCGATCTAGGAGATTCGGTTCTTGTCTCGGGCAAGTTAGGTAACAGCGCGAAGCCGCGGAGCTGATTCCAAGTCGATGTTCAGTGTTGCCGCGGTGCTCCAACTAACACGATCGCCGCTCTTCGTTTCGTGCGCGCCTCGTGTCGATCGCAGCATGTCAAAGGGCCGCGATAAAACGACACGATCAATTTTCGTGAATATCTGTCATGTGATTACTAAAAAGTTACACTCTTAATCGCCTTCACCATGAGAACCACGTTGTAAGTCATCGTTTACCATTTTCTTTATTTTCTACGAATCGAAATTTCAATATCGTTCGGTATCGATAACGAACGATTTCATTTATGTCAGACCAGCGAATTTCTTTCTCCGTTATTCTGGATACGTCATTTTATAATCGTTTCTTTTCGACGTATATCTAACAACATCGTTTTTATTTCTCTCGCGTAGATCGTCACGTAATTGTCGAATTAAACACAAAAAGTGTAATATACGTATGGAGGAAAAGCAAAAATTTACCCTCTTGTTAGGGTGCCGCTAAATCTGCATAAAAGGACATCGACGAGATATTCACTCGACTCTGACAACAAGTTTTAACAGATTTTCATCTTTTATACGCAAATAATATACTCAGAGTGTAGGCAATTTGTTGTGACTTGTGAGTTGTGAGTTGTGAGTTGTGAGTTGTGAGTTGTGAGTTGTGAATTGTGACGATAGAAAGCATATTTCATTTAAAATATATCAATGTCGAATACCCGATAACTCGCCTGTATCGCGAAGACGATGTAACGATACGATTAAAAAGCGAACATACTATAAAGAGATACCGTGGCTGGTAAACTCGTACCAAGAAACGCAATTATTAACTTCAAATATATAACTTCATGAAAGGCAATGCTCGTTACTTTCTCGCAATAATAGATCGTGGAATTTCGATTTCGCAGAAATTCGTTAATATTTATAAGAATACGTATTACCCAGTAGCTCTGAAAACATCGTTTTGTTTAACCATCTACCAAATATTTTTACCTTCTTGTATTTAATCAATTCTTATATTTATATATTTATATTTCTTATAAAAATTCTTTTCTTACTTTTTAGAAGGTTAGATGTCCTGTTGTGTGTGTGTTTACGGTGAAAGTTGCATAACGGCAACATGACTAATCTTGAAACGATCGTTTCGTTTCTCTAACGTAAATGTCAAGACCTGATCTTTGCGAGAGATCCTTCGGTTTAATTTAATTTCATGTTATTCGTCGATTACATCGATTTTGTTACGTAATCTTGCCACTAGAGCGGCTTAACTAGGACACAACGGGATGCAATGAAAGAAGACAATGAAAGAGCCGAGTTACTCTAATAAGGTTACTCTAAGTTAGGTAGAATTTCAGATTGGTTAAACTCGTTAATTAACTTTATTTTATATAGACTTTTATTTCAACGAAGGTAACAGTTGCCAGAAGCTTTATGGAAAATTATTATAATTCGATCGATTGAATTTCAAATAACGACTGATTTGTTTTGCTAAAGTTAAGAGAAAATTGAAACACTGAGAAATTGCAAATTTTGTCGTGAAAGTATACACGGAGATTGTTAATGGAACTTAACGTGCGTAGCAAAATAGCAAATCGTTACAGGTTAAATTCGCTAAATAATTCCATTCTCAAATGTTTATGGACATGATATCGGATAATAGTTCGGCAATGGAGAGATATCTTGTTTCTAAGATTTCAATTGATCGTTTAAACGTGTAAATCGTTGAATATGAAAGAAATGTCACGCAGGTATTTAAAACACCGGCAAGACAGGCACAGTTTGATCGTTGAAATAGCAGTAGCGATCATCGAATGAAATTAGACGAAACGAACAAAGTTGATACTATGCTAAGTATACGCTTCGTTAAGAACGAGAAGGAGCGAAAAAATATTCAAACAAAAGGAAAGAGAAGCAAAGCGAGAAAATCCTAACGTTCGCTTCGAATAGCTGATATGTTTGCAACAACCGCGTCAAACTTGACAAATTTCATCCGTCTAACCGAACGAACGACAGCTAATCGTTACATTTTAACCGCGTGAATAAGGAGAAAGTTGGTTGGCAATGAAAGTTACAAGTTAAACAATTATGTTGATGCTTTTCGAAGATACACAAGTACGTATGTAGTAGGTGCAAGCAGTATCCTAGAATCTGATTTAGTCGAACTTCCCGCCAACGAACGGCTAGATTGTAAAAAAAAATGCGTCCGGCTACTGGCATAACGCTACTGATTTTTATCGGATCTACGCGCGCGATCTACTATTATGTAACGAGAATAAAAACTGAAAGGTAGGCTGAGACGCGAAACAGCTACGAACACATCGAACAGTGGACCAACGAGAAATGGGGACGAGTTATGTCACGACAGTTATGTGACGACAAATAATAGGTGTGCGATATGAAATAACATCGATATGAAATACCCATAGGGTATAAATGTATATGTATGTATGTATGTATGTATGTATATAGATGATTATGAAAACATCTGCAAATGAAACCCATTTATTTGGACGAAATTAGCTGCGCGAATTAACGTTAAACTTCAAAGTTGAAGTAAACGAAATGGACTCGAAGGTATTACGGTGTTAGTAAAAAATCGTCTTTAAGTAGTTTAAAAAAAAAAAAAATTAAAAAGAACGGAGGCAAATAAATCCTCTTTCTTCGAAGGGGCGGGGGGCAGGGGGGCGGAAGAAATCTGTCATAGATTCAATAATAGTAATCCACATAATACGCGTATAGCAGTACAATGGGAAAACGAATGACAGAAGAATCATACCTATATCGTCCGTCGTCGTTACGATTCAGACAACTATAACCTTTGAAGGAACTCATGATCGTTGTTTCTTCTCGTAATAAATATCATCGACGGTATTTATCCTCGTACATTCCTTGCTACTCCCGAGTAATATCAAAGTAAGTAGAATGCAAGAGACGAAGCAAACACCCACACTAATAATTTTGTCCGGAACACTGCCGTCATTATTGCAAACCGTGTCGCTATAGTTACACTTTTTTCGATATTCGATTGTTAATTAGGAAATATTTGAAAATTCTAGTAACTTCGACCCCTTTCTAGTCTTCGTTTTGAAAAGATATCCCGAATTCGTTAAATTCAATGGTATTCGCTCACCGAAGAGTTACGAAAGCAACTTTACGAGTAATTTAAGAATACAAATTCAAAACTCTGCATTTACGTAATCCCGGTCAAATTCTTTCAGTTAGTCGGCTAAATGAACATAGTAATTTATCTTGATACGTTTACGCATTAAAATGCAATAAACGTGAAAGTTTTGACGCAATACCCCCCCCCCCCGCCCCCCGCCCCCCAGTTTCTCAGCAAGTAATTAATAAAAGCAATTAATAAAACGCGTTGACCCTACGAATGATCGTATGAATCGACGCGAATCCCACGTCTCATTCGAATAGAAATATCCTTACTTTTCGCTTATGAGATTATTCACTGATATCCTCTTTATTCCGGTAATTAATCGACACAGATATTAACCCTCGGCTATAAATATAATCTACAATGATGGATACTATTTCTCCTTCTTTTTCTACGAAAGCTTTTATTTCTCTTTAGAATGTTTAACGCAGACTTTAGAGATTTCGAATCTGATTCTGTTTGATTCTTCTAAGGACCTGGATAAACAGAACTGAAATATTTGAACGGTACTGACATAATTTGTTGAAAATTCAACAAATCCAAGTGAAGCGTAGGATGTGCGACTCGTTCTAATTAGTTGTAAATTTAGCTCTAAATTAACGGAAATTCTACATCTAAATTCCAAAGCTTGTCAAATGACGAAGCAAATTAATAATTAATAATTAATAATAGAGCGTTGTACGTGTAATATATCTATATTATATTTATTCGTGTGGCTATGAACAAGACACGTGTAGAGAAGAGAATGCGTAACCGAGATTGCCTTACCTTACTAAATCTCTAGTACTCTCACTTTTTATTTGCGCCAAGTGGTCACACCAGTTTGACAATGAAGACTAATAATTATACAGGAAGAAAAGGAAGCTCGACATTCCGCGATAGTTCTCCGGTAACCGTGCGACTTTCCTTAATGAGTAGCTCCTACAAACCGCAACCACGTGAAATAATCCCATTTTGTTTACCGTAAAATTTAGACGATTTGAGAATATACTCGTAATATATAAACGCTAAAACTTTCATCGATGTTTACATGATATTGTCCATAAATACGAAGATCGTTAGAATATACATATTTACGTAATTTACGTAATTTACGTAATTTACGTAATTTACGTAATTCTATAATTCCAATAATACTATCTGCGCTGTCAAATAACGAATCAAACGTTTTCTTCAACCAAGAGTACCACGATTCTATTCGAAACACCAGTCTATAAACAGAGCGCGATAAATTAAGAATCGCGATTAATAAAACACTAGCGAGCAATCGGTAAAACTCGTTCCGTTATCGCAATGGAAAGTTATTGCATCGAGGAAAAGCTTGTCTAGCAACTATCAGGATCTAAGTGCCAAGGTTTCTTGTATCCTGTAATCGTTTCCTTGATTTTGGGAAGAAAAGCGCGCGTAATCGCCAGGATCAAATACACCGTGATCTTCGATGGTTCATAATCGATGTGATAAAACGTTCGTTGCCTATATTGCGTTTCTATTTTTAGAAAAACTTCCAACTTCTACCAAATAATTTTAATACGTTCGAGCTTAATTTTACAAAATTACCGATTCCAATCTAGTCCAAGAATGTCGTTTAAAGTTATTTGTTCCGTCTACAAATGGGTAAAGTCAAAAGAGAAAAAAGAGAAAAGTGTTTTTGCTTTCAGTTTGCAACAGTTATACGGCACATATATAGAGAATGGTATTCTTATTGTACATGCATGTCGTCATCTCGAGCCCTGCCACCAGGGACAATGCCATTGCCATAGTGAAACAGTGAAAGTATGGTCATTTTATTTCTGTCGTGCTTTTGCTCTGTTCTACCACTACCCTCGATTTTGACATACGTAGACACGAATACGCGATAACATTTTCTATCGCAATCGGTATTTCCCGGTTTCAAGTGCTCGACCGAGATAAAATCTGAAACCTTATTTTCCTATAATGTCATTTTATACAATTCCTTACAAATTCCTTACAAATTCTAATTTAAATTCTAAAAACGTGTAGCAAACCTGTTGTATTTATGTTATCCCTAAACACTTTAGAATGCCATTTTAATATCTTATACGTGAATTTCAATTTCAACTAAACACGAATTCGTTAAATGCGTTTCAGCGCTTTACCAGATGTATTGGTAATTATCGGGTTCGCGTCGATTGTTCGCGTTAAGTCAGCGATAATGCCTCCACCATGGGCAGATCCGTCAAGCAATCCCTGCGCCGCTCAACCACGTGGCTGGCAATTGTTATTTTGGCCGCCGGATGGAAAGTGTTACAAAATATTCCAGGCAGGTGCTGCATTTCTCTTTACAGAGTCATTCGAGTTCTCTTAATAGAATGTACATTAGAGAAGCAGCTTCTCGTCTTTCTTTTTCTTTTTTTACTTAACCGACCGACATTGAGTTTACTTGGTCGAGAAATATAATAAATAATCTCTAATTATAATTTAATAGACTATAGACTTGTTTGACAGATTGGAGCACCATGCCCAGAAACAATGGAACTAGGTCCAGCTGCAGGTAGAGGTGGAACTGTAGCTGAATGCAGATGTCCTCCAGGAACCGTGCAATCTCCTAGAGACGCTCTTTGCCATAAAATATATACGAGAGCATCCTGCTCGAAAGGACAATTTTTTGCACCCGTTCCAAAGACTTCTGGCAAGTCTAGGTATTACGATATAACGAATCTAACAGATCTTCATACAGCGTAACTAACATAAAAAGTTTCCCTCTAAATTTAATTTATTTTTTAATAAAGGTGGGGTGTCTGTCATGATCCAGAGCCATGTACGGGGAAAGGAGAAGTCTACTGGCCTAGGGATGGCAAATGTTACCCCAAATATAGCAAAGGGCCATGCCCAAAGGGTGAACTCCTTGCTATAGACGAAGACGGATTAACGGTATGTTCCTGCTCTAGAAATGGAGAACTTGGACGATATCACTGGGCGGGTAGTGTGGGTGGTTGCCACGAACATTACACTAAAGGCCCATGTACGGAACCTGGAGAATTATTTTTACCAGGTGGCGTATGTGGCTGTCACTCTGAATTACCTCATTACCATGAACCAACTGCGATGTGTTATCAATTAGGTAAGACAATTCAAAATACGCATGATGCATAAGCTTCTTCCAATTTTCTACTATTTATCGTTACTTTACATTATTATATTGTACTCGTTTATTAACACAGGCGGTATCGGTCCATGTCCGCAAGGGCATCACTTTATTGTAACAAACACGATAACCAATGAAGAAATAGTTCAAGCCAAGTGTGTATGCAAGCCAGGTCATGTTCTCTATGAAAATGGATTTTGCTACAGACTTTACACAAAAGGACCTTGTGAAAACGGCTATATGCTAATAAATTCGACCACTTGTATCCCTGTGCCTTGTAAACGGGGTCGACTGTATTTTTCACAAGAAAAGACGTGTTACAAAATAGGAACCAGAGGACCATGTCCGAACGGACAAGTTGTTTTATATGATTATAATATACGACCATCTGTTGATGGAATCAGTTACAATGGAGTATGTGGATGTATAAATATACTGACCGATTCGAAAAAATGTTCCGAAGAAATTAACGATAGCTGCGAATCTACGCCCGGAATGGTGGAAATAAATAAAACCTGTTACAAATTATATACACAGGGTCCGTGTACTGCAGGAGAATGGTTGGTTGCACGAAGAATGCCAAAACAGAGCTTATGGAAGAACGAAGGATCAGAGCCAAGGGCAAGATGCGAATGTAGACCCGGATACAAAAGAATCACGGACGGTCCACAAATTTCTGAGTTAGAAAGTAATAATCTCTTCTCCCTGGGTGGCTGTCAGCCACCCGCAGTAAGTTTAGCTAAGTTTCTCAATGGAAGAGTAAAGTCGATAAACTTTTAAGCAAAGAGGTCAGACTGCGTATAATAGCAATAATAATATGGTGATGATAAAATGAACTATTTGATATGCACTTTTTTTTATTTTTTTTTTTTAGATATTATGTGTAAATAACGTTGTATAAAGGCTGCGCGTGAAATGTTCTCAACAATCTCGTGTGAATTCCTCGAATTTCTATTTATTTAATATCCTAGTGCTATGAAATCTTTCGTTTAACTCCATAGTTTAAGTCTATACCGTCTTAAAATTTGTTATGCAGATATACTCGTATTAATATAATTCTAGTACTTATTTTTAGTATTACTCTATTATAAATGTATGCGAAAAGACTTTTGTCAAATCTAATAATTAAATATCACCTTTACTGCCAATGTTTTGTAAATATATACAATTTATGGTGTCTCTTTTAGAATATAGTAATTAGATTTCTGAAAGCTGATAAGATTTTCTAGAATGTGTCAAATTTTATAAATACATACGATACTCACTGATTTTTGTGTTGCAGATCGTGAATCTGTTGCTCGCTTCCTATTAGTTGTTCTTCTTTCATCAGAATTTCTTTTTCTAGAGTAGCTATCCTTTCTGTCTTCTCGTCCAATACCATCTAACAAAATTCACTTATTCGTTACATCATACGTAAGTGTCGTTGGATACTTTGCAATATAATTGTATCTATTACTCACTAGCAATTGATCTTTTTCGTGATCCAAATGTGTCATATTTGCTTTAAGATTGTTAATTTCTTGTTGTAATTCTTCCACTTGATTTTCTAACTCCAACTGCTGCCGTTCCATCGTTCTATTACGGTCCAACGTCTTATTCAGTTCGGACTCCGACTGTGTCAATTGATTCTGAGCATCTCCCAAAGCCTGATCCGTTTGATCTTGTAGAGCTCTATCATATTTATTAATTATGTATATGTATCTACTGAATACTAAAGAAAATCATAAGGAAATATTTCTGTATTATATTCTCTACAAAGTTTTTCTTTCATGAAAAATATTAGGTCGTCTGAAAAGTATCTTTCGTTTTATAAGGAAATAATGGATGCACAACATTTTCCGTTTTATATTATTTTATTGAATTACGTATGGTCAATTTTGTTCTATCAAAATAAAGATCACAACGTTCGACAGATTAAGTTTCATGTTTGTATAAGGATGCATCGTTGTAAAAAACGTGTTTGTGAAAGAAAGACACTTTTCGGACAACCTAATAAGTAATACCGAAGTTGAAAATATTGTGTTCTTTGAGTTCCTAATTCTTGCTTAGTCCGTTTTAACTCTTCTCGCAAATCTTGTAATTGATCCTCTAGTCCATTGATAGTTGCTCTTCGTGCTCCTTGCGTAAGTAAAAGCTCTTGTCGTTCCTTTTCTATCTGTTTCAATCGAGTTTCAACGTCGGTCAAGTTTTCTTTCAGACGACGTTGTTCAGATGTATGTGCTTCCGCAGCCATCTAATTTACAAATTTCCATAATGAATTTGCCATATATGAAATTACTGCCGTTTGCCGACAAGTCCGAAGGGATTCAGCCACTGCAGTACGAGAACTGAATTAATTTGCATTTTTTAAAACTGGTCTCTCCAAATACGAATTCTGTGAGGTGTCTTATTGTATCTCAATTACTCTCCTTGTTCCATATTCTTATATTCAACGTACTCACAGAAGAGCGATCCGAAATCAGATAGATAGAATTTCAATTTGTAGAATGTGATTGTAAATAATTTTTCAAGTACGGCGTAGAAGAAAATGTTTAATATGTTAAAAGCGAAAATTACCGGACGAAATAAAAAAAAAAAAGAAGCCTCGATGTTTATAAGAATGTGAACAATTCTATTGTAATTCGCTAACAACTTCGGCAGTTAAATGCAACTTTAAATAAATAAAAAAAAAATATTACGTCGCAATTACATTTCGGATAAGCACAATGCAAAATATCGGTTATTAAGAAAATGTTATTAGCTACATGTGAAAACAGAACCGGGTATGCTCGCTTGCTTTGAAGCTTCGGGAGCGCGCAAGTACATGAAATTGTCGGTCGAAAACGCGGGATTCGCTTTCTCGACGATTGTTTTCTCCTTGTCGTGACATCAAATTTAAAGTGCTTCAGCGACAGTCAAACCGCTCTGTGTTCTCGCTTAATTATATTTCTAACAATAACTCATAGATGACAAGCGACATTTGATTGTAGTAGCAAGCGTACATGTATGCTATTACCATTCTCATATATTCTCGCGAGCGCGGGTTCCGAGTTAAGTGGATAACATGTTCTCGTATGACACGATAAGGAGCATTTATAATAACAAATTTACCTATATTCACCAATAAATAAACTTTACGAATTACCTTTAATCTTTCACGTAATGCATCGCGTTCTTCAATTAAACGATCGACATCTGCCCGTGCAATGTCCCGTTCATGTTCCAGACGTTCAATAATATTCTAAAAAATGTTACTTTTATAAATTTAATTAGAAATTCTTAAAAACGTTGTATTCATTTAACATTTCAAATAAAGCCATGAGGATTTTCTCTAATTATAAAGTAATTTTAATAACAATTTTCTGAATTGCAATTGTTGCAACAAAATTATTCACACCCTTTACCTTTGTCTTGCCAACGTCTCTCATTAACGGAGGAGAACAATTACAGCCAACACTACGTTTGCATACATTGCAAGGTCGATAAGGTGCTTTATGTTCAGTTTTATAAGTTTGTAAACGTGTTTCTAAATTTGTTTTTTCACGATGCAGGTCTTTCTTTTCTCGCTGTAATTCATCTAATGCATTTTCCTTTTCGTTTAACTCACATTTTAATTCTCGTATTCGCGACCATAGGTCAACCTATTTTTAAAAATAAAGATAAAATATTACATATGTATTAAAGAAAACTGTGCGAAAAGAAACGGGTAACACTTTACATGGTCTTTTTCAATCGTTTTGTTATAGTTATCCTTGATATTCTTGTATTCATTTTTATAAAAATCTCGTTCCCTTCTTAGTTGCTCCACAGCTTGTTGTAACTGATAAAGTAAATACTAGTTAATATATTTCTATAATTACCAAACTATCGTGCACGAAAGAAATATTTTTCATGAAACATACATCATTTATTTCAATTTCTTTTTCATATCCAGCATCGTTTATACTTTGAAGAAGATCTCTTCCTTTATATGCTTCTTGAAATTCTGTTCTACCTTGCCCTGATGATTTTTAATAAATTGATAAATCTTTGAATATAGAATTACTCTATTTTTCTTATTATATTCTATATTTTATAATTTTACCTCTATCATAATCATTCTTTCGTCCCTTTTCATTAGCATCTTTCAAATTTATGCAGACATCGTCTAATAATATTTCCCTTCTATTTATTTGTTCCTTTAATAATTTATTACTATATTGTAATTGAATAATATCTTGCCTTTGTTTTTCATTTTCCTTAATCAATCTTTCGATTTCATCATTTAAATTTTTTTCTATAATATTATTAAAAGAAAAAGCAATACTGATTAACTATGAAACTATTTAATTATATTTATAATCGTCGTATGAAAATAAAAGTTCTGTTTACCAATCACTGTTAACTCATTTATCCTGTCAGTCATCTGTTTCTTCTCATCTAATGTAGATTCCAAAGTACGTTCAATAGTACGTTTCTCCAGCTTACAAGCTTCTAGATCTGCTCTCAATTCTTGTACTTCTCTACGCTCAACAGTTAATTCAGCTTCTAATGCGTGTACTCGTGCCATTACATTCTCTAATTTTTCCTGCAGGAATATAAATTCCATAACAATAATTATAATGCAATAAATTGTAACTATTAATTACGATATTATTATATTATTATTATTATTATTATTATTATTATTATTATTATTATTATTATTATTATTATTATTGTAAATATTAGGGTGTAGTCTTTAAAAACGTTATAAAGATTTATTACCTGCAATTTAGAAACTCTCCTATTGTTTTCTTTAACTGCAGAATTACAATCAGCTTCTACAGCTAATGCTATGTGATCTATATCTCTTAATTCCTTTTCTAATTCCTCATTTCGATCAGCAAGTTTAAGTGCTTGAGACATAGCATCATGTTGTTTATTTAAAGCTTCTGTAATAGAATATAGTTACGTACATAAGGAATTTTCTTGATTTTACATTAAACAGACAACATAGTTTGATTACCTTTTAATTGCTGTTCTAATTCCAATTTTTCTTGTTGAAGAACTTTTAATTCATTACCATCTATGTTATAATTGGACATTACAAAACTGCTTTCTGCTTTTTTACAAGCACAATCTTTAGAAACAGCCAGATACGGTCTACCTCCTTCTAACATCTTCTTCAGTCGCAAAATTTCTTTTTCCTTCATAGTTAGCTGTAAACATATTTCTATAGTATACTTGTATCTATTCTTATTACCAATTTTTATCAATTTTTACAAATTTAAATAAACATGCATATATTTAGTGCCTGTACATCCTTTACTGTTAGTTCTAATTAATAGTAATTAAAATATTCAATATGTTATATACATTTTCTTACATGCAAACAGGAGCAATTTAAACTCATGCAGATGTAATTTAACAGTAATATACCTGACTTTTTAATGTTTGTACATTGTCGATTTGTAAAGAGAGATCTCCCTTCAATTTTGTTACCTCATGACTCAAACAATTCATCTTATGATCTGCCATGCTTAATAAATCAACAATTTTTGGTTCTGCCACACTTAAGTTTGGTAACGGAGTAACTTTAACTCCTGTTTTTGGTAACGGTTCACTTTCAATAACTGGTCTTCGTAGTGGGAAAACGGGACGTTTCTTAGAAACTGTAATGGTAAAAAAAATAACAATTTGACAATATTTAAAAGCATTAAATTTTACATATTCATATTCTAAAGTCGTATTCTAGAATCACGAACATCTTGTAAAAGAATAATCTCAAACATATCAAAAAATGAAAAGTAATTTACCTAGGCCAACATTACTGACGGATGGCTTTAAACATTTTCCTTGGAGTTCCAAAATTCTTTTTGATTTCTTAGCAGATACAGCTTCTAGCTCTTTAATCCTATGTAAATTCCGAGAAGACGCCAGTTGAAGATCATTACATTCACGCTCTAATTTATATATTTCCTTCTTCAGGTCCTTAATCTGCTTTTGATGACATTCCTTTTCTTTTATCAAATCTAAGTGAAGCTGGTTACATTCTTGCACTAGCCTTACATTATCACATTTGTACGGATCAATTGTTGATTGTAACTGAGTATAAGCCTATTTATATGATACAAATATTAAATTATGTAAATATAATAACAAAATCTAATAATATAATTTTCTCTTTATTATCTTTCGATCGAAAGATATTAAAATATCTTTCATATTTCCCTAATTGATTATTGTATAAATGGTATATTCATTGTTTCATACAAAGGGTGTTTTAGAAATACATATTTATATTAAAATTAAAAGTAAAAGATTTTAAATTACAAAGATACAGACCTCGATATTTTCTTGAGCAATGCTTTTAAAATGCTTTAAGCTTTCTGTTGTTTGTATCAAATCAGCCAATAACTTTTCTATCAAAGGAAGTGAATCTAATGTAAGTGCTTGTTTGTATCCTAAACTGTCTAAATGCTTGCGGACAGTTCGATATCTTGCAGCTACGTTACATTCATCTTCCATACTCATTTTTGTAAATTTTATAAAATATCTATTTTATTCTATTTCATAAATGTACGATAAATAACGCTTTTAGATTATTTTGTCTTACAACTTATGTTCCAAAAATAATTGCAGCTTCTTTTTTTGGAACTTAATTACACTTATATGAAATTTATTATAAAATCATTTTTTTAACATATAATTAATAAAATAATACGTTCTCAAATAACTGATTGTAATATAACCAAGATATTACAACAGCATTTCATCATTCTTCATTAAATCAGCAACTCCATTACAAAATGTTCCATTTTTAAAACAGCCATGATTTTTTTATTAAACACTTGCACCATTCTCTATTAATTACGTGAACAACCTTGTACATTATTATATTTTTTTCTGGAACAAAAGACGCATCATGTTAGGCATAAATATTATTCAAAAGTGTTACCAACATTATAGAATGCAAATATTGTTTACGAATGTTGTACATATTACAATTTATGCGTTCAAAAAGATTATAGTAATTTACATAATTAACGATTTAACAATTAATGATTAAACAATAAAGTAGCATTTATAATATATTTTAGAACAGACATTCAAGCTATATACATTTGTACAGTATGATTTTATTTACATTTGAATGTTTTATGAAGTGTGACATAGTCTAAACACAATTGAAATATTTTAAAAGGAACCGTATAATAATTACGTTATATCAAGTATATTGTAAACATTAAATTCCTATATGAGAAAAATGTATTTTAAACAGAAAGAAAAGAAAAGAAATTTTAAAAGTGGTATAAGATGTAAACCTTAGTTGCGCACGTCACTTGTTTATTCATGATTGAAGAATTCTACTACAGAATGCAAAGCTCTGCAGAGGTTTGCAGTAACTCTACGCAGTATGTAATTGTCCCGTGTTTTGATAGTCAATTTAAATTTAAAAAATGACCAAGACAGACATCTTTTATAATCATTAAACTAATTGCAGAGCTTTTTCAAAAACGATTATTATGTTGTATCGCGAAACATGAAATTTGAAGAAAACACGACTGATACATCGTGATATGATTAAATCATACGATTCATACTAATTCTGATATCGACAAAAAAAAAAAAAAACGGTGGAATTAATTAAAAATGAGTTCAATCGACTTCAACATGCCAAAGACGGAACAAATTCTTTTGCTTCTAGAAGAACTATGTAGTCTTTCTTATCCCCAAGTACAACAAAAATTAAACAAATACGTGAGTAATACTGTCATCATTTCTATGTGTACAATTTTTCGCGGCAAGCATGCCTCTTCTTAAAAGAGTCGGAATTTCCTATTAATAATAAATTTTGATGATCAAGATATTTTCCTATAAAAATGTTTCTAAAATAAATATAAACGCGAGGTTTATTTCATCTATTACAGTACATTTTATATAATTGTTTGCTATAATTGAATCATTATAAATTTATTAAAATATTTGTGGTACAAGAAACATTGTTTGAATTATAATTTCCAATATTGTAGATACAAACTGCAACAGACACGAAATTGTCTTTTCTTATACCAATTTTAGTCGAATCAGAGGAGATGGTAATCCATGTAATAGGAGAAAAAATTTTAGATAGAGAATTAAGGTTTCCTGTAAGTAACAGCTATTTATAGTATAAGTTGTAATAATAAGATTGTTTACCTTTTACAGATTAATCATAATATTAATACAATCATAATAAAAAATAAATAATATTTGTAATTTTTTAGATTAATTTTAGGAGCTTTTCTAAACTTTTTTAGTTTTTAATATTTGATGTTTGAAATAAAATTTATATATTTTGAAAGTATCATTGTTTTAAGTTTAATGATTTAATCTTAGTAGTTTCAAGAATTGTCCTATATTGCAAATAGAGAGTGCTTAGCAGTGTCTAATCCTCAAATAGAATTCATAGAAATGTACATAAAAGAAGCCATACAAAACAAATCATTAGTGATAAAACTTCAAATGAACTATGCAAAAGTTCTAATTCAGATTATTATCTACATGAATTTATGAAGCTCACACATACACACACACACACACACACACACACACACACACACACACACACACACATTTTACCTTTTATTTGGAAATCAAATCACATGAATCTTCTTTTGACAAAACAATGCAATTAATTCATTGTAAAGTATGTTATAGATATATACAAGCGATAGAATTTAAAATAAATTTATGTTAATTAATAAAAATTAAGATATAATATTGCATATGAAAATTATAATCATTTTTTTTACTAGATCGAAAGATTTTAATAATCAAGATATTTGATTATATATGTCAATAACTAATAGTTGATGAAAATAATTCATATTTTATTATGTATATAATTTTAAATAATCTTTCTTAGGTATCAAATAATGTTTTACGTAAAGCTATACAAAACAGAAAGCCAACTACTACGGATATAGCAATGCTTGATGAAGAATTACTACATCATCTTCAACCAATATGTCCAGTACCAAATTCGTTTCTAACAATTCCTATACAACATCCTAAGCAGAACCATATAGCGTTGCTAGTTTCTTTGATTGATAATGATACAGAAAATGAAACTACATGTAAATGTGCAATAGTACAAGAATGTTTTAAGTAATTATCTTCTTTATTATACGAAATACTAATTATCTTAGAAAGCATTATTGTACACATGTATTATTGCATTTTTATAAATCATGAAAATTATATTGAATTAAAAATATTTTTTTCAACCTATTTAAATATCTTTTCTTTAATGTAGATTTTGCCTAAGATTTCTTCTAAATTCATTTAAATGTTATGAGGAAACTCGATTGAAACACCAGTGTCAAAAGTTGCTTGCCGTTTCTAGGAAACTTTTCCTACATTTAGGTAATGTTATCATAGTTAAAATAAGTAATACTTTAAAAACCCATGCATTTATTACATCTTACATATTAATAAATAGGAGATTTCTCTGATCTATTGAGAGAAATAATGGCTGAAGCCAGGAACTTGACAAATGCAGAACGCTGTTCATTATTTTTATTAGATCCTGATCAACAGGATCTAGTTGCTAAAGTGTTTGATGGCATTGCTATGAAAGAAGTGAGTTTAAAGTTCAAACTGAAACATTACATCTCATAAATAAAATTTAAAATAAACACAATTATTTTTAGTCTGTAAAAGAAATGAGAATACCAATAGGACAAGGCATAGCAGGTCATGTTGCAACTACTGGAAAAGTGCTTAATATTAGAAATGCATATGAACATCCTCTTTTCTATCGTGGTGTAGATGAAGTAACAGGCTTTAGAACTAGAAATATTTTATGTTTTCCAATTAGAGATGAAAGTGGAATTGTAGGTAAATAAAAATTGTATTATAAATTTTATTACATAGAAATATAAAAATTAAATTTTTTATTTCTTAAACTAAAAGACTGTGATTATAGGAGTTGCACAGCTTTGTAATAAAAAGGATGGATTATACTTTGATGTCTTTGATGAAGAAGTTGCAACAGCATTTAGTATCTATTGTGGTATTTCTATAATGCATAGTATTGTTTATAAAAAAATGCAAGATGCTCAAGCACGGAATAAACTTAGTAACGAAATAATGATGTACCACATGAAGGTAAGACTATGTTAAAATATACAGAGCTTTTCATCAGTTCTTATTTTCAATAAAACATCACGCATGCAGGTGGAAGAAGACGTTGTTCAAGAGATATTGGGTTGTAAGGATGAACATAATATAAAAGATTTTAATAAATTTGAATTTAGTCCTAGAGGTGTACCTTACAAACATATGCCTTGTTACACGATTAAAATGTTTAATGATTTAGGTCTTATTAATTATTGGAAACTGAAATTATCAACTTTAACGAGGTAATAAAACTATCAAGTTTTATGTTCTCTTATGCAACTTTTAACATAAGATTAACATTACAGAAATAGAATATTAATTCATACAAATGTTACAGATTTATATTATATGTAAAGAAAGGATACAGAGATGCACCATATCATAACTGGATACATGCATTTTCTGTTGCACATTTTGGATACTTATTAATACAAAATTTAAATCTTATTAATGAGAATTATATGACACATTTGGAAGCTTTAGTTTTTCTAGTGTCATGTTTATGTCATGATATAGATCATAGAGGGACAAATAATGCATTTCAAACTAAACGTTCTACGGTTCTAGCTAGTCTTTATAGTTCTGAAGGTTCTGTAATGGAGGTAAATTACCTTTAAGAACAAAACTGTTGTAACAAGAATTGAACATAAATGTGATAACAATATAACTTATTATTCTCTCATTTAACAGAGACATCATTTTGCGCAGACCATGTGCATTTTAAATAAAGAAGGGTGCAATATATTTGAGAACGTTAATAGTGAAGAGTATAGTGAAGCATTAGATCTACTGAAAAATAATATACTTGCAACCGACTTAGCATGCCACTTTCGAACGGTAGGCAAACAGGAAGAGATGGTTAGAAGTAAATTTGACCAAAATGACTCTGAACGAAAGAGATTATTTCTTAATATGCTTATGACATGTTGTGATCTTAGTGATCAGACTAAGCAGTGGAAAGTTTCTAAAAAAACTGCAGTGAGTAGAGGTCTAAGTTTAGATAAATTTCGAAGACAATAATATATTTAAGAGCTTATGTGCTTTTTTTCTTTGACTTTGCGTTAGGAACAAATTTATGATGAATTTTTTTCACAAGGAGATTTAGAAAAAAGTATGGGTAGTTCCCCCATAGAAATGATGGATAGAGAACGAGCATCTATACCAGACCTACAAGTTCAATTCATTACAAATATAGTCCTTCCACTTTTTATGTAAGTATATTTTAAAAGAAACTGTCTTTGTACAATATATGTATATACTATTATTTTTAATATACATTTAAAGACAAAAAATCGGATTTAAGATCTATTTTTCATAACAAGCATAATTAAAGAAGAATAGTATTTTTGTAAGAGATAAGATTTTCTTAATTAAAAAAGACAGTGATGTTTCGTGAAGACAGTAGAATATATAAACCTAATATATAAACCTTTCTCTTTATTTAGTTAATTTCAGTCTTCCATATGATTTGTTTTATTATTTTGTCTCTTAGTAATCTTTCTACATTATTTCCAATGGTACAACCACTTGTTGACGTGCTGAAAGAAAATCGAGCTTTATGGGAAGTGTCTAAAAGCATATTTCAAAAATATATGAAAGCAGGAACAAAAGGTATTGCTATCCTACTGGATCCTACTTTTGAGGAAGAAGTATTACAACTTTATGCTCAAAGTAATACAGATTTCTCAAGAAATTCTACTATCAAATTAGAATCAAATGAAACAACAAATAATAGTAGGTATACAATAAAATAAATACACGGTATTTTTACCATGAATATAAAAGTTTTTAAAATATATAAATCATAAGATTTTTTAAATTCAAAAGCAATAGAAAAGGCCTATTAATCACTAGATATACAAAAAATTTAAAAAATTTATTTATTGCAAGAACGCAGGCGTTCTAAAACTGTTTATTATAAATTTCATGTACAGTGAAATGTTATATTTATTATATATGTACATAAGTATGTTATAAATTATAAGTATTTTATTCTTTAAAATCGTGTTCCTTAAATATGTATTTAGTATTTAACATTTTTTTGTGATATATTACCTATTGTTATTAAATACATGAAAATATGAACATTATATTGTCACGTCCCGCGCTGCGCACGCGTCGCAACGTAGACTAAAACTACCAATAGCGCGAGTGAGCGTTTCAATTTGAGATTCAAATAAAATCTAACAATTTGTATAGAAACCAAATTCGAGCCTCACAACCCCCATGGAATAACCTGTCACATGACGACCCCTCCACGGTAGACCTAATTATAAATAAGCGTAGCGACATAGAAGATAGAGAGATAATCCCTTAGCTCAGAGCAGTTAATTCCTCAGTTCTGTGTGATTAGTTCCTCAGTTCTTAGTGATTAATTCCTTGGCTCTTGGCGATCAGTTCCCCAATTCTTGGCAAGTAATTTCTTTGTTCATAGCAATTAGTTCTCAGTTCCTATAGCTCTTAATTTCTCAGTTCCTTTGCCTTTCAATTCTTTAGTTCCTTAGTTTTTCAGCTCTTAGTTTTTTTGCTCTTAGTTCTTAAGTTCTGTAGTCCTTTAGTTCTTTAGTTTTTAGTTCTTTGTTTCATTAGTTCCCAGTTCTTGTCAGTTTTGTTAATCGACGTGTTTGCATCTGTCAATTTGTAAATTATTGAAAATCAATTAAATTAAAATCTTGTAATTAATAAGAATGAAAACGTATCGCGAACGATTGTAACTTCGAGTATTCGAAATCTCAACGACAATTCGTCAATACCCAATTAGAATTGGAATAAACATTTGTTGTGGAGAATATTTGTCTAATAATATAATAGGATTAAGCGAACATTTATTTTCACCAATTTTAATCCTCTCCCGTGCCAGTACTCCTGCGCGTAGCAGGTTAGACGAAACGTAAAGTTTAATTGCCAATCGCATTAAACATCAAACAACGCTACCATTTAATCTAAATTCAAAAATTAATGGCAACACAACCAAAACGAACCAAACAAAAACGTAACAATATATAGTTTGTGGCATATATTAGTTTGTAAGAAGAATTTGTGCAATTTAAAAAATCATATATTTTATATGACTGTAATATAATAATCTCTTAAAATGTAAATGTTTTTATTAATAATAGTTCATAAAGTGAGCTGTACATTTAGTTTACATTTCTAAATTTGTATTTTCCATTTTACCACTTCTATTTTCATCAATATTTAAAGTTATATAATGTACAAATTGCACCAATTCTTTTTAACCTATTAAATTATAAATTGAAGTTCCACAAAGCTTTAGAAACATTAACTTAATAGACTTTTATAGTGGCTTGTAGGCTTATATTATAAATAATAATAATGTAAATTATACAAATATTAATTCATAATAACAATAAAATTTTAAATTTTACATATTAAAGAAATTGCTATTTTTTCCAAAAGTTTACTTTTTAGTTTACCTTTTTTTATAAGCACAATTAAAAGAAATGTACGCGTTTCTATAAGAAAGTTTCGGTGAAGCTTTTATTCATATATGGAAACATTGTTATAATATGATTTACAAAAACACATGCTTTGATGTGATAATGAATAATGAAATTGACAAAATGATTTAGATATGGAATTTAGTCAGCCTCATTAATAATAAATAAAGCTTTCAAAAAAAAAATTCATTAAACGTATTATCATTATACAACTTTAATACCGATTTTAAATCATATTATATAGTTTCTAGTAATCGAATTGTAAATATAGTAAACAAATAATTGTGTTAAGTTATGGAAACCGTTTATTTATACTGGTCGGGAGAGTGTCGGAAAATTCAAATTCGTCTTCGTTCGACGGTTGCACGTAGCAGCGACATTGTTTTGCCCGGAGTTTATTTATTATTACATTGCGTGTATCCTAACGATCTTGATACTCCTAGACAAAACAACAACATGATTTGAATTGTCCTCTAGCTCGTGTGCCGCTACATATATCCTAACAATATTAATACTCCGAGGCAAAACAACAACATGATTTGCATTGTCCTCTAGCTCATGTGCCGCTACAAGGTTTTTTTCCAATAGAATCACACTGTTTTCATAGTTTTCAAACACGTCTCCATCGCGTATAAGTAGCGTTTGCTTAGAATAACGTCGTTTTTGTATCTCACAACCTTACTAAGACTGTAAGTTGATTTTGCGAGAAACGTTTTTCTATAGTGGTACACCATTGTATAAATATCTCAATACTTGATCGTGATCTTTACAACCGCGGACGCTAACAGAAAATTATTTTACGTGAAGATACAATTATAGAAATTGATAATTGTTCGACTAATTAAATTACGTCGGATGAGATTTAAATTCTAGAGAAAAATGGTGCGCCCGGGAGAATAGATGGCGTTAAACGCAATGATTTAAATTAAACTGAAAAGTCGTTATGTACTTTCGAGGGGCAAAACTTCCACAATCCCGCTCGTGACACGAAATGGAGATTGTCGTTTCCCTTCGTTTAACGCATTTTGCCATTGGAAGACACTAATTTCTGTGACTTGTTTTACCTTTGTTGTAAAAGTTTATATTTACAATTTTGTAGTTTTTATGCAAACGTAAAAGGTAAGTAAATATTAATAAATATTACAATAATTAATACTATATGATAATATATTTACTTATTTACTTATTTTATTTCCGTTAAAGTACATTGTATTTTTCATTACAGTACTTTCATTTTTATTTGATGTAATAATAAACATATACGTTAATATTCATTGACATTAGTGTAATTGTAAGCTTCACTGTAAATTTAATAAAATTGATAAGAACGGAATTGTTAAAAGGGTATATATGTGTAGTTAAACTAGTTTCTATTCTAAATGTTACTTCATTATTTTATTATTGTTTCATATAAATTTTTTTTTTTTTTAATAATTTACGTATGCTTCTAAGTTAATTGCTTAAGTTAGCACAATGTGTTTGTATTAATTGTTATATATGTCATTATTTCAACAATAATATTAAATTATAGTATGTGTTATTAAAAAAGTATAGTTTAATGTATATATTAAATGCTGATAAAGAATTTATTTGTAGATTTTAAATATGGGTACTAGATCAAAGGATCGGATTAAAGCAATGATTACCAAAGATATATCGAATATACATAATTATTGCTTGGATGTTAAACAATCTATTAACGACAATCTTGAAGATACTTTGGATTATTTACGTGGTTTAATTGCCCAAATACCACAGTCAGCCTCTGGTCCTTTAATTACAAAGACGCCAAAAGTTTTGAAGAAGAAAGGTGTTCAACGTATAGAGACTATCCCCGAAAATGATATTATCAATATTGATAATACAGTATCAGATTCTATTGCAATACACGATAGGACAGAAAGTAAAGATACAAAAACTGAGGATGTGGTAGAGACAACAATTGGCAGAGCAAAAAGAGAGGCTTCAAGGAAGGCTGCAACTAATATTAAAAAGCAGCAGTCAATGTCACTTGCTACAAAATTACGAAGGCCGTTACCTCTTGACGATGACAGTAATATAAATGTTCGTATTATGATGAAATTTAATACTTTTAATCTTACCCCAAATCTTATGTTACTAATCAATACTAACCTTTATATATAGTACCTAATAATGCTTGATATCGGTTAATTAATATGTTGAAATCTAATTGTTTAATGTATGTAAATTGTGTAGATAAATTCTGTTATAACGTTGTTAAATGTATTTTAAATTTTTAGAGGAAACGTGAAAGCCGATCTAAAAGAAAGAAAAGTGCTAGAAGTAGCTCAGACGAAGAAACTACGCAAGGCCCTACAAAATATAGTAAAACAGAACAGAGTGTTTTAAGCGAAACAGTTTCACAGAAGAACACAGGTACTTCACAGGACCATCTGTCTATAAAAGAAGATGCATTGCAGCCAGAAAAGATTGAACCGTTGAAGTCTTCGATGACAACAAGAAGTAGTAATAGAAAGAGAACTTTTTCGCAGAGTGAAAACACAAAGGGTAAAAATTCTAATATCATTGATGATACAGTAATTGCACCAACAGGAAATGATATTGAAGAACCTTCAATGTACGAGGACGCACTTGAGAAACCTACTCCTATTATGAATTCGACGATGAACGTCAATTCTACTTATACACAGAAGATGATGAATGCTACCGTAATTTTAGAACCTTTATCAGCAAAAAAATTAAATGAAACTGTAGTAATTAATAAAAACGTGGCTAATAGTATAGGAAAAAATAATGAACAGAAAACAGTCGAACCAAAGGCTGAATTTGTGTCTCCCAAATTACCTAAATTTACATCACGGTCGTCAATAGCTTTGGAGGAGAAGATGCAGCAGCTAAAAGAAGTGATGACAAACAAAGAGTTCGATGAATTACTCACAGAAGATGAGTCATCACCTGAAGTGAAAAAGTCTAAAGGAAATGTTAAGAAACAAGAAATTAAAAAGCGACAAAAGCGGCAGAACAGATCCATGACATCGAGCGAAGATGAAATACTTAATACTCCAACAAAACCTTCTTCGAAGGAAAAGAGTACAATTACAGGATTAAAGGAAATAAGAAACACGTATAAATCGAATGCTCTGTTCAGTCCATATGCCAAGGAATCTGTGAAAAAAAGAGTCGAGGCATTCGAACAGGCAGGCATGAACACTCCAAAGCTTGCTGTTCATATTGATGCACCAACTAGAGTAACCAGAACAAAAACACGTGCTACTAGAGCTGCTGCACAAACAGAAGCTTCAGAAAATGCAAATATTACAGAGAAAGCGGTTGTTCAAAAATTAGCACGAAAGTCGCTTGCAAAAGCCAAAAAAATTTCATTAGCAAAACAGAATAAGGATGCCGATGAATATAAAGAGGTATTTAGAATTAGAATTATTATAAGGAAAATTTGTTAACAAGATATTTGTCAATTTTGTTTATCGATTGCAAATTTAATTATGTTTCCAATCTTATTTTTAGAACAAATTACAATTAGAACAAAAGGTTAATAAACTAGTTTCTGTTGAGAAAATGAGCTACAAACAGCAACAGAAGACAACCCCATTAAGCAAAATAAGAACTCAGTTGCCAATGTCTGTTAATCGTGTTCTTCATACTCCAGCGAATCAAACTAATATGAATGTAAAATTCATTTCTTCCTATTAGTAGTATCTAATATTATAAGATTTTTAAACGGTAGTATTTTAATTTTAGCACAATAGGGCTTTAAGTGCAACGCGTACAAATATTATTACATCGGTGGAATCTTTAATCCAAGCTCCAAAGTCAGTCAGTAAACGTAATTCACTGGATAAAGTAGTAGAGGAAAAGAAAAGAAAATTGAACGACGAGGATGCGAAGAGAAAACGTGAAGAGGCGCTAAGACTTCAAACGGAAGAAAGAAAAAGGTAAAATAGAATTAATCAATATAATTTATTTAATTTTACATCAGTAGACACATTACTGAGTAATATATGAAAAATACATTTTACATAAAGGAAAAGACAAGAAAAAGAATTAAAAAATAAGTTAGCCAGAGAGGCAAAAGAAAAGCAAGATATGGAAAAACGTCAAAAGGCTGAAAAAGAAAGAGAGGAAAAAGCACGTTTAGCACAACAAATGCAAGAAAGACAACGCGAAGAAATAGAGAAGAAACGTTTGGCTCAGTTACAACGTGCTCAGGTATAAAATTGATAATCTAAAAGACAAATGTGTACAGAAATAAGGATACCGAAAAAGATATTGATTTTTATATAGTATAGAAAATTAAGCTACAGTCGGATTAATTCGCAGGAAAAGGAAGAAAGAAGAAAGCAAGAAGAGCAACAGCGCCTACAACGTTTACAAGAACAAGAAGAAGCGGAGCGGCTATTAGCTGAACAAAGACGTCGAGAACAGGAAGCTGAAAGGCGAAAAGAAGCCGAATTAAGAGCTCAACAACAAGCTGCAGCTGAAGCAATGAGAACTAAGCATCAGATGCTTGTAACATTACAAACAATATCAAAGCATTCTTCCGTTATAAAAGCACAAGCTATTATTCATTCAATATTTTAGATAAAATATGGCTCCAAACAGCACGGTGGTCCAACTACTTACGTTTTGGACAGTGAACCTGACGACGACGAATCAGACGATGAATCCAAACCAAAGCACGCAATTCCACATTGGGCACAATGTAAGTATTGTTTTACTCAATGAGTTAATAAACATTAGAATGCCTAGAGTACTCGATTTTTTATCAATTTTAGCGTACATACGTAAAAATCAACTTGCCATGCAACGATATATTCCGGAGAGAGCAGTCTATAAATTCTTTGGTAGCAGAAAGTGCACACCGGATCTAACTCAAATGTTTCAAAATATAGATAGGAGTAGATTACAACGAACGTCCAGTGCAATATGGAAGACACCACCACGTTATTCCATGATGGAAAACGAATAAAAGGCATAATTTGTTAAACCGAATGTTGTTGATTTTATATTGTGACTTGGAGCAAGGATAGTTGTCATGCCTTGCATGTAATATAGGAATGACGTTACATTGTAATTATCATTAAAATATGTATGTGTTCTTGACATATCAATGAACGTAAGACTATTTCACTTTTTATATTTTAGAACGATCATAGACATATATTATTTTTATTGTACTAACCAAATTTTATCATTTTTTCTTATTTATGTGTATCTTCTTAATTTTACTAAGTAAAGTGCGACTTTTTAATGAGAAGTAAATTTTATTAGATTTGAATTATTATCACTATTGTGTCCCTTTCTTTCTCTTTTCAAGAAAAATTTATTACAATGCGATATTAACGAGATACTACCATTTATTTTGGTGAAATATATCAAAATATATATATATATATATAGTTTGCTCCTACATTCTTTTGCGGATGCAGTGATTTTATAATTGTGAATGCGTTCTTTTACTAAAAGATTATAACAAGTAATGTTAGTAATATATATTTAATTTTATATAGATTATTATCAATAGTGAATAATAATAAATGAGCCAAATTACGTTAATTCTTTTTGTTCATGTAGAAGTGCTGGTAATTTTGGTGTCTGTATGATTTCCAAAGGCCTTAATTTCAAATGCGTGTATATAGGTATCTGTAACGTTATTCTCATTGAGTTATACGTATTGTTTAACATATTTTGACGAATTGCTGTTGTGATAAACAAAACGGCATTAAATGTAAAAGTATTTACATATGGTAAAGAGGTGTCTAAAATTGGGTAATCCGCAAAGATCATTAAGACCGATTTATCCATCACAGCGATAGTAAGTCTTCTTCCATCGATCATAGTGTGTTCAGGTCTCGACATTTCTTTTAAAGCTTTTAATTCGTCACTTTTAAAATCTGATTCTACTTGTCTCACACCTCCTTCGAGAATCTTTCCATGTTTGCATAAAAGTGCAACTTAATAATCAAACTTTCTTCCCAATTTGATAAATAATTTATTATATGAAAAATTAATTACTTTTAGTGTAGTAGAACTAGCGACTCTTTTAATATCTGCTGGATGTTTGTAATCTTTAAAATATTGGTATGTTGGGATCGTTGGTAAAATTGGTAACCAAGGCTTGAAAGTTCCGAAGGTTGAAATATAACGGCCACCAAGTGTCCATAAGCGTACAGAATGGTCTGTACTACCACTTAATATCAACAGAAAGAATAGCATAGATTGTATGAAATGTATTGGAAAAATAATTGTTTCAGAGAAAATGATTAAAAAGAGAATATGTAAATTCAAGAGTAATTAATAGCAAATAGTAATTAATAGTCATTACGTTATATATATAGATATAAAATTAAGTTAAAAGTTCGTAAAATAATAAGCACTAGATTAACATTCATTACCTAATGACAATACGTGCATCTGGGATTATCTGGACGGACGTAATAGATTTTAAATGTCCACGCACAGATGAAAGTAGAAGTGGTAAAGGTTGATCCTTTACAGCTCTCTTTGCCCTACCAATAACTTTCTTTTTCCATAGAAATGGAAATTCCAACCGTAAAACGGGCATAGATATCTTAGGAGGATTTGGCAACAAATAATTCGCGAGATACCAAACTTTAATGTATCCAGCATTGTGTCCTAAATTTTTTTAAATGGACTTACTCTCCAATCATATTTTCTGACTTTATCTTTCCTTTCATATTAAATATTTTGTCGCAATGAAGTATCACGTTACATACAAAAAGTAATCTTATAATAAATAAATAATGTTGTAGAAATTAAATGCATTCCTTTTTTTACCTGTTACAAGAAAATGATTTTTAGGATCAGTTGCTAATGATAATGCACAATCACGTATAGAATGAATAACTGAGAAAGCTTGTAGAAATCCACCAGCAGGGTGATGAGTCCACACTTGTACATATCCTGAATCAAGAGAAACTAACAATGTTCCAACATCAGGTCTAACCGGCCGAGCATTTAAAAATATCATAGCTCGAACAGCAACAATTCGTGCAATATTCAATGCGGATTCTTGATGTTCAGAAGCCGTAGGATATTGACTATAAACATTTATCATTATGATTCAGATATGTTTTAGAAAATGTACAATTGCAATACCATGGAATACCTCTGTTTCGAAATGAATTCTTTCGTAACTTGTTCAGGTTTTTTTATTTTGTACGTTATTTCATCTTTATGGTATCTTATCCTAAATCTATATAACACTGATTAGTTAACATTGTTTATTACAGCACGTTATTTCTAGAAGTGTAATTTTTATATTATTTTAACATTTCTCATATTATTCTAGATCTTACCTTGACATTGGTTCGTTAACTTTATATTTCCGATACGGTTGACCCGTTTCTAGTCTCCAAAGTATTATTTCTCCATTAAAAGTTGCCGTGGCCAATACCTGAGGATACCACATGGCCGAACAAAGAATATCATCGGTGTGTATTGTTCCCCAATTCTTTTTATATACATATGCGTCAGAAGTTGCAAATTCTACGACTTGACGATTCCAACTACTACATAAGATTCGATTTTCCAGCCAAACTAAACTGGTTATTTCACTGTACATAATCAAACGGATTTATAAGAAATATATTTGCGAATATTATCAATAGAATTTGACAATTATTGGAAATGTTGTTTTTAATCTTGATATGTAATAGAAGATAACAAAATAGGTAAGTACGTACCACTGAGTTTCAAGAGCCATGTTCCGCAAACAAGTACCAGTATTGAAATTCCAAACTTTCAATGTACCATCACGAGCGCCTGTTACTAGTAATTGTTCAGATTCATCGAAACAAGCAGCAGTAATTTCAATGTCATGAAATTGACCATATAGGAATCTACTGTGTGCATGCGTTACTAAGAATAAACGATTTCCAAGCCACGGATCCCAAATTATTATACAAGAATCTAATCCAGTCGTAACTACCTAAGTTTTTAAATGATCTCGTAGAATATTTTAATTTCTGTAGATATAGAGAATGAAAATCATACAAAGCGTATAAATTACCACTTTGTAGAGATGGTTATATAAAACACTGCTGATAGATTTTGTATGTGTAAACCCATCAGATATTTCTTTGTTGACCTCAGGATCGCAAAGAATCACTGCGATCATTGAGCTAGCAATGATCATTTTACGATTCAATGTATTATACACCGCAGTCATTGATGTATGTTCACCCAATTCGCTGGGAAGACCATTGTATGTCTGTATAAAATAACTTGACTTAAATTCTAATTATACATAGATTTTATATTGTTATTTAATTAATGCTTTTTTATTTCTTTAGGCGAAACATTAATTGAGGAAAGTATCGTTTGATGAAATATCTTATTATTAAAACCTGAATACAAGATTGAGTTAATACATCCCACACTTTGATACATCTATCTTTTGAAAGAGAGTACACGCGTTTACCAGCATCTTGCACAACTAAGGCACAAATAGGTGCACGATGACCTTGGAAAGTACTACTTGCTCTTCTAGTCACAAAAGGATTCCAAACCCGAACTATGCAATCTGGTCCACCGGTTATTAATAACTGACCCTCTAAGTAGATATATTTTTAAAAAGTACGATGTACTTACATCATACATATATGTCAATAAGCGAGGGAAAGTTTATGATAAAATACCTTCACAAAAGGTGAAGCAAGATATTCCCATGTTAACTTTGAATTTGTATTGAATCCTTGCTCCTGTAAGATCACTAAATAATAAAGAACAATTACAACATCTACTGCTGGACATGAAAGCTCTTAAACTTCCATAATAGGCTACTTGTTTCACCCAATCTGTATGTACATTCTTAAATTCTACAATTTTCAATCCTTTCAGTTCACCCTATAATGTATGTTACAACGTATTAAAACATGTTTATGTAGGAAGCACAAGTTTATATAGGACATTGCAGAACCAGTGATACATCTATCTGTCCTAGGACGTCTTTTACATGTATATCACGTATGAGAACTCGAAGACGTTCGACCGAGAATTTCTTTCGAAATCCCAAAAATATTTGACGATATCGATTATCGAGTAGACTGTGATTTTTTGTGAGTTTTGGTTCTTGCGCATACTTAACATACACGATGACACAAGTTTCTGAAGATAAATTATTTACCTTGAGAACAGATTCATAGCGAATAAATAAACTATCACGTTGAGGTTCTTGTTTAAATGGTCCTCTCTCTATTGGACTAAAAGACATGACTTTGACAGATCCACTCATATCTCCAAGTACAATATACGAGTCCTCTTTGATATTTTTACTGAAATAATAATCCATACAAATGACTGCATACTCCAAGCCTGATATCTAATCGTACAAGGTTTTAATATCGAAGAGTTCATTTAAAGAAAAACTACTGTTTATTTAAAAAATATAACTAACCATTATTCGAAGATCAAACTTCTTTGCCGCTGTATCATAAAATCTTAAATCGCACTCCGTAGAACTTGTGCATACTACTTGTATATCGGGCATTACTATCATATCAGTTATTAAAGTGTGTTGAACTTTTAAACACGCTGCAAAGATGGAAGTTTCGGAAACAAATGCATATACATAAAAGAATGTAGGATATAACGTTACTAACGATTTACAGATTGCGCGCTCCGTTCGTATTCTAAATCTAAAGACCAGTAATTTATGATTCCCTCTTTAGTCACGGTTAAATAAAACCCTCTATGGAAGCTTGTAGTTCTATCCTATGGATATACACATAAAAATTACAAGCAATAATATGTATGTCATCGTCAAATAAGTATAGTTATTAAAAGATATATGATATGTCACGTACGGGCAAGACTTCAGGACAAAACATGATTTTGTGTATAGCTGTACGGTGATGCGATTTCAAAAGTTGGGGGATATCAGTTATTGGAAGTCTCAATATTTGCCATTGTAATGTGGTATCTTTTCTCTGAAATTCTACTAATAAATACGAGATAAATTCATTCCAAGTAATATTTCCATCTCTCTTTAAGTTCATCTAAAATTAATAAATGCAAACATATAAAATTATATGTATAGAATTAATGGACACGTAATGATTAATTGAAATAGTAAATCTACGTTGTTACCTTTTTAAACAGAATTTTGAATTCATTATGTGGCATCTGAATGTGCAATATATTTTCAAACGCATCATACAATCGGGTTATATCCATTTCTTCATTTGGCGAAGCCTATACGTTATATGACTGTTAATTTTTTAATTATATTCTGTTAATAACAGAAAATAAGTATGATTATACTAATTATTCAACTACATGTTAGAGATATCAAATTTGGAAATATATCATTCATATTACACTAGTTGTATCTTAAACATTAATTTGTTTTGCAATTTTTTAGACAATATCTAAGCTTTTTCTTAATTCGAAAGTACCAAAAATACTTCATGCAGTTGCATCAAGGATTCTTCCGTGCATTGTTCTTCTATACTTTTTGTTTTAAAGAACTCGTCGAAAGCTTGTTGGATGCTAAAATAAGGGAGGCGAACACGTATAATACAACAAGAAATTAATTTTACGAAGTATTTCCGATGCACACTAACCTCGTGTCATTATTATCAAAGTATTCCATTTTTATAATTATAGGTATAATTTATAATATTAATTATAATGTCAATCACAAGTTACACATAATATGAATAAAAATAATATGAAAAAGCAAGTAAATACGTTGTTTTCTTTGTCGAATTTTGACATGTACGAAACAAGCTAAATATATAAGATACTACTTTGTTATTCTTTGTATATAGTAAAACATTTTTGCATATAAAAGATATTTTTTGTATATCGAAATAAAATTTCTTTTTATTTCCAGAAGTAACCCTTTTGTTAGTATGAATGAATAGAGTAAATGATATTATTTAATCGTATAACAATTGTTATTGCAAACGTATTTTATGATAATATGAAGTCAATAAACTAAATTGTTTTTTTATAACATTTATCATCGATTCTACGCACTTTTACACAAAGTATAGAAGAAGTATATGCTGCTTTATTCCCACATCCATACGCGGGGTTATAAGCAGCACAATCAATATCTTCGTACATGTAAAATTCGTTTATTTCTATCGCATAACTAGATATTTATAAGTTAAATACCGTGGTATGGTTTGCTAAAATATATTACTCCTTTCTCTTAAACTTTAATACAAAATATTAAAAGCGTTTTCTATTAAGCTATTCATTAAATCATGGACTTATTTAAAGCTTTAAATTTATTCAATCAAGGAAAATATGAAGATTGCGCAACAATATGTACAAATTTGTTACAAAAGAATCCTCTTGATCAGGTATAAGTATGTTTAACATACTTATATGTGAAATAGCAATATACATCTCTATAGAAACGTATGTATTTTTCATTATAGACTATATGGGTCTTAAAAATGCGTGCCTTAACATTACAAGTATACGTAGATGATATAGAAGGAGAAGAGGAAGGGATTGCTGAAAGTCTATTAGATAATTATACAATATCTTCTATGCCTAGACCAGGAACATCTTTAAAAACTCCTGGTACTTCTTCCGTGGGACAATGTCTTCGACCCAAAACTCAATCAGGTTTGTCCTTGAGAGGCAAAAATAATTTTAAGTAGTAAAATAGAAATAAGTTGTAATTGTAACATAAAAATATGATATGTTTTGTAGGTAGACCACTTACTGGTGTTGTGCGACCAGCTACTCAATCTGCTATGTCTCAGTCGATTGAGCAAACTTTAAGAACACCCAGAACAGCTATGACAGCCAGACCAATTACTGCAATTTCTAGCCGTAGCGTTAGGTACAACTATCATTTACATTGTAATTAAACATTTTCAGTTGTTATACATTCAAAATTAAAATAAATATATTATATAGATTAGGCACAGCATCCATGTTAACAGAGCCGGGAGGACCTTTTATACAATTATCACGATTAAATATTTCTAAATATGCTAGTCAACCAAGTATTTCTAAACCATTATTTGAGTATATATATTATCACGAACATGATGTTAGATATGTGAGTAAACATACATGTATCAATCAATATTTATTATTAATAAGAATTATTAATGTTCACCATAATTCTATTAACTGCTACAATGCTACATGCAGGCACTAGATTTAGCAGTGCAAGCAACTCAAATTTGTCATTATAAAGATTGGTGGTGGAAAGTACAACTTGGAAAATGTTATTATAGTCTAGGATTAATCAGAGACGCTGAACAACAATTTAAATCAGCGTTAAAAGATTCTAAAACTATTGAAGTAATCTTGAGACTAATCAGAGTTTATGTTAGACTTGATCAACCATTAACAGCTTTAGATACGTGTAAAAAAGGTCTTGAGTATTTTCCTAATGATGTCAATATTCTTACTGAAATGGGACGTATATTCGACGGTCTGAATAATATGAGTATGTCGTTAAAATACTATAAATTAATTGCTCAGGAAGATGCTTCTCATACAGAAGCAATAGCAAGTATCGGAATACATCATTTTTATAATGATCAACCGGAATTAGCTTTACGATATTATAGGTAAATGCAGTTGTAGATATAATAAATAGAAATAATTAGAAATATAATTGCGACGTTCTTTTCCATGTAGACGATTGTTACAAATGGGAGTATATAATGCTGAATTATTTAATAACCTTGGATTATGTTGTTTTTATGCTCAGCAATATGATCATGTTATATCTTGTTTTGAAAGAGCAATTAGTCTTTCTACTGATGAAAATATGGCAGACATATGGTATAACATTTCACACATTGCTCTTGTACGTATATAATTTCTTATAACATGTAATTTTTTGGATAACGGTTGAAATTATCTCTTTGATAAATGTTTGATTTTATATATAGAGTTTAGTACTTGGTACCAATTATTTCAATTTCAGACTGTAGGTGACATAACAATGGCGGAAGAATGTTTAAAATTAGCTATTGTTAGCGACAATAGACACGCTTTAGCATACAATAATTTCGGAGTCATACAAATACGAAATGGAAACATTACAGCGGCGAGAACATATTTTCATGCTGCTGCCAACATTGCTAACTTTATTTATGAGCCCCATTTTAATAGTGCTTATTTAGCTTACAAGGTACTATCTACCATTGTATATTATATTATATTAAGTTTCTATATATATATATATATATATATATATATATATATATATATATGCTACTATTATTTTAAAAATTTCGTAGGTTGGAGATCTTCAAACAAGTTACATTGCTATACAAAAGTCGTTAAGTGTATATCCTAATCATTCTGATAGCAGAACTCTTCTAAACAAATTAGAGAGGTATTTCTCGCACGTGTGAATAGAAAAATATACAGTTTATTTATATCACGTAAAATGTATTATTTTATTAATGTTTGATTCTAGTCTTACAACTAATATTACCTATCTAATATGTATATGTAAAAAATACAAATTATATAATATGATACTGTGTTTCATTTCCATGATACTTTGAAATAACTAAAAAGTAAATAGATATTTTAATAGGAATGTTCGTTTGTGATAAAAACAGTTGACAATGATTATATTTTTTCAAACTGTACATTATAGTCACTGAACGATAATTTTGAGTTTCAAAGGAATGAAGTAAACATCTTTTTTTTTTTTGCATCTTGTTGCCTATTCTTGTTTATCGAGTTTATGTATAAATATATAACAATCTGCGAATAATTTACTTAAGTATTATTCGTTATTTTATGCTTACATTAATGTTATATACGTACGTATAATTATAATTGACATACAAAGTTCTGATTCTCTAAACTGTATAATAATAAATAACATACGCATCTACGGTAATAAGTTTTATCTACAACTCTTAACACGTGACATATGCTTAAATTTAGCGAATTTCAAAGTACACTGTAAGCAAGATTTGCTCGATTTTTTAATTCTGTCTTCTCTTGTGCACAAATATAGGACAATGTACAGTCTTCTTATCATCATCTTACGATCTATTTTATGTAGTATGAGATATAACCAACCAGGAAATTACAAAATAGAATAAAAATATTGGATACACAGCTAAAGCTTTCTTTCCTACTGGTTGACTGTCGCCAAGGAATGCCATGGATGCTAAAATATATACAAATCATATTTACAAGAATGTATCAATGTAAGAATTTGATATGCAAGTGTCCATCAATATAAAACTCTATAAAATTATACTAACCATATGTTGCCCACATGAATCCAATCATGGTAATTACGAATCTTAGACTAAATAAGAAAGTAGTCTGTTCTGCCATTAATATGATTCTACATAAAATTAGGGAAATGGCAGTTGGCAACAAGCAATATCCTAAGACACAAATGCTTTGGAAAAAAGATCTATAACAAACATATTAAAATATCTTTTAGCAAATAAAATGCATACTTCATATGTCATTCGTTCTTCTATTATAACACTTTATATTTATAAAACAGATTTTTTAAAACAAAATAACCCTGTTTTATAATAAGGAGTTACAAGTCTCTTAATGATCTACAAATTCACGCACATAAAAGTCATGCAGTATACTATCATTACCTAACCCCAATCATTAGTATTACAACAGATACTAAATTTCTCTACGCAGTATAATTACTTACATGTTACCACCTAATAATTTGGAGTTTAATGTAACAACCATAGATCCAATCCATACGATTACAAAAACCTCTGCAAACTCTGGTCCCCCATCATTAAAATTATTTGCTGTATCAGAAGAACCTTGTAATATCCTAAAACAACAACAATTGGTATTAAATGTACTACGGTTTATAATCGTAATTAGAACAGCAGTATGCAGAATACTATAAAAATATTAAACTTACATTGCCATGAATGTACATAATACTAGTGGTCCCCAAAGATCCCCTAGAATTAAAAATTAAAAATAAGACACTACTATATATATAATTCATGATTTATAATATTAAGATTCTTCTAGTAACATACATTCCTTTAATAGGCATTTCTTCTCCTTGGGATATAAAACATGATAAAATTTCCTGCCCACTGCTCTGACATCCCTGAGCTACAACGTAACACAATATAATAAATACAATACAATGTAATGGAATATAATTTTCTTATATATATATACACACAATATGTACGTGTGTGTGTGTGTGTGTCTACATACAAAATATTTTATAGGCTTACAATTGTATCCCTGATTGGTTCATCCAAAGTATTAAATTCAGGTTCTCCAAGATTTGATTTTTGTTTGCCTCCTACTGTCAGCTCACCTTCGATATTCTGAGGGTCAGCATATTCCATTGTGACTTTAAACTTCAAATTAAAATCTGATATTAATACTATTATATTATATTTGTCATTGAAATGTTTACATATTATTATCGATACTTCTACTGAAAAATTTTAATTATATAAACTACCATCATAAAAAATTAACGCGCCTAATGAAAAATAAAACGACATCTTTAACATTACATTTCCAACATAAATACTTACATCAAGTTTTGTATCATCTGTCGCTGCCATATTTGTTGTCGACATTAGATTCGAAATTATGAAATCATTAAATATATTATTAAGATTTTAAATGGAAATATCTTCATATCATATCAAATCATCGTGCCATATACATGTAACGTGAATTCAATCTTCCCTATCTAATGTTTTCTCAATGACTTAAACGTTGCCCTGTTGTACGTACAGAAAGATCTCCTAATACGATTTAGCACTTCTCATGGATAGGGTTAACAAGAAAATCTAAAAAGACACATATGCATCGTAATTTAAATTCCTCACGTAAGTATAATACAAGCGTAAATCTTTTGATCATTTGCGGAAAAGTCGACACTAATATTGATACATTCGATGTACGAAATTTAATAGATGGCAGCATTATTGCAATGTCGCGGCTTGTAAACTTGCGGCTTCACATTGTCGATTGAATTTTGTTCAAGATTGTATAGTTCTTTCTGGAAAAGCACAAGGTTCATGGACATTTGACAACTATTCCTTACCTTGATACATAGGTATTTTATCGATATATTATTTTATATATCAAGCAGTTTTCGCTGGACAAAATGCCACGCATTCTCTTTTATGTTGCAATCGTGTCAGTGTTGACATGTACCGCGCATGCGCAGTATATTTCCTTCGGTGTTGATCACCAAATCAGCGGGAAGCTGCAAAACAGCGATGCATCTCAAATTAAGATCTACGAAGAATTATGTATCCGCTCAAAATATAATTAGCCTTTATTTGGACATTTATTATATCGTATTTGTGGCATTTTTATAATTGCAGTTGTATCCTTTCGATTCTACATACAATATGTCGTTTATTATAATATGTATTACATATAAAACTATGTAGAGATACTATGCCATAGATAATAATAAATCCTTATTTATTATTATATTGATTGAATCGTCTTAACTGAAATATCATTAGTCAAAAAATCATTTGAACATCAACGCAAGGAACATGCTAAAGCCGTTAAACGTCTTCAGAAAATAGGTAACTACGAACGTTTGTATAAGATGATTTTAGTTATTGGTGAAAAGATGATTGATGCGATCGAGGTAAATAAGGCATTAATAGCAAATGAAGATTTCAATCCAGATAATAGATTATTGCCACAAAATGTTACTATACAAACTGGTAATTGTTTTGTTATTAATATAATCCTCTTTTTATAAGAAAATAAGTTTTAACATGATTAGAGACATTATATACTTTTTTTTTTTTTTTTTTTTAGCAATATCTACTGTCTTAGAAAACACGGCATTCTTTGGAGATATTCTTCTTCATTTTCCTCATTTTACTCACCGTATACTTAAAGCGCAACAAAAATGGAATCCGATCATAAATTGGTCCTTAAATTTTACGTATCGTACTAAATATTTGTTAGATTCGGAAACCATTGTTAAAATTCATTTAGCATCTCAAGAATTAAACGTTATAAAACGCGAACAGGGATATTCCAATCCTTATTGGCAGCCTACTGAGGCTCAAGAAGGAGACAACGGGAAGATAAAGAAAAAGAAATCGGCTACAAAAGGAAAACAGAAGAAGGGGCCACAAATGACCAAGGTTGAGTTTTGAATATAATTATATTTTTTTCATAATACGCGTACACATGTACTTACGATAATAAAAAAAAAAAAAAAAAGATGTATTCTTGTGTACCTTGTAAATATTCAATAGATTTCCAATATTAGATGGTTTTAGTTGATGAAATAATACGAGAAAAATACTTTTTTGTGTATATACGTATGTATTTTTGTACATTAAAATCCAATGGTTATTATTCTTAATGAATAAATGGTCGTTATACCTTTGTTTCGCTTTTGAACATGAAGGAATGACAATCATGTCCCGATTGAATTAACTGAATTAAAATATTAGAAAGATGGCTGGTTATCCAGTTCGAAATTATCCGAGGAGTATCTAAAAATCGTCAAGAATCCAGACTTTTAGCAGACTTTACTCGAAACCACTATCAGCTTTAGTGCGAATAAAAGCGAAGATTTCTCGGACGATGGAGACGGTGCGGTGGTAGAAAGTGGTCAGCCAATGAGCTAAGAACGGTTCCTACCGTTCGGTTCCCGACTCCCGTAGTCCATGGCAGACACCATTGCTGGTAAACCTTGGCTAACAGTACCGTGACATTTCTTTCTTCCAGTGGTTTATCGACAACAAGTATGTTCGTGCAACACGAACCCACGATTTAAAGATTACCTTTAAACATTTACATTCGGACGTAAGTGCTGTGTAAATTTAATCAAACTGTAACAAGAATTGGAGAAACGATTTTCGTGAAGGATGACGTCAAAAAGGAGTCGATTGCTGTTCTGTGTCGTCGTGTTCATCGTTGCCACAGGTAGGAAGACACAGCTGCTTGTCTCGAAGAGAGATCGGACGGGAGATCAAACCCGTTGGGCGACATAAAACCTTCAGCTCTTCCTACCGTGATCTTTCATCGTAGCGAGGGATTTTATAAAGATTTTGAGATTTGTCATTTACCACTCGTAGTAAAGATTGGATTGATCTTTTTGAATTACGATCGATTTTGTATGAAAGAAGTGGAGATAGTATAGGTAAAAAAAGAATGAAAAAAATTCTATTTTTATCGGACATTGAGATTGTATTAAAACTTTGATTTTTATGTTTCTCTGTTTTTCATTCAGTAAATGAAAAATATCCTACGAATTAAAATTTTGATTATCTACGTGCATCCTTTAATTTGACCTGTAATCAAAAATATGGCAATGATTCGAGACTTTATTTTATTTTGTCCATTCCTAATTTTATTAAATATTTTGTATGTAGAAGAATAATTCAAACAATTAGTATAGCGGCTTAAATTTGTTAGAAAGGTAGATACAATAAAAGAACGACCTTCTCGGAACATTCTTTTGATAGTTTGCAATTCTTCTGTGAATCAGCTTACTGAATGGAGATTGCAATTCTCTTTCTCTTTCTCTTTTCTTGATAATTATTTGACAACAATCGTTATGTAAAATAGCAATAATTAGAAAAATAAATGCATCGCGATTTGTCGTTATAAACTGACGTTCATCGACCAATTCTCCTGTTAATCGAATTCAAGGATGTTCCTTGACCCATTGCGTGAGACGGTATCTTGTTATTAATAAATTATACTTCTAATGCAATGTTTAAGATCGATAGATCGAATAAAATTACATATGAAGATATACACTAACTGTACACCCAAAAACCGGTTATCAATAGATAGATTATATTCTAATGCAAATTCCGCTGGCTTCTCAGAATTTTTTCGAATTTGTTAATACGTATATAACCATAATACCTACAATACAAAATTTCGTCAGGAAGTCGTTGGGATACTGTATACATATTGATATATCATTATGTTAAATGCATCGATCTTTTATTTATACCTGAAAAATTTACTAAAATTCTACGATCCATACGTATTAAAGATGATAAATGTTTCTAGTTAATATTGAATTTGCCGCCGAATAAATTTAAAAGAGTTTTCTCTCAAGAATTCGTGAAACGCGCATCACCATGTAAATTGCGTTCTCCACGATAAGCAAGATTTCCATGGAACGTTGAAAGTTCCTTGCATTGTCACGATGCGTGTCGTAAATAAAGTTGACACAGATAAAATGGCAAGGAGTCAGAGGAAGCAAAGAACCAGCCGGCATGCCAACACGAGAGAAGAGCCGTTAAATTAGGTTCCCGGTCGGTGGTTTCACTGCTGTTTACATAAGTTTCGACGTTTACGTATATGGTGTACCGTACGTTCGCGGCTGTGTATGCGTGCACCACGGCCGATGGAAATGTTGCACCTGAACGATTTACCACAACGTCATTGCCAGAGCAGTACCTTCACTTTCCACTTTGCTGCTAAACCGATCTTTTTTGGCATCCATGCATATGCGAGATTCGCTCCTATAACGAGCAACTTTGCCGATCAATAATTCTTGTACGTGTTCAATTCATATGGACAAAGTTTGTGAAAAAAGATTTCAGTTTAATTCTTACTGTACTTGAAAGGTAACGCGTATATGGTTTGTTGAGACGGTAATTGATACATCTAACAATATACATGCTGCGGCACGAATTAGTCGCCACAATATTTAAGCTAGTACTGATAGTTTAATAAAAAAAAAAAAAAAAAAAAAAATGTTTCAAACGAAGCTTCATTGGTAGTATGATCTCATGTATTGCATGATCGAAACTTACTACTATGAAATTGTTTTCAAAATTCTTTATATCGTAAACGAAACAACGCTTATTTCATTTTACACCTATCATAAGATCGTAGTGGAGTATCTTCCTGAAACACTACTTTCTCCCGACAGTCCATCCGTACAGGATTTCAACGTGGTCAAATCCGAATCTTCCTTCGTCGAATTAAATGCCCAACCAAACCATACGTAATTTCCTAGTTTGTTGGTTTGATTATGGCCGCATCTCTACTTTTTCTTTCACTTTAAATCCGTTTGGCTACTTTCTGAATCTTATTCTAATTCACGTATGACTACTTTCGGAAACGTTTTGTTTTAAAGATAGTAAAATTACGTTAAATGTATATCCTTCTTCATTTGACGCTTGGAATAAAAAAACATTCCGGTAATTACGGATTCTTAGCACGATCGTCTAAAGTACGTTGTGGTGGTAAATGACAAAGTATCAAAAATCTCGACTCAAAGGCATTCTATAGTGTAAACATTTTGTAAGAGACTTTCTTAAACACAGTTGTAGAGTGATTATCTAACATATAATAGAATGGGGGAAGAATTTTGATGGCAGCCTTGAAGTTATTCAAATGTTATTTATTCAAATAACAAAATTTATTGTAATTAACTTTTTCTATTAGTGTGGAGAATGCATCAGGGACGTACGCGTAGGTGACGTAATAAAGAATTTGGTAATTATTTACAAGTAATGTCACCTCATTTATTTCGATGATTTTTTAATATGTTGCAGAGATCAATATTTTGAACAACGTTTTTCCCTTTTGTTTGTAATTTATAAGTTTGGGTTAGGCGTTATTTTATCCGGTCCGCTCGCTGTCGAGCGACTAACAACCAATATTTTAACGCGTACGCTGTCACGAACGTACAACTATGAGAAAAATTCAATGTAGTGGTACCGAGAGCTTATGGGAATATCTCGAGAATTAAAAGAGTCCGGCAATAATATGCAAGGGAAAAAGTTGTTCAAGATATTGATTTCTACAACATATTAAAAGATCATTGAAATCTGTCAGGTGGCAGTACATGTGAATAATTATCAAGAATTTTTTTTATAGAAAATAAATAAATACATATGTATTTTACTGCGTACAAGATGATTATCGCTCTGGGAATTTTAAGATTTGCAAAGTACTGTTACCAACGTGTGGAAGCCAATGTTAGACATTGATCTTGTCACTGGCCCATGTGACACAATACGTATAACGCATATCTCTAACTATTTTCATTTTCATTTTCTTGAAAATATTATTCCGTCTGTTTTTCTTTTCTCCCATTTATCTTTTCCATTTTAACATTTACACGTATATTTCTGAAACCGTTAGTTATTTTTACAAATATTTAGGAATACCTGTTTGTTTTGTAGTTTATGGGCAGAAAACTGCTAAAAAGGAGGAAGAGAGAAAAGATGAAGAATTCAAATGCCCTGAAGGTCAAGGCAATGGTAATTTTGCAGATCCAGCTACATGCAGAAGATTTTATCAGGTAGACACGCTGAAACTTAATAATATAACAATACATATGTCTTTTAATTGTAAAGTGCGATACAAAGAAATTTCATGTTTATGTATAATTTCGATAGTGCGTCGACGGCTATCCGTATCTAAACAGGTGTCCGTCGGGGCTACATTTCGATGATATTAGTAAATTTTGCACTTTTAAAAATGAAGCACGTTGCGGACCTATTGCCACAAGTGAGTACTTTATTTTTAATAGCCGTAAATTAAATTGTTTCTCATTAGTTTCATAGTAATGAAAACTTATTGTTAATACCAGCCCCACCGCCTGTCACCGAACCACCAATTGACTTAGCAGAGAAGTGTGATCCCGCGAACTGTCAGCTACCTTATTGTTTTTGTTCAAGAGATGGTACGATAATTCCTGGTGGTCTTCACCCAGAAGAAGTATATACCCTTTATTTGTTACTATTTATTAAAATTACTTTCAACAATACCTTTCACATAGTTTTCCTAAATTTCAGACACCACAAATGATAATAATGACATTCGATGGAGCAATAAATCACAATAACTTCGATCATTATCAAAAAATATTTGCCACTAATCGATTAAATCCAAACAACTGTCCTTTGAAAGGAACATTCTTTATCTCTCATGAATATTGTAATTATAATATGGTACAAAGTTTAGCACACGATGGACATGAAATTGCTACCGAGACTATATCGTGAGTACTTCTAATCTTCTCACTTTAAAGACCACTCTTGTACAATCCAATTTTTCTTTATTTTTTCTTTAAAGAATTTGAAAAGTGAATCAATACTCATATGTATATATATATATATATGTATGATATAATTTGTTTAGACTACAAAAGGGATTAGAAGATAAAGGATATGAGGAATGGGTTGGAGAAATGATAGGAATGCGAGAGATACTTAAGCATTTTAGTAATATTTCAATAAGTGAAATTGTAGGCATGAGAGCTCCATATTTAAAACCAGGTCGAAATACTCAGTACAAAGTATTGGAAGATTTTGGATACATATACGATAGCAGTATTGGAATTTCTCCATTAAAAGTACCAATTTGGCCATATACTCTTGATTATAAGATTCCACATGAATGTAAAGCAGGCACATGTCCTACTAAATCGTTTCAAGGTAATAAAGTAACTTTATGTATGTTATCATATATGATACAAGGCATGAGCTGTGAAAGAAGGAAAGGTATCTTACTTATTTTTAGGAGTATGGGAGTTACCATTGAATGCACATTATGTCGAAAGCTACGAAGGAGGACATTGTCCATACTTGGATCAATGTGTGCTTCACAATCATGATCCTGAGGAAGTTTTTGAGTGGTTGCAAGAAGATTTTAATCGTTATTACGAACAAAATAGAGCACCATACATGATGCCATTTCATACTAACTGGTTTCAAATAAAGGAACTCGAACGTGGACTGTCAAAGTTCCTTGATTGGGCAGTAACACTGTAAGCAGAAAATAGCTTATACACCATGTAATTTTTTATATTTCGTATTAGAAAATTTTTATAAATTATCGAAATAATTATATTTACAGACCCGATGTGTACTTTGTAACAGCTACTCAAGCTCTTACATGGATAACTGATCCAAAACCGATAAAATCTCTGAATAATTTTGAAGGATGGTCATGTAAAAAGAAAGAAAATCTTCCTGGACCACCGTGTAACAATCCAAATAAATGTGCTTTAGATTTCAAACCTACAGAATCAAATTTTACTACAACAAGGTAAATATCCATATAGCTAAATAGATAAATAACATGTACATATAATCAAGATGTATCTAATATTTTGAAACTTAAAATAATAACAAATATATTTATAGGTATTTAGAAACATGCAGGGAATGTCCTAATAAATATCCCTGGTTGGGAGATTCAAAAGGAACTGGACTGTACAATGATAATTATAATCCTGAAAAGAAATAGAAATGTTCAAAATCTAGAATGATAATTAGAAAGAATTTAATTAATTCTCTTTTGTTGTTGTTTATATAAGTAACATTTATAATAAATGTAAAATTTTTCTACTTGGAAGCAGTTCAAGGCAATATACAATATACATATATAAAAATGACAAATATATTAAAGAGGAAATGGCAAATAAACGATATAAGTTCTCAAAAAATTTAAAAATATTAATAATAACAAAGTGTACTTATACAATAAAATATACTTTTATCAGAACTACAAATTAAAATGTTTCCGAATTACAAAGCCATTTTATCGACTTTAATTAAATTTTTATACAATATGTAACTTATTCCTGTTTTCACATGTTTGTTTCTATTATACACACTGCATGTAATACATGTGTGCATTTCATTTTTTTTACTGTAGTTAACTTTAAGGAATACTTTATCGGATATTGAACTTGTTTTGACGATCATTTTCATTCAACGCAAAAAGCTGTGGACGTTCTTTTATCAGTTTCTAGGGGATTAGTAAAGATGTTTATTTGTCTTTCGTCCATTATTGTTTAAATGGCTCTGGAGAATCATAAAGACTGTAGGAAAAGTTTGTTCATTACTTTTTATAGTTTTGGAGCAAACATTTAAGCTGTAACGCTTTATGTACTAAATCTTATACGTCTAAAAATAGAAGCAAAGGTATAAGAAGATAAAGGTAAATATAGTATGCAATAAGTCGTGTATTTTATTGTTTATTTGTTATTAATAAAGAACATCTGCTCCGTGACTAAAGTTCAATCTTTTAACGAATTGGGATCCACTCTTCAAAAATATCTGCATATTTTTTAATGTCTAAAATATTAAAAATACATCTCTATAATCTTTAGAAATAAAGATTTCTTGAAAAAAAAAAAAAAATGGAGATATTTATAATGCTTTATACCTGGTTTAGGAAACCGTTCTGGATGACGCATTATATAATCTCTCATTATCGCATCCTTTCTTGCAAATCTCATATCAGCTACCCAATGAATACCAAAACCGAGAAGAACCCCAACTACGGACGCCAATGCTATGTATGGCTTATCTACAAATTGAATACACTTAATAATATGATTGATAATAATATGACAGCTGCATTAATATTAGATGTACGATACAAAGGAAAGAAATTAGATTTTTCTTATGAAATGATAACAAAATTAATTCATTACTGTATATTAAAAATTAGTATGTATGTAGTAAAAAATAATGAATTCAAGATCATACATAAATAGGTTACATTGCGATTACTTGACTCGAAAGTTAAGCATTATATATTGTAATAGCAATTTGCTTTAGTTTGTAAAAGGGAAATCACATAGTGGGAGACTAAAATGCATTTCGTTAAAACGTGTTTCTAGTACCTTATTTTTGTCATCAGAACAAATGAAAGTATACATAATAAATGTGGTAACTTATTTAGTATCTCTTCGAAATAAATTAACAATGAATTATAGTTATTACGAGGTTAATTATGTTAAAAATAATTTACTTTATCAACCTACTGGCTGTTGCGGGTTTTTTTTCCAGTATATTTTTAAGTACCACTGTACCTAATAGTGCAATCGTACTAAATGGTACTGCATAATATTTAAAAATATGATTAGATCGATCCAGAGGTGTAGGTTCAAGAAGGTCAAGTGCCCACTGAGCAGGAAATTCTTCTTTTGTCCCTTCCATTTATTCGTTTCTTGATACGTAATAGATATCACAAATGATTATACAAAGTGTAATCACAAATGCTATAAATGCTATGCTTATACTTCAGAGTCGTGATTGTTCAAAATTTTGTTTCACGTAACTCTTCTACTTCCACTTATTTTTGCGCATGCGTATCACGTAATATGCTTTTACTCTATGACATTATTGGGATTTTGGGACATTGGGAACTGGAGGAACAGAAACCATGCAACCTTATTCAATGCACAAATAGGTGGCGACTGGCAAACTATATAAAACAAATGGTATATACAAACCAAATCAAAACTAAAGATATAAAGGAAATTACAAATTTATGAGTTATACTTTCATGGCTAAATACCATATATTGCTCTTTGCATTTTTTTCTTTTTTTTCCTTTTTTTTTTTTGGTAAAAAGAATCTTCCGATAAAAGAATATTAAAAGATATTAAAAGAATATTAAATTATTATCTAAATCTAAAGTAGTATCGGTAGGGAATATTTTAGTCATTTGCTCGTGTTTTCTCGAAATATACTTGTAACACAAGTAGAGTTGAATAAGTAGGAACGTTGGTTGAATACAGGAAAGCGCAAAACGAAGGATCATTAATTATTCGATACTACATGCCACAGAAGTGGTCCGTGTTCGCCTGCAATTGGCCTGGGGTCCTGATTATGAATTAAAACGACCACACCGCTCCTCGGATCAAAATGTTAATTTATGTATCGTTTACAGTATCATGCAGGTGGAAAATGGACCAAATTCGTGTTCTCGTTTCTGGTTTGTTTAACTCGTTCTCTTCAGACAGATCATGTTTCGTTCGTTATCCGATAGATGGAGTTCTCGTTCGTACTTATCTTCTTACGATGCGAGCAAAACCAATGCATTTATAGATAGGTAAGTATTTGTTCTCATCATATTCATGCAATTATATAACATTGTGAACAGTTTTACTAGAGAGAAGGAAAGAGATGGCGGCCCCTTTAATATCTAAATTAGTCACGATATAAACACTTTTACTTTATAACATATTAAACACATGTTATATATTATATATATTTTAAAAATCTTTAAATTAAATTTGAGTGGAAAAGGATTTTCAATTTATTTTATTCGATATAATTTGTACAACCTTTTACCTCTTTGAATTATGTGTCGTACCAATATACATTTTATATCCCTTTATTTTATTTCTTTATTTTTTGGTATTTTGAAGGAAAAAATTCGTCAACGAATAGAGGTATTATTCCCATCCCCAATCAGGATGTCTGCTTCAACTGGCGATATCTCGAGCTGAGACGAAGCAGCTCTTCGAACAACTCGAATAATGTGTAACTGATGTAACACGATATAATGGGACTACATGTATAATACGGTGGATGAAGGCGAGGCATTAGTATTTACGTATGGTTGTAACACTCGGAAACACTGGACTAGATCTTTCGCAGATCGTGTTTCTCTTATGGGCTCCTTTCTTTCCTTCTTCTTCAACATTATCAATTCTGCCTAACAGTTTGTCAATTAATTACTTATGTTCTATGTGAACATTTATCGATTTTTATCGATCGATGGTATCGATTCTGGAACGTTCTATTTCTTTTATAAAACACAAAGGATACATAAAGTTAATTGACAATTCGTACTTTTGTCAGATATAAAATGATTCGATTCGATTCGATTCTCAAGGAATCGTCACGAACTCTGTGCCGGCTGTCGCGCGAGCAGATTGCAAACACCTGTCCACCAGAAAATATTCACCGTTGGATATTCACGACGAAGCTGCCACGGCAGAAGGTTTGTCAGCTGCTACCGCAGCTGAGGTAAGCGATCGTCTTCGCTCGAAATACTCGAGACCCGAGACGACGACATACAGATCAACGAGTTTACTTTCGATCTTCTGCGTGGACCGTGCCCGTTTTCTTCTCAAATTTCTTCACCGATTGGCTTCACGATCCACAGATTTTTCAATATTCCGATCATTTTGCTAGCCTACATATTTTCTATGGATTGTGTTTCGTGGTTAGACGGTCGAGTGAGCTCGTCAATGTATTCTAGCCGGTATGTATCCAAGAAATAAATCAAGCGTTGCTAAACGGAATCCATCTGTTAACCGGCTGACACCTCTTTGTTTTTGTCTTAAAGAATGCTTGAATTAGAAATTTGTTTGTTTTGTAATTAATATGATGTGCCGCCTCAACAGGTATAGGACGAAGATAGCTGCTACCTAAGACAAGCAGAAAGGTATTGAAACATAAATTCGAAACATAAACTTAAAACATAAAAGAACAAAACAAATTGCATTATATTTTATCGTATTATAATTGTCATAATCATACTATATCGTTTAAAACAGTTTCGATATACTTAAACAAAAGCAAAGAACGTTTTAGAACTTATTTTACATAAAAGATAGGATAATTTATTGTATAAATGTAATAGTAGATCTAATTTTTATTTCCAAAGTCTGCTTAATTTATTAGAAATATACAAAAGGAATACATTAATATGCGTTCTTTTTGTGCATTCCCTTTTTCTTCGTTACTTTGTTCTTAGTAAGATGCTTTTGTTGAAGTTGGGCATAGTCGAAGATAAGAATGCTTTGATTCGTGGAAGCAAAATCGACGGATAATACAGGAAAAGATTGCGTTAGTCTCAGAATAAGGTACAACAGGTTACATACAGAATATTAATATGCATACACGATATAAACTTATGTACGACGCATGGTATCATCAAATATCCGTAACACCTAAAAAAATCTAGCGTTTTTTGCCTAGTTATGGAACGTGCAGATTGCTTATAAGATTCACGTTCAACTAGCTGGAAACCAGCGTGGTTCATAGAGTTTTAAATATTTTATACGCTTAATAGTAAACAACTCGCTATAATATAGCGATGTTTAGTTTACTTTATTATCAACAATAATCAGCTAAAACACTAATCATTCATCATCATTCGACGGATGTAGTTTTCGAGGTAAGATTGAGTAATGACATATACATATACTTATGTTTATCGCATTGTTTATCACAATGGACACATAATTTATCAATATATACATACCTTGCTATCTTTAACACCAAGATATTAATTTCACTCTCTGCAAAAATAATTGTGTTTGTAATATGTTTGAAAAAAGCGAGAATTTTTTAAACTTGCTACTATTTAAGATAGTAGATTGACTTTCTTAGTTTTCTTTTTCTTTTTGAAATTTTGACGATACATTATTTCGTATGTAATCTATCATATGTTTGATTCAATTTTTAGAGAGCCTAGTTATATCGAAATTGGAATATTTATCTTCAAAGTGGATAGTTTTAACACGTAATTCCTATGGTAAGCAGCTGCAAAAGTGACTTTTTGTAAAATTACGAAAAAACCGTTCTTACAAAGTCGTTAAGAAACCAATGTGTTATGTAAAATGGCTAGACGAACTTGTTTTTAAAGAAGAATTTAGCCCTTGTCTCATCGTTTTCAAATGAAAGTAATGCGAGATATATCGTAAAGATAATTTCGGCGTCGAAAATGCCGTATATTATGACGCGAAGTTGCCGCTATGTACATTTATGAATTATCTGTTAGTGTGCGCGCGCGTAGAAAGTGCAGACAAGACATTTCTTCGTAAAGGATAAATGTCAGACATGCGCGAAGAATATGACTTTCGAGTCTCAGCGTGTTTTACTTTTGAGGGATATTGTCGCGCGCTACAAGTACCTTTATTACGAATATACGTAATTTAGCTGCGTAATATTTAAGTTGTAACACCCCTGGTCCGCGGTGTCGAGACGCGTTGGTGGGAGGTAGCCACGTGATCGAGCGCGTGTTCAACAATAACAGCTGCACTGTTGCTGTTCCCTCAATTCACGCTCAGCCACCGTCGAAGTCGGTTCTTTTTCATCAATCTTTTCCAGTGCGAAGCTACTTAACTGGTCAGAAAGGGAAACGGAAATATCAAACGTCTTATTAACAAAACTGATTAACCTGATTAACCAAACTGATTGACTGTTAACTGATTCGAACTAGTAAGTTTACGTCATAAACTTTTGTGAAAATTGAGTTGGTTAACGTGTCGTAATTTCGATCGAATATATATCGATCGATCGATCCGTTCGATGAAATCGAATCGTGCCGCGAACCAGATCGTGTTGTAATCGATAAAATATATAATCGCGTGGCCGGGTTGTGGGCCGTGGAAATCGGATTTTCAGCGTCTCGTTCGAAAATAGAACGAAATTTACGACTTAGGAGCCGGTGCTCGTGATCGATGTGCACCTGCAAGGAATAGCGTGGGATGCTGTAAGCCAAGGCGACTGCCGGCTAACATCGCAGCTACTTGAACGTGAAACGTATCGACAGGGAACGATAACCGAACGAGGATGCTTCCTGCTAGAAGATTAATCATTGCCGTGTTTGGTGTTTGCTTGTTGACCGCTCTTTTTGAGGTAAGTAAGCGTTTAAGATCATATAAGCGTACTTGAAGGAACGACTTTTGTGAGATTTTTAAAAGCAGTGATTTTTCTTCTCCTTTTTTCTACTTAATGTCAACAGTTGCTTAAAAATGGTTGAAAGCATTCTCTAGAAAAGTGAACTCGTTGGAATTTTTGTAAGATCATTCTACATAGAGTGTATAATTTATTTTTGCATGATAGGACATTTCCTATATCGGTATATCGTAAAACATGATTTCGAAAAAAAGGTAACGTTAGAAGGCGAAGGCAGAAAAGTATATACGGAATCGAAAACTCGTACCGAACATAGAGAATTAATTAAACTAAATGCAAACTTATATATATATAATATATATAATATATATAATATATAATATATATAATAATATATATATATATATATATATATATATATATATATTCGATCAACCTAACCCCAATCAACGGAGAGATTTAGAAACTAATTGTCATCTATGATACAACTGTCAACTTTTTTAAGCCAGAGTACATAATTTGTTGGTTGCATTTATCGCGCTCTATAAAGAACAGATCGTTTCACGATATTCTTTTTGCCAGCAAAAAAGATATTAGCTTGTTTTGCCTTTTCGTACACGCTTTTTATGGTGTGAGCTTGCTATGTTGATGGTGTGATCGTGAGCTTTTTTTTAACGTTCCCTCGTTTTATTCCATTCGCTCGACAGACATTTTCTACTCGTTGGCATAATGCTAGCAAAGCCGCTTACTGAAGCCGCTTTTGCTCTTACAATTAACGGAGAAGAGGCATTATCGTCGTTGTTTACTATCTACCTGTGGATTAAGAGTCGCGTAGAGGAAGTGGTGACGATGAAATTATGAAATTATTTTCTTTCGTGTAGGTCGTTAGAATTTTTGTTGAATTCATCGTTCGCATCTACGTAACCTATACTGGTCTAGAGCAATATCTCGTACATTTGCAACCGTTTTACGCAATCGTGATAAGCTGAAAGCTAGACCGAGCGAGTACGGCTTTGTAAGTACATATGTACATAGGTATGTTCGGAGAATAAAGAAGCACGGAAGGAAACGAATAAGTCTCCACTGATACGTGTTTTGAATTAGCACTTAATCCGAGTTATCTTAAACTTATATTTAAAGGATCTTACTAAACGTTACGATTTATACGTTTGTAGTAGATTTGAAAATATTCCCTGGTATCGACTGCCACTTTTAATGCTTTTGTACATATTTCAAATAAAAACAGGTAAATATAGAACGTAATTGTTCTTCCATGACAAATTCAATTTTATTAATTGATAAATAATATTTATAAGATTGAATCAATTGATAAAAAATGAACGAGTGGAGAAGTTACACGGTTTATTTCGTTCTAACGAGAGTTTCAGCTGGTGCAGAGACAGGATATGATTTACGGTCGAAACAGGATGAATTGCGTAAGAAGCGTGTACGATCTTGAGCCACGGAGGAAACGATAATTCTCGACAATTACCGCTGATCGTTGGTAAATATTTAGGGGGAAATCGATCGAGGGAATAAAGGAAAATAAAGTACGATCGCGATATCAGGCGTTTCGAACCTCGACGAAGACTGTTCTCTCGACCGATTGCGAAACGGTGGATTATCGGTTTCGAGGGATATAAAACGCGGTGCTATCTCGTTTCGCTTCTACCATCGCAATTTTCTTCGTGCTCACGGTAATTAGAGGAATTAGGGAAAGTGCGAGGTGTTTTATCGTAATTATAGTGTTGGAAGGGAGCATTTTATTCGCGTCACGTCGGCCAGCGGCTATTCTTACGATTCTACGTAGATAAAATAATAAAAATGTTTGGATTTGAAAATGATGCTAAATCGAGTAGAAGTACAGAGATTGATTATGAAGACAAGTTCGATAATCGTAATATCGTTATATCGTAATATCGATATCGTAATATCCCAAATTCTGACGATAACACGGGTTGACATTAATAAGATCAATAAGATTAAGAGATCGTTTCACGCGGGAAATCTTGACAAGTTGCGGAAAATCTTCGAGAAAAACGTGAAATACACTCTACTCGAAGATTTCCGGAAACTATATATTTCCGCGCTTCGATGTCTATTCTTTGGCCCTGTAACGGGATTTTCCTCAGAATCAAAGAATTCTAGCTCCGTGTCTTCGTATCCTATAATAGCGCTAAATACTTCAAAATCGCGAGACAATTACTCGAGTCAGCCACGAAGAAAGCGGATAAAAGAATAAAGAAACTAAAGAGCGAGCCAAAAGCAAAGAAAGAAAATAATTGTCGATGAAACGAGAGGGGAAATGAAGCAGACATTTAATTGCGTAATTGCGAATTTTCACCCTTCTTCTACGGGCTAATTATCCTCGCTGCAGAGATCATCGACGATAGATAAAGATCGGTTCTCACACGGGTCTCGTTAACGACACTCGCAGAAGAACGAGAAAGGGGATGGAGACTGGTCAACTCGAGGGAAAACAAAATAAAGAAATAGAAGAGAAGAAGGAAAAGGAGGTGACAAGGGGAGAAAGAGGACAGGCAGCCGTTTATTTCGAGTACTTGTGTACGTAAGTGCATGCATATATGCATTAGGAATCAGGGCGAAAGGTGGACGTACAACGGAGATAAGATTTGCGAGGGGCAACTTGGCGAGCGAGGCGAAATTAACGAAAGCTGGCGAAACGGAAAAGGGATGGAGATGATAGGATTGGGGCGAAAGGCGAAAAGCGCGACGTGGGACAAAAGCGGAGACCAACGAGTGCGACAACGACGATCGCCTGGCCAGAGAAACAAAAGGAGACACGCGAAAACGGAATAGAACGTTAAACGAATAAGAATGGAAGAGACGAAAAGTAGAAGTAGACGGGTGAAGAACGAAATTCGGATAGGATATATGCACCGACGTAAACAAAGAATCGACGAACACTTTTTGTATAAATGTGTTCGAAGAACTTTGAGAAGAATCGTCTGCGTTATCGTCTTTGACGAGCTTTTCAGTCAATTCTCTATGCCAAATTTACGTATAAATTTAGTAACAGCTCTGTGCTCCGTGCGAATAAAAAATCTTACTCCGTTACTACTCGCACGAACGAATCACAGGTTTTGTTTCATCGCAACTAGAAAAGAATTGAACGATGATTCGAACAAAATTTACTTTTTTCATAAATACGACCATATGCCGAAAAGATAGAACCGGCAAATGAAACGACAGCGAAACGGAGGAAGGAAAGGAAAAGAAAGAGAACGAAGGGAACGAAATTTTTACGAAGCTACGTAGAACGTTGATTTAGGAAATGCGAATGAAATAAAACGAAGGAAAAAAATAAATAAAACGTAGGAACGATAAGAGAAAATGAAACGAATTACGACGGATGCGGAAAATTACCGTGGTAAAGTGCAATGGAATCCAGTTGGAAAGATGAACGGCGATGAGAAGCGTGGACGCGAGAAGTCGTGGGAGCTGACAAAAGGCTAGCTGTTGCTGAGAAAGCTCGTTTCCTCTCCTATACCTATATTATCTATGTAGGTATGTACGTTGTATACGTTGGTAGCCGTTGCCGCGTGTACTAACAAAGTGCGAAATGTCGTCACTGTCCACTTCGCTTGACGCGTTAAGGGTGGGGTCGGTCCTGCGATATCGTCGACCATCCAATATCTTGCGAAAATTATTTTAAAGTTGGAAAAGCGAAGGGCGGTGTCGAGGATTATCGAGTCGTCGAACGTACATCTACGATACGTTTGCTCGCGATAGTAGCCTACTCGGACGGTTTCTTCATAGAATTTTTATTCGATTCGAAGATCGGTATCTTGGTAATCGAAGGTTAGAAGAGCGATAAAGATTCTTAACGCATCGAATACTCGATACGCAATTGCTGGTCTTTTAAATCTATGAAATTTTCATAAATTCAAAACATCGTACGGGAGTGATTAGCGCTGTGAGAATAAGCTTTTCCATCTTTCGTAATTCGATTCTGACGGATTATTATTAGAAGAAAAACAAGAGAAAAGAATCCGTCTTTACCTTTTAATTCGAAGAAATCGAGTTAAAAAGCATGTTGCTCGAAGTACTTAAATTACCGATATTTTCACGATGTTAACGAAATTAATTACACACGGTGGCTCTATCAGCATCCTAACCTAGTGCTATTTTATTTCAAAGTTTAGAATATCATTATTGTCAAGCACGTCTTTTCACGACTGTACGTAATTTAAAAAAAAAAAAAAAAAAAAAGAGAAAGAAGAAAAAAAATGATCAGCGAACATACGCGCCATACGAATTGCAAGTTTCGAGGATGAAAGGAAATGGATGATTTAAAAGTTGCGCTGTAACTTTTTGACCTAGTTTTAACGTTCGTTGATCGGCTCTGTTAATTCGATTCGAGTGCGCTCTTTGCTAAAGCTACTCGTCCAACAAATTAATCCGCGTTAAATAAAATCGCAAACTAAAAGAAAAAACAGAGAGCACCATATTTGTACAACTTTTCTCCTCGTTTCTGCCCCCCCCCCTGCCCCTTCTGAACTACGTCCCTTGTAAAATGTAAAATGTAACGCGTAAAATAAAAGACACGACCGTTCGCGTTCGACAATCCTACGGAAGAACGCTGGAACGTTGTCCCAACGGTGTGGAAGCCTGGTTTCGCGTGCGTTCGTTCGCGTCGTGTCGCGTCGCCATAAATGGGTCGCCTTTCACGAGAGAGCGTCCCATCCTCGTGGAAAGGTTCGCGGGCCCATGGAATATTTAGCGATTTTAGCGAGCAAATTCGTGTCTATGCACAAAGCGCATCGCTAACGTGGAAACCATCTCGCGTGCACTCGAGAAACGGATTAACGAGGGACGGATACAGACGCGGATGGATCATCGAGCAGAGCGTAAAATGCCACAGCGAAAAATTCGCACGGCAACGAAAATGTCCGAGAGAAATCGAAACGCTTCGGGGATTGTGCGCTGTTACTCGGAATAAAATAAAAATCGAGCCGCGCGTGAAACTTTTGAAACCGGATGGGAAAAGTACGTCGTGCCGCTTTTTCGCCATTTTTCTCCCCTTTTCCTCCTCTTTTTGTGGAACGTAGTAGACTCGAAGTGCAGAGCGTTTTCGAAATTTTTTCAAGCGCTCTTGAAAGAGAATTTTTTTCTTTTTTTTTTCTTTCACAGCATCCTCCGACACGGCATTCTCGAAAACGCTAGTTGGAATTCTTGACGGAAAGAAATTTATTACAGCAGAGAATAGGAATAAAGTAGCATATAAATATCATAATAGTGCTGTAGATAAGCTAGTAATAATTGAAAAAAAAGGACACTGGCCGGTACTATCTCGAATAAACAACGTTTCGTAAACGAGTGCCTAGGCTCTTTCAAGATATACGAAGACACGAACACGGAGAACGGAAAAACTGTATATTACGTATGTACGAACGAGATGAAAAGAGAAATGCGAAAATGTTTAAACGTAAACGAAATGAATTCGGAACGTGTAAAGGCGAGGGGGAAGAACGTATGTATACGTGCGCACGTATGTATATATATGATATATTTATAGACAGATATATACGTACGACGAAATTGTGTCGTACGAATAAAACCACGTAACGTTAATCCATCGATAAGTATTCGCGTCTAGCTATTTCCCTTCCGAATACTTTAAGCCAAGATAATTGCAGACGGAGAATCTTCAACGTCTTCAATTTCACTGCGAGTCAGGGAACGAGACTTGGACGCTTTTATCGGAAGAAAAATCTTGCGGAACGCGAATTTATTACATGCACACACACACACACACACACACACACCACACACACGCGCGCGCGTAAGAAACAGTCTAATTACTCGTAAAAAGCGACTCATAACGAAACAATAGGAAAGATTTCGACGATAATCAAAGCGCATGCAGCATTTATCGTGTGTAGACTGTGGCGAATCGACAAAGGTCGCCTCCGAGTCCGTTGGGAAGCCCATTGTGTCGAGTTAGTAACGCAGTGGCGCGTGTGTGTGCACAAAAATTAATGAATCGAGCGGGTCAGGCGGAGCAGAGAGCATCAGTTTCAGCGGCAATTTCAATTCCTCTCGCTCCGGGAAACTTTGTCTCGCGAAAGCAAAATTAAACGCTTACATTCGGGGAAGACGCCGCGAGCCGGTGGCAGGGCAGCATCCCCGAAGAACCTATCGCTGCTACAATGTGACGCGTAAGCGATCACGGAGAAATATTCTAATTTAATATTTATCGTAGATACGTATACCGTGATTCGAACGAACGTACGATACGGTTGCGACGCGTGCGCTTATTAATACAAATTGTTACTAATATCATCGTTACGATGATAATGATATCGTCTTAATTAACGTCATAGTCGATGTAGTCATTTAGAAGAGATATCACGTTCGGCTAGAAAACTGTTACGCTACTTAACCTAATTAGTTGCTTTGTAGATAGGAAAAGAAAAAAAGTTAAACGTTGTACTATTACGTACATACGCGAAGCCTCGTTGGCGAGTACCAGAACATGGCGTACGAGACAGATATGCCGATATAAATCAGGCAGCTTAACGTTATTGTTGTTTGTATCAGCCCTGCATGTACCTATGGGAGAACACGACTGACGTCTACTTGTAGGTTGATGGCGCGTGGATCGCAGCAAGGGTCGGGGAAACCGACGCGACGGGATCGCCGGAACCGACGACTTCTCGTTCCCATGGCATGCTAATGAGCCTCGTAAACCACGAAATACCCCAGTGAACTGAATAGCTTGCCGACGATGTATATAAGAAAACAGCTAGCGTGCTAGCTAAAACTCTCAACTAATATCGCAGCTTTTTCATATATTTCATAGCGTTTCGTTATGCGATATCTTCACGCAAGAAGGAGTCTGCCGACGAATCGCGAATAATTTTGCCTTTTTTAGGGAAACGCTTTCTCGTAGTAGATACGCGAGTCGATCAAAGAGTCAGTCCTTCTTTTTTCTTCGCATGTTTTGCGTGTTTTTCGAGGAATTTATAATAATCGTTTTTTCCACGACGCTTGTTCTTCCGAAAAGATCGTGGGTTGGTCGAGCGAGTGCCATCGGAACAGAGCGACCACACTCATCACTGGCAGATTGTTTTCTTAGCCGTGACCGGTCGCTAAGCGTAAAGCTACGTCGGTGCTCGTTAACTTTGACCAGCTCGTTAGCACGAAGCAACTCTGAATTTTGGTCCGCGAATCAAGCGCCTTCTACAATTTCCGCTCTAGCTTCCCTTATGTTTCCTTATGTTTCTTCGATATATAATCATCGCGCGGATTCTCGTTTTCTCTTTGACTTTGCTAGCCGCGCAGCTACACGATACACGATCGCAGAGCAGTACGCGATGTCATTTACAAGCGATCTCGACCGTTTCGTCCCTCGGATGTTTCGTCGGCTCGAATGAAATTGAGCGAGTTGAATCGAAAGCGATAAACGAAGCAAGCGAACGATACGAGTATACCTACGTGTTAAGAAATAGCATGACACGTATGTATGGGTTTCGAGGGTCGGAACGAAAGTAGAACGAAAGCTTCGGAAAGCAAATTGACAGGGAGAGATAAACTGCTTTCATCGAGCGGATCAAACGGAAGACTTGTAAAACGACGATATTATCTCGCTAAGTAGGTACTTACAAGTACAAGTACGTACAAGTGGAATAACGACCAGGCATTTTCGACTTGGTAGCTCTTGCCAATTTATCAACTACGATAACCGAGATGTACCTGGCTCGCGTTGTTTATACGACCGTATTTTATTCTATCCCGATGTTCGTCTTTCGCTTTTCCTTTTTTCTCCTTTCTTTCGGCAAGCGAGTGCAACGCGATTTTTTGAAAAATTTTCTCTAAAGAGGCGCTGCGCAGCAAACGGCCCTCTAAAGTCTAAAGAACCGCGTTCCCATTTCTTCCGTGGCGTTGTGAAAAGAGTCGCCGGAAACGTGGCTGATCTTTTTTTTCCGGGTCTGAAACGAACTGCGGACTCGTTCTCTAACCGAAGTCAGGCAAACTGGTGCAACAACTTATGCGACAAAACAATTGAATTTAACTCGTTCTTTTTTCTTTAACTTTTACTTCTTTGGTATACAATTTTGCAAGTTCTCCGTTTCTAGCTTTTTAAATTATTTTACTCGACGACTACGTCCGTTAAAAAGCGGTTGACGCGTGGACGTTAGTCGCGATTCCAATCGATTGGAACACGAAGTATACAAAAGGAAGAAAGAAAAAAAGAATATTACTTACGGCTTTGACGGTTTACCTTGACGGTTGAAGAAATCGGCCGGCAGAGAAAAATTCGGGCCAGTATTTTCCTCCTATGTATACCTCGCGTTACCTAGGTATATTACGATATCATTCATTCATCATCGCGATCATTTTTTTCAACGAAACGAAAAGATCGTCTCTGGTCGACCAGCTTCGAGCAACGTTAAAATCGACTAGCAAAAATTGTGACTATTTGCAACGGTCTCCAAGCATGTCCACGCCCCTTCGTTCTCATACGTTGGATGAAAAGGCAACTGCGTAGGAGGCAGTTTGCGGGCCGCAGGGTCTGCAAAAGGAGGAATCCTATAACCAGACCGAACCCGAGTCAAGTTTTGGATATAGGAAGGCGGAGGATCGAGGAACAATAGGGTGGTAGCAGAGATAATTATCAGAGTCGGCGGCGCAGCTGCGTCGTGTCGATTCGTTGCACCCTCGAGGCCGTACAATCGAGCTCGTGCAACAGTCAAAAGCCACGAGGAAGAGTTCAGCGTGCCGTGACACCGCACTTTGCCGCATTGGCCATCGTGTCCTGTTCGCTCGAACACGTGCGCAACCCTTTGACCAGCTCGTCGCCTTCAACGGGGCCTCTCCACGGGTCGTTGCATAAATGCAACAGGCTGCAACGGACTAGGAGGACCGTTCGAAAAGTTTACACCGGTGTGTAAGCGACGTTAAGGGACGCGCTGCTGTTGTTTTCGAGTTTCTGCAACTTTGGTCGAGGCACTCGGCTATCGGGCAAAAGAGGTGTGGTTAGCGGCGGAATTAGGTAAAGAGGAATTGGTGTACTCGCTGTTCGTAGCAGATACCCGATACTTTTTCACGTTTTCTCGTCGAATAAATTTTTTGTCTTTCGATGGCGGAGGTTAAACGAGGTCGTTCTGAAAAGCAAAAACCACACAACTGCTAAAACGATATTATTCTTTGTATTTATCTTTGTCCATTATCGATTCGTGTAATGCAAATGCGTAAGTAAGAATTGCCAAGTTCAAAGCAGCGGCAATAACCGTCGATGAATAAAAAATAAGTGTCTTCGTTGCGGCCAGAAGCGTAACTCGAAAGAGAATTACGATTAGATTAATGGCTTTAAAGATGCGCTTTTACGCGCAGGTACGCGCCTAGGAACAGAGAAATTATCGAGTGAAAAGGTATTTTGCATTTGCACGCGTGCGTTTCGTTTTCGGTCGTCGCTAGGACAGGAAGGTGGAGAGAAAAGGTTGAAAGAAGGACGAGCGGTGCACGAACCGTTGCGTAAACACACAGTAGGATACAGCTAGTAATTTGCTTACTACCACCGAAATATCCAAGCGAATCGACGAACGTTCGCGTAACGAAATTCCATTTATCTCGTGTTTATTATTCGTATATCGAGATCGAACGTAACGGGCAAAAAAAAAAAATAAATGTTCGGACTTTGTTTCTTTCCAACTGAAAACCAACGAACTAAATATAAATTCTTCGATATTACTTCTCGGTTTCTGTTATTTCATCCGTTATTTCAATTTTATTCGATATCATCAGGGTAATAGGTTTGCGAAAATATAGCTGCTTCTTTTAATCTCATTCGACGTTGAATAAACAGAATATCGCCGAAAGAAATAATTTTACGAACCGAACGACCTTACCGAGTCGCGATGATGTTACGAGTTACGATAAACTTTCTCGAGTTAAACCATAGATCGAAGGTTGACCGACCAGCTTTTCTCCATCCTTGCTTACGGTTACACCTAAATTACGAAAGATAGATAACGTACGTATAGGCGGAAAATATTCGAAAGCGAGCTGATCGCAACGGCACGGTGAAACGAAACGTCGTCGACGAACGTTCCTCTCTTAAATCGAGCGATGCTAGCGTTCCTGTGCATCCCTATTTCATAAATGCACCGGAGTGCGCCGATTAGAACGCTCGCTGTTTTCACTTTCCTCAGCGCGGATCACGACTCTCGACTAAATATCCTGACAGAGTAAAAGCATTACGAATTTATATCCCGTAATCGGTGCTCGATTATGAATTTCAATGGGAACTTTTTACTCGAAAAGACTAAGTATAATAACGTTTCGATTTCGTTACAAACGCGGTCCGAGACGCTGGCCGAAAATTCGTAATATCTACTTTTTCGACGGGTTAAACGCGCGGTTGATGTCATTTTAGTTACCATTTGGACTGCTCGTAAATGCAAAAAACGTGTCTGCGCATAAAGAGAAAAGAAAAGCGTAGTATACGTTAATAATTTGTGGAAAGATGTAAGCCGTTTAATCGAATACGGCAGAGTAGCGTTCGTTGAGCGATACTCGAGCAACGTATTCGACAAAATTGCGAACGCGTTATATGCGTATGCGTGTATGCGGAAGAAAATCCGACGAAATTTGAAATTTACATGGAAATGAAAAGTGGCCGGTAGTTGGAACAATTCAAATATGTTCTTTCTCTTTTGGCGTGACTCGAGAGCGGGCTTATCGATCGGGGCGTAAATCGAAAAAGAGTGGAACGATGTGGTTAAAAGGAAGGAAGGTTAGAATCGGCTAGAGAGGAAATTAAAAGAGAGAGAAATTTCTATGGCGCGCTACGACCAGGAAGGAGTAATTTTCAATCGGAATTTATCGGTGCGACGCGACGCTGGCATACCGGCGCGATGTGGCGCTGAAAAAAAAAAGGGGGGATACAAAAGCCACCGCAATTACTGCTTCCGCTTTGTCCGTCCTGCCGGAAGTCCTATTCATACTCGTCGCTATGAGCGCCGTTACTTCCGTCATTGTAGTTACGGACCTACGACCGATCGTAAATCATTCTCTTTCTGGTCTTTCCTCTTACGATTAGCCTTCCGTTGTAAAACAGTGGAAACGGAGTTTTACGCGACGCGTCATCCGACAATTAAGCGTCGATCGAAGTAACGATTAGTATCGTAAAATCGTAGAGGGGCAAGAAATAACAAATCGATCGGCTTTCAGCAAGAGGAAAGCAACGTCGCGCAAAATGCGTTGTCGACAATGTTCCTCGATGTTGCGAATCTTACGATGGATACGACCGAGTCTCGTGTTAGTCAGCCTCGACGTCCAACATCCAACTTGTGATGGATTGCGTTCGCAAAGACTTTGAAGTTGCGACGGCTGCCTCGAACGCGATAGATCTAGATCATAAGGTATCCCCTTATGGATGCAAGATGGTCTACCTGGACTGTAATCGAGTTTGAAGATGACGTAGTCCCGTGAAAGATCGCCTCCGAACATCTGTTTACGAAACAAAAGGTACGTCCTTTTGCCTCGTCTTCGGCTCGACAACTCGTATCGTACATGCGAGCCTTGCCAGCGTAAAATGATCGATTGCTTTCCATTCGTTCGAACTTAACGCCGAGGGAGCAAGAATTGCGTTTGCGAAAATCGCGTTTTGCAAACAGCTGCAAGATTTCAAACCGCGAAGAAAGCGGCGTAAGGAAAAGTTAGGATAACGCGAGTAAAGAAGAATCGAACAACGACGATCGTTATTATTCTTGGAAACGCGATTCGAGGCAGATTCGTTGGGTCGCGTCGCGTAGCGTCGCGTCGCGTAGCGTCGCGTCGCGTCGCGTCGGGAGGGGTGTGGTTACAAGCGCGGAGGAACGCTCGGAAATTGTTAAAGACCGTTTCGAACCGCGGCCACTCGGCCGTTTACGCCAGCTTCTTTCGACGATGCAATTTCCTGTTCGCTCGCCGTACCGCCAACCCTACTGTTATCGATTAAAGGCGAGGAGCCCTCCGGACACCACACCGTTCCGAGGCCATGCCTCACCGGTCGTCTAGAAAATGATGTTTTTCGCCTGCGCGAAGGCCCTTTAAGATCATCGTCGTTATTACGACTTGCGTAACTTATACGAAGAGAAAGAAGCGGTTTGCGGTTGATGTGCGCGTATCTGTCGCAGAGGGATGACATTTTCTGCAGGTATTCTCGAGTATTACAAATCGCAGATATAAATGAAAGACTTTAGCGATCGCACGTACGAATGGCGCGTGTAGCATGACTGAATAATCGTAATACGCGGAGTTTCGTCGTTGGTCTCGCGTTCACAAGCTGCGATAAAGAGAAAAAGGAAAAGAAGCAGAACCGCGCGAGCGGTAGCGACGCGTAGCCACCTGACTCGGGTCAACTCGATCTTTAAGTTGCTTTATTAATAAGGGGCTGACGTACCCGGCGTTGGGGCACCGCTGTTATTAACCCTTTTCACCGGACTTGTCTCGCCCGCAAATTGACAGGTTGCAACCTTACGCGAGGAGCCAGGATCGTGTTACGCCACCGATAAAACGACGCTCTAACTTACGAACGCGTACACGTTGCCTGTCTCGATGTATCATGCTCGTGCCGTTTGCCACGGCAATCTTCTTCCTTTCGGCGAAACACGCCTCCCACCTTTTTATCTGTTATCGATGAAAATCAGAAAAATCTTTGTCTTCGCTAACGTCTCGTCCGATTATATCGGATTCTTTGTCGTTTCTTCTTTTTCCAACGTAGTACGCGAGATGCTCTTTTACGGTATATTAACGCTATGACGTTCGATAGCCGGTATTTTCTTCTCGAAATAAATGGGTTTACGTTCGACACGCGACGAACCTTTGTAAGTAACGAAAGAATAAAATGTCAGAGTTGTTCGAATCTTTTCTTGCTAAATTGAAAAGCTGGCATTCGTATTGATAGAATAAATCGATGTTGTAAAACCTGCATTCGCGTTCAACGCATACGTAACGTTTGCGCGAAAGAACAAAGCTCCGCAGGACGATGTTTCTAATTGACAAACTCCAACGACGGTTGTTCCTCGCGAAAGACGATATTGGCTGCAAACAGGATAACGTAACGAGAATGATAATTCCGTCGAGCAACTTTATATTTTATAATTTATATTATTATATGGTTATAACTTATAGAGCTGGGACCAGAAAGCGAGAAAATACGGAACGTAATTTGGGTGAATTATCGGTTTGGCTCTTTGATTAAGTCCATTCTTAAGTCTTTTCTAGGTTTTCGCGTTCAAGAAAATTCTTCCATACTCTCCCGTGCTTATGGAATAGTGCGCGACATCGATCGAGTAATTTTTACCTTAAGCTTTTTAAACGGAGCAAAATTTAGACAAACGTGCGAACGAACGAAGAGTCGGTTAAAATTAATGGTCGGAAACGACGCGGTACGCGGATTACACGACAACCAGTAGGGTATAGGCATATAGAGTGTATAGGTATGTTAAATTCGACGAAAGATCGTGACAGCGATTAACGTCTCTTCTCGAGCGAATGAATTCACGACCGCGCGCTATCAATAGAGAATCGAGCGGTGGTTGCTGAACGTAAGGAGAAAATAAAAGAGACGAACGAGGTTTTACGAACGGACGATGGGCTGGCGCAACGACGCACCTGATGGCTCAGTGACCGTTGGCGCGTGCCAGCAACCGGCTGCTGCCAGCTGCGATCAAACTATCACTCGCTGCATTTCGTTCGTCGCTCTTTTCGTTATAAGCGACCATCTTCGCTCCTTCCGTCTCCATTGATTTCAAATGGCGCGGACGTGCCAGGCGAACGCGCTGCTAGAAATCGATAGAAATCAATCGCTCGAAAAAGTTCTTCGAAAAGAATTCAACTACGATTTTATCCCAACGAGATTCTTTTCTCATTTTGGCCATCTATCTTATTAACTTAACGATATCAAAAGGGAACGTTAAATCGATTTGGAATAAACCGAATCAAGTATTTGGCTGAAATTATTATTATTACGTATTTGAATTTTATTTTTAAAAGGAATTTCACTTCACCACTGATGCTGGACCGCGCACCGCGTCGATCTATTTTCTATAAAGTGTTTCAGAAATTCAGATCGGGCATTATTTCTTAGATATTGTTAGCTTATTTCTAAGAGATAAATTTTAACGCAGTTTCCTTTCTTCGATTTATCGAAACGAAACACGCTTTCAGTTAGTACGAATATTTTATTTTTCATAGCTGACAGGCCGTTTCACCGAAATCTGTGTCCCCTTAAACGAAATATCCGCACGCTTAGCGAGTATCGATGCGGCTCGATTCGTCAACGACGTATTATGCTTTTATCTGAATTACCAGTTACGTTACGAAGGGAAAGTAAAAGCGTGATTCGTTGGTGAACGGATCTGCCATTCGCTTGGGCGGTCGAAAAACAGAGAACGTTCTTTAGGATTGTTATTCGCGTGTGAAAAGAAACGAAGCTCACGTCGGACAGTCGTCGAACGTGTCGGAAAAAGGGTTGCACGTAACAAGGGCGAAGCTAAAGCCACGAGAAACCCTAATTTGCGCGTTGACCGAACGAGTTTTCTGGTATATCTCGATAGCGGTTTCAGGCGCAACGAAAGAAAGGCGCAAGGTGTTGGCCCAGTCAGGTGGCTTTATCCTTTGGCACCTGTTCTCCCGAGCTACACGGTACATTTAGAACAAAGCGATTACCAAGCCTGAGGTCTATTCGCTCGAATATAAAAGTCTATACTACTACCGAATAACTTTGTTAATTCTAATCGACGTAATCACGAAATAGTGGTATGATAGTACGCAAGTATGGAAGAGCAGCAGTAGTAAAACTCGTATTTCAAGTTTCCTGATAGACGGATACGTCGAGCTGTAATAAATTACTTTTGCCCTTCTAGCTTTTTCCCTTTTTCCTTTCTTAATATGCTTCCTAAAGAATATCGATACGATTTAAGCACGAAATTTCCAAATAATTAGAAATTCCGCTACATCTGTCGTTCCGTTACAGATCTTTTCGAAACCGGTTTGCATAACGGTTTCTCGAGTGTCTCTCCCTTTTATATCCATCGGCCGCGTCTTCTAAAACGATCGCTGCTCGATCGATCGAAAATCTAGAAAATTACAAAAACGTGGCTATATCTCTTTATGTAAAGTCGATACAAGCTTTCGATGTACATCGAATTGCCTCTGAGCGAAACGCATCTGCCCTTGTTCCAGGTGAGCGAAGCCAGGCCGCACATCAGGCATCAGAAAGACGGGAGCCATTGTAGCAGATGCGGTCCAGGCTGGGGCGCCGTGAACCATTGCGTCCGTGGCCATGACACCGAATGCGGCAAATGTGCACCAGGCACCTACAGCCCCCACCACAGCACCCAGCCCTGCTGGATCTGTTCTAGGTGCGGTCCAGGCCTGTACGAGGCGCATCCTTGCACTTCCAAAACGGATACCGTCTGCGATTCCTGTCACAGGCCTGCCCCGGATAATCTCGACTATCGAAACAAGTGTAAAGGTCGAACGAATTTGTTTCTCGCACCGGAGGACGCATTCGACACTGCAGAGCAGAGTATCTTGGTGAACGAACCCGATGGACAGGATCTGTTGGCTGACGGAGACAAAGTGCTGGAGAAAGACGCCGAGGCGGCCATTATCAATGGAGAATTTAATTCTTTGGAAAGGTTCTAGGACTGGAACCGTTTAGTACAGTTGCCGCTACTTTGTTTCCATTTTTAAGGAAACGCTTTCTAAAGATATTACCGCGTTCCGGTTAATCCGAACGAAAGAATCGCCTATTACCGTTAAGTTTTAGTCATCGATGATCCGCCATTCTCTTCTTCTAAAAGTAGTAGACAAAAATTCGACTTTCTAAGACTCGGCGATCTTCTAACATTCCGCGACAACTATATCTTGACGAACCGTGAAGGAGACGCTTTCATTTCCCGATATCCTTTGAAACGTTCCTACGGTTCTACAAGATCCTGTTCGGACGAGTAGATCGGGATTGGAGATCGAGAGGAAGCTTTCTCCTGGGATATCGGGTTTCCTTGAATCGTCCGGGGAAAATTGCAAGATCCAGCTGTGTGGAATACCGAATACTCTTTAGAAATTCATAAGACGAGGAGAGGACGATTAAGAAAGTTTTCGGCTTCGAATAGAAGCGGAAGATCGTGGATTAAGACTCGTTAGCCCCGTCGAGTTCGTTTGCAAGCTTTAAGACCGTGGATCGGATTGAAGGATTTTAAAATCGCTGATCGAATTTAAAATGTTCATCGAGAGAAAGATTGAATTATTAGAACACGTTATTATTCAAATGATCGATATCTACGCTTTAAGTTGAGGCTCGACTGGTTAACGTCTACTACTTGTCAACGCTGGTGCTCGTTTTTTTTTTTTTTTTTTTTTCTTTTCAATTTTCCTATTACGTACCTTTTTCTTGTACATTTTAATAGTATGTATAAATATTCGAGAAGGAATTGGTCGGCTTAGATCGATCCCTCGTTGCTAGTCAGTTAACCACTAAGTAGTCCGATAAGAGGTATCATATGGAATCGACACGAGGTAATATTTAAACAGCAGTGTATACCGTACGCGTATGCCGTCATAGTTCGACTCTAAACGTAATATATAACGGCACGTCATCTTCCACCGAGCGATATATTGCACCTTTGATGTCGACAGCTCGTTAATCATGGTACTCGGAAAGTCCAGTTCGTCATGGCGTTCGATCTCTTTCGACAAAGTATTTCCGATTGTCTCGTATGGGATACACTATGAGAATTTCGAACGGTAAGACTAGGAAGCTTGCGTTAGTTTTGAAACGACGTCTAATCGGTTACGTTAGTTTGCCAATTAATGCTAATAAATACGAGATACTTAGATGGTACTTAGCTGTGATTCTCTAGAGTACCTTTGATGAATATTCGGCATTTGCTTGAACCTAACGAGACAATCGTTTTAGCACGTTCTAAGTGTAGATTCCTGTATGATATAATATATTATAAGCATATTTATATGTATATACCCAAAGATCTCCTTCATATTGTCTGCATATACGCAAATTCTCTCTGCAGAATTCTTTCATTCGAAGAAGCTAAACATTCTTTCTCTTTCTTCTTTCGTGATTATTTAGAAAGCTGCCACCGTCTTGGATTTCGTCGATATTTTTAACATGTTGCCTATAACGTTAATACGTCGAGAACGACTTTTTCCTTTACGCGTAACCGACGCTCGGTCTTAGTTTCCATGATATTCGCAAAAAGAACCGTCGGTACTACTACGGTGAATTCTACCTGTAATCGTGCATCCGTGACAGCGTACGCGTTAGTATTGGTTACCGTATAAACCTAATCCAAACCTAATTCTTATCTTTTGTTTACAGCTTATATAGGTTTGCTGGGTTAGGTGTCGTTCTATCCGGCAATCAATACCAACGTGTGTATGCTGTCAGTTACTTACGAATATCGGTACCGACAGTTTCTTACGAATTTCTCAAATACTAAAAGATACGCGCCAGTAAACGCGTAAAGGAAAAAGTTGTTCGAAATGTTCGCTTCTACGATATATCGAGAAAATCATCGAAATCCAACGTGCCGGCAGCTTTCTAAATAATTGCCGAAAATTTGTATATCTGCATATCTCTAAATTTTCGAACGACACTATGTGTCGAGAATTAGTATTCGAGAAATTGCGAAGATCTCTTTAGAAAAATACGTTGTTATAGGACGAGCGTATTTCGATGTTACTCGATATGTATACACGCCATTAGATATGGTCCGTGTACGCAAAGCGTGTAAATACATTTCTGTAAATATAGAAACGACGACGGTACGATTCAGTTGCTGTGTTAAAATCTGTTACAACAATGGAAATGAGCATTTCCGTTATTCGCCCAATAATTTTGTTTTGTTTATCGGACTTTTGCGAATGTTGCGATTATATTTTTTTCTCCTACGTTGAAACAATTAATGAAACAAAAAAATACTGCAAAAGGTTGCAATGTTCGAATATCGTGCGTGATGCTGATCAATTGTTTTTAGTTTCAACGAGGTGAATGATCGAAAACTCAACTCTTTTAGTGAAATGTTCGCCGCTCGAAATATTTAATATTTATTTATCAGTTATTCGTTTTATCTTGACTATTTTGAGAACTGCATCTACGTGTAGTAGTATCCATATAAAACCGAGATGTTGTGGCAGATTAACATTTTCCTGTGCTGTATAATTCAAAGTCGATTATTCGCGTATATTTCGTTGCCGGGCGACTACAGCAGGCCGAGACGCGTGGATTTTCGCACAGACACTGTCGAATCTCGATCACCGATGGAAATTCACGAAAGCACCATTATACTTTTTATCTGTTTTATTTATTTACGCCAATGTTCGTTCCTTCGATGGACGTAGCCGCAAGAGACACGTCTACTATATGGACACAATAAAGTACAGACATAATACTCTACGTAAGATCTTCTTTGTTTTCATACAACCTTCTGCTCTATCATGTTCACGCTCGAAAAACCATATAAAGAGCCTATATAGTGTATACACGTTTCTTCGATGCTCAAATATACGATTATATAGATATAACCTCGAAGTGAAACTATTGTCGCGTCTTGACGAAGTACATAACATTTCGTATCAGGTATTATACGATTCGTCAAATATTAATCGTTATCATTTGAATTATTTATGCACGATGCGCTACGATGTATATATACACGATAATCATATGATCGGAGAAAAATGAAAATAATTACTCGCGAAATGCTACAATATATGGGTCATATACATATGTGCTGTTCGACGATAGCTTTATTCTCTATTCGCTTTTATCCGTAAAGGTGATAATTTCGATTTGCATTGAAAACGATACGTCGTCACTTGGTATTAGCAATTGCAAATACTCGAGAATCTCGAACGATAACAGTAGTTTCACCGTAAAGCCGAAATTCGAATATTCAACATTTCAGGTTAGATACTAACTTCGCTCGATGTTGTGTTATTTCACTGCTACCGTGTTATATTAACATGATTCTAAGTCTTACATCATACATCTACGGATCTTAGAAAAATGTTATTCGTTTTATTTACTTTCTCCCGTAAGGATGATCTCAGTCAATCGGTAGCAATGGGGAACGTTTGCATTGTGGATCATATCGTAGTTTACAGTTTACGCGAACGAAATCTAGACAAGTTTGGTTACCTTGCAACAAGTTTGTTCGTGTGATCAAGAATCATTACATCGATGACGATGTCGGTAATATAATGCTCTATAAATGAAATGTGAAACAACGTCGTTATATTCTCGTGCGGTAAAATCTACCTATAAAAATAACTTACTGTAAAATATGCTGCAATGGGATCAATACGAGTACAAATAAAACATTCCTCGCATCGATTCAACTATGTTAATTATTTGTAATAATCAAGATAATCTCAACTATATGTCCTCTAGCCTTCTAAGGAACTTTGAAAATACATAGAAAATGTTCACTGTTCAGCTACTTGTTGTCCTGTCAGATCTGTTGTGTCCTTTGATCATGACAATTCTCAACGCTATGCTGAACGGTATATACAACGAAATTTTTGTAAGTTGTATCAACGTAACATACACACTTTCTTGCGGCAAACGAGTGATTTGTGTTTTAGTTTTCGCAATCCATACTTGACATATCACCGAACAATTCTTACGTAAAAAATGTGAAAAACGAGAAACGAATCGGTTTTATCGCTAAAAACACACTGTAACGCGGAACCACGTGTTCCAGGACGTTCTTCAAGTTAGGCATAAAGATAAATCGCGAACGCAACAATTCACGGAACATCGTCGAGTAAGTTTATAACGCTCTCTAAATAGTCGTATGATTTGTTCATTGACATAATGTGGACCCCGTAGAAATTTTCATACTTTCAAATCGAAGAATAAAGCGTTACTTTTCTTTTATTTTTTATTTTTTTTTTTTTTTGGCACGATGCTTGAAAGCTTCGAACGCTAAGCTAAGCCTGCGAGATATCTCGATTTCTACGCTGCGAAGACTACGAACGAAAATATTCAAATGCAATTTAGTAAACGTTGAAAGGATATTCGAATTGTCGCGCACTCCAGGATAGATACAACGTACGCAAGTACGTTCACACGATTCAATTTGAACAATTTTTTAGCATAATCCTGTTTGCCACGTTCGTTGTACTCTTCAAACGAGTTATTCTTCGTCCTTTTTCTTTTCCAAATGGACAAAGTAAATGATCGAAGAAATTTTTATTTATAATCCACAGATAAATCTAAAATATAATTTTTTTTTAGCTTTCCAATATTCAAAAATTCCACAAATCGTAATTCAAGCTAAGCTTATACCATCGATATAATTGTATTTCCCGAAAGATCGAATTGAAATTTTCTCATTGACATTTTATCGATTCCTCGATCATTTCCTACCATAATTTGAATAATAAAACGAAGCTACGTTCGAGTTAAACGCGAGCGACATTACTACCAAAGCCAATCAAATAATCGAGAGAGCACACTTATACGTGATTACGTATATATGTATGTATAGTTTAATAGCATAAATCAATAGCATTTTACAAACGTACATGTAAGTAGAGCTAAACAATACAAAACGATGTTGGCAAAAAGATCACAAAAGGCTCATCTCATAAAGTGTATCTTACTGCCGTCGACGGAAAATTAAATAAACGCAATTGTTAAATAACTTGAGAATTTTACAGTTTTCCTCGTGTAAAGATCAAATGTAGAAATCTCATTTTATCAACAAAATATCATATCAGTTGAGATTGATCGGTGATCGAACATTCGTAATCGTGTGAACAATTCCTGTATTCATACTTTGTGCCGTGCGCGTCGATCTATGCTTATCCTAAAGTAAACAACGACAAACGAAGGACCAACATTTTCGATGGCTTAACGAATTATGATTTATAAATGCGATTATTATATCTTTTTCTTTTATACATGCATCAAATACTAATAAATAATTTCTATCAAAATTTTCAACGAACAAAATTATGTACCTTCACAACCATATGCAGTGCACATACTCGCGTACAAAATTTCTGATACAGGTTCGAAAATCGATAGTTATAGTGCAACAAGATATTGTCGGTAGATTGTTAGTTAATTTCTTCTAATTATATTTGACTTTATTTAGAAAATTCATTCGCATATTAAAAGCCTTTCGTTAGGCCATCGATGTCTACTTAGTCTACACTTTTTGCATACCACGGCCATAAATAAATAAAAGGAGCACGGATTATACAACAGAAGGGAGACGGATCTACAAATACGGAAAGACACACTATACACTTATGCTAGTTCCGGTATGTACTGAACGAAGCAGTTTTCCGAAGCTCATGAGCAACGGTAACATCGATCAACTTCATAGTGTACACACGTTGCATCTGTGCTGAATGGTTTTGGTTCGATTCGAGCGGTCGATTGCAAACCCGCTAGTAACTTGTGACTGCGTTTTCTTCTACAACCGAACTCCTACATTAAATCTATACACGGGAAGCAAAAAGTAACGAGACAGATGTTCGATTTATCGGAATAAATCTCTGCAGCGTTGTAACAAACGCGTTCCATTAATACGTATGTCACGATCGCCATTCGATCAGGACACCGCAACGTAATAATACAACAATCGTGTGTCACCGCACACATCTCAATATAATTCGTAATATATATATATATATATATATATATACATAATTATAAGTATATAAATATATATAAATATAGATATACGTATATATATATAAGTATATATATATATATATATATATATGATTATGTGTATTTTATTTATATGATATATGCATCCACGCGTGTGTATATATATAATATATATACGAATCATTTGTATTTCATTTTAATCGGATGAACATGATTCACACCTCTGCGAAGATAAACACTCTGACGCGTGTAAAATGGTGGTGTTGTCATATGAACCTCGTTTAAATCGTTTTTAAATATGAATCATCTCTCAACAAATCCATGACTGGGCGATTATTCTATTATCAATCGATTAATAATTATATGCACGTCATTTATTCGTTCGTAAGATTGTTTCGTATTTAAAGATCGAAAATATCTAAGATGTATTTTGTGTCACAGATTTATATGTACAAAACCGAATAAAACCGATGCAAGAATGTAAGGAACTATGAAACGAAGGACTTGATTTGAACTTATGCAACTTATAAAGAAACTCGATCCTGCTCTTTTCTTCTGCGACTTTCTCTCTTCCATATTTGAGAAGCGACGCACAATTTAAAAAATAGGTTTTCGAAATTTAAATATAAAGTATTTCTACATACGTACTATATGTACGAATTTTCCTTTATATTATCTTATGTAAGGAATGTGTTCGTTTCTTATAATTCTTATATAATGTATGTATTATGTTATCGTGTTATCCTAAATAAAAACAAAATGCAAATTTCGCTACTTGCTCGTAAAATTCTCTTAGGTACATATATATGTGTTTTCTATGCAATTATTTTATTGCTGGACACGGTATATATATTTTCAATGTACCGCGTTTTTAAATTAAACACTATAGAACAGTAAAACAATAATTCGTAGTAAGGTTACGACAAAAAAGAGTTTGAATGAAAAATATACGAGCATTTTTCGCGCGAAGTGTTGAATTAAATGAAAAAAAATTGGGCGTTAAATAAAAAAATTTATTTTTTCTATCTAACGTTTCCCGTTTCATTTGATTCATGAATATTCATCAAACGCTTGTGTAACTTCGACGTGAAACGTATGCATATATTAGGGACACGTTCTTGAGGATGCAAGCGTTCTTTGAACTTACATTTTTACGGCTAACTAGATCTATGATACATTGTTATCCGACTTCCATAAATTTTTAGGATATACTCTTTCTCATGCTTAACAGCGATTAAAGTTGAGATGAAACATTGATAGCACTGCATCCTTAGAAACGCGTTCTATATACAGATCTTTTGATAGGTCATGCTAGAGTTTTCGATTCATGCTAGTACGTACGTAACACACAGTTAGAAACGATAAAGGGAAATCACAGGTGGAGCAAGGAGAAAGCTTTCGAATATAAATTTATGCTATATACGAACATAAAAAAAATATACATCTCGTGTTCGCATGATAAAGAAATATATATATATATATAAATGAGATAGCAGGAAGGAACGATATTACAAGATCGTTATGCCTGCAACTACAGATTCTGTGTGTCTCGTGCAATGACTCCCTGTCATTGGCACATTTAATTAATGAATTTTTTTATATACAATTTAATTAGAGCTTTACAATTTCCATAACAGACAGAGTAATCGTGAAGCATGTGATGCCAATGCTAACACGGTTTAAACGTCACAGCTGCTCTATTTTCATATTTATTGATTTGTTTGTTTTTTCTCCATTATCACTCGCAAAACATAATAATCTCCAACGTATTTGTAAATATCATCTGTACAAGATATACTACTGAAATATACATCTCACACAAGATTCGTTAAAAATGATTAGAAAAGTTCTTCTAGTGATTATTGTTTCACTTCTTCTTTTTCTTGTTCGTTTACTTCTCAATGAATTTAATTGCTCTTCTCTGTCAGCCGAAAAATAAAACCAGCCATGGATTTTATACGTCAACGTATGAGGTACAGAAAACCAAGGAAGGACCAGAGAACAAGCGGAGCAGAGGTAAGGGAATCGGGATGGGATCGATCATCTCGAATCTACTAATTACAAAAGAAATTTTGAGCTCCGTAAAATACAAGGAAAAGTCTACGATAGAGAACTAATATCATACAACTACTGTCATCGTGTCCAAATCTACTCTCGCTCGCGCAACAATAATAATCTCAAAAAAAAGAAACGAAAATCGGCACGAAAAAGATCGTACATACAAAAAGGGAAGCTAAAGGTATAGATGAGAATGCGCCACGAGCATACAAATTCAATAGTACGGGCTAATAAATATAGAATCGCTGTAGCCGACACATTTGCGTGATACAGTAAACTCATTAAAAATACTCATCATCGAAAGGGATAACTATAAACATCATTTATAAAAAATATATGCTAGTAACCTGAACGCTTTGCAGTGTGATTCTTGGCCGTTTCTTTTTTTGCGGATACCCGTGGCATGCATCTACACATTATTGGATAAGTTACAAATTATAACTTCTTATTAAAGCCACATATTAAATTGAAAAAAAAAAAAAAAGAAAAAGAAGAAAGAAAAAAGAAATAAAGGTAATATCTGTACTTGTTACCTTCATTCATGGACCAATATTGTCCATTATAGTCATCGTATGTCGCATAGCTTTTTTGCTTTCTTTTTTTCTTTTTTTCTCTTTTTTTTTTTTTGTTTCTTTTTCATGTACACAATTCGCCTTTATCGTATTTTTAGCAATCCTATGCTTTGTTCGTAGGATTATACGTGGTAACAATGTTTCGCCTACACAAGAGTTCAGTTCTCGTGACCGCGTTGCGAGTGTAAGCTTGCGTACAACAAATATGTCTTAACAAATAATCATCAATATCTTTTGAACGTCGAGAGACGACATCCTTCGGTGATCACGATATGTCTTCCCACGGCGTTTTAACATATCTTAAATTAGCTTCACGCCTGCTAGGCCATCTAAAATTGGTCCACCAGCAGGTCACAGATCTCTACCGACATCGATTCCTTACTCGAACGTACTGTCAAACGGAACATCTACAAGATGACATTAACAACTGGCTCACCGAATTCCTCGTTTAAGAGATCCAATATTTAAGGAGCTTTGAAAGTTACCTGTGCTTGTTTATTAGGTTCTAAACGTAAGAGACATCCTACTTGTTGTGCCCTCATATGTACTATTCCTGCACAGACAAAATTATCAGGATTCGGATCGATACCATCGAGTAATTGCATTCCAAATCCTTGCAGTTTCGTGCGCACTTGCGCAAGATCCATCGGCTGTTGTGCTTTAAAAATTTTCTGTGAACGTTGTTGATTGGCTCTAAAAGTGTAAGTTGATTATATAATATTATTTCAACGTATTGCTGAATGAAATAACTTTTATTTGAATAGTAAAAATATGTCAAACAGTTTCTAAAATTATCTGATTACGTACTTTGATGACTTTTGTCATATTTAATAAATTAATAAATTTTAATGTAATAGTTAAAAGAAATAACAACCAAAATGACGATAGTAAAGTATTTATTACGATGAGTTACATACCCTCCAAGATTTTTCCACCGTGCAAAGAATGATTCTCCGTTCATTTCTGTAGGCTCGAAGAATTTGTTGATCGTTAATGGTAACTTCATTGTTATCTTTTGTGGCACATTATTATAAATAAAGGAAATGATCATGCTTGGTGCATCTATAATATAGGAAAGAGAAAATTTAAGACCGTTTTCAAACAATATAAAAGTGAATAACATCAGTTTGACGACATCTGTTTTAGAATGTTATGTAGCTTAACGTACCACTGTAGTCGTCGATACACTCTGCATTAATCATTTGTTGTATTTGAGCACCAGCTTCTAGCACTGGATCGACGGGCTTTACTTGTACAGCTAATTTTTGTTGATTTTCCTCGGGCCAAGATAGTTGAGGTTGAAAGCTGTGAAGAGCATACTGAGTTTTGTTTCCGTAAAAAAGACCGACGCGTCCCAAGTTTTGTCTGAATTCTGACTTTACTCCGATTTGAATTAAGTCATTTTCAAACAATACGCCGTTATTCTTACACACGAATCTGTAAGGCATAGCATCATAAGGCACTTTAAAGTCTAGTACCTTCTCGAAAATTTCTCTTGATTAAATATTTTCTACGTCGACATACTTTTTGGGATTATACGTGTTTTGGGCACCATTAGTAGCAACTTTGTTTGGCATATTATAAATATCACCTAGTACATCAAGTAAAACTCCTGTATTGCTAGTTGGTTGAGAAGACGGCGGTGTAGAAAGACTTAATAAATCTGCCGATGTATTATTAACAGTTCCTGTGGCACTGGCGGGCGCTTCCGCGTGATGATTAGCATTTGGTGCAGGACTTTTACTTTCTCTAATCTCATTCTCGGGAACTCGTCCTGGCTTTTTCCTTTTCAAAACGGCGAGAATAGAAGATTCTCTTTCTGGGAATGCCGGCATTTCTTCTAATACTGTAGCCTATAAGGAGAATTATAAATATTCACCAACATTTGCTGGAATCACATATACTTTCATATCGTATACAATCATAAATATCGCCGTTCCAGTGTAATAAAAATCTACTATTAAACATATCTAATCTCTCCATTATAAAAGTTTCGTAATTTTCCAAACATTCTTAGCCAATGGATGGCAGTAACGTAGTTATTGAAATATTTGTTTTTGTCTATCGCACTTCGTAGCAGTAATGATGTATTAGTTGCGTCGCAGACATACTTAAAAGTAACTAGAGAATGCAAACAATATTGTTTATCGCAACATTATGAAACATTCGCTTCGTTATTTAATTACAAATTTTATTATATGAAATCGATTTTCTTCATTAACTGAAAAATAATCTTCTTACAGTTGCGTCAATGTTGTACTGGAACAGCGATACGCTAATTAAAATTAATTTGAATTGGACTTGTTATTTACCAAAACATCGCTAGAGGCGATAATGCTTAGCTGAAGATACTCTGAAGCTCTTTGTTGTAATTCTGCATCGGCGCTGCGTAAGTTACTGTGTTGTCTAAAAACATCTTGAATTTGACTTCTCATTTCAGGAAACAGATTAACAAATTTGATATAGGTTGAAAGCAGCAACGCTCGGGTCATTGGAGAACACAAGTGATACTGAAAAATTAAGCAGAGAAAAGAGAAGAGGAAAAGAAACGGCATTAATATATTAAACATGGAATGTTTAAATATGCAAGAGTTTATAGAACTTACTTTGGAATGTAATAATTGAAATTGAACAGTTGGACAAGAGCGCTGATCACCAGCAATGAGATTTCCAAACTCCCCAAGTATGTAACCACCAACTTTAACCATATTTTCGTGGCAAGCTGGTGCTTGTAAGGCCTAACAAATATCACATATATTTAATATCTTATTTATAACAAAATATTTAAATGAAAAAGATATATATACAATTGTGCGTTATCTACCTCGAAAACAGTCTTTGCTGCGTATCCTTGCACGTCATCTCTATTGATAACAATCTGGATAACTCTGTACCATACTTCTTCTGAAACATAATCACCAGCTATCCTAATGAGATTTAGAATAACGTCAACGTACCAAGTATAATCGGTAGCATATTTTTCGGCTAGAATCGCGACTTTAAGAACCATTTCTTCTCTAATAGAATAGTCAGCAGTTTCGAGGTAGTTTAACATTTCTTGTACTATTTCTTCCGCATTGCTTTTATCACACATAGCATACAGAAGATCAACAGCCTGTTGTCTAACAGATACGTCCTTTTCCATTTTCATAGAAAGAATGACGACTTCTTGATGTTTCTTCACGGCTTCGTGTGAAAGCTCTGATGTAGCCAAATGGCACATGGATTCCAGTGCTAAGTAACGAAGATTAGTTTCACGATTGGATAGAAACTGACCGAGTTGATTGCACGCTCGAACCGATAAAGGCAGTTCACTGTCGTTATGAATAATTAAACTAATGGCCTCGAATAACACAGCGTTCTTAGCATTCGAGTGCTGCACCTTCTTTGATTTTGGCGGTTCTTGAGCTTTGTTTAATATAGTTTCTAAACATTCATTTAATCTACCCCTTACACCTGGATCTTCAGCTATTAGAAAGTAACATATACGATAAAATTATTGCTGTGGCTACATTAATATATTATACAATTTGAACAAAAATGATTTACCAGGTGGGGTGTAATTCTGTAGTAATCGTAAAAGTTTAACAGAGAGCCATGGCGCTGGCACAAAGTAATACGTATAATCCTGTAGGTCTGTGTAGCTCGATGTCACGATCTATTGAGGTAGAGTAAAAATAAACAAACTAACATCTAACCATTGACTGGATTAACAAGCTGTGCCATACCCTGCTCAATCTTGAAACTGCTAAACTAACGCATCCTTTGTATTCGTCCGGATTTCTTTTTACAAGAGCATCTATTAAAGATGCAGCTGCGGTAACAACACCGAGATGTTGGTCATTTAAAAGGTGAACTATGCGCGAGGTCCATTCTCCACCAGGAACAACATCCGGTGCAGTACGCAATAACCGTAATAAACACAGTGCCGCACTTTGTTTCACAACATCCATAGTATCTCTAAAATAAAAAATTATTTATAATTATTTTTCCTTTCTTTGAATAAATTGTAAAGGAGCATGAAATATTAATTACTTTAGCTACATACCCGGAAACGAGTAGTTTTGGTATTTCATTGCCAAATGCCTCTGCCATTTCTTTACTACCAATATTAGCAATACATTGCAATGCAAGGTTTACATGAATGGGATTTCGTGATGCAAGATCATTCTTTATACTTTGAATTATTAATTTAATGAGATCACTGTTTGTATTTACTAAAACTGATATGAAAAGGTAGCCCTAAAATTGGTAGTAATAGTTGCATAAAATTAAACTACAGCATCGACATAATTTATGTGTGCATTATCTGTTTCAATAGATCTTAACGCTTACAATTTGTTTTTCTGAATATTTGTTAGACGAAAGTAGATTAACAGCCTCCATATGTCCAAAGTCAATGTCATGACCAAGCAAGAAAATAAAAAGGAGCTTGCAAACATATTTCTTTTTTTGATAACCGTCAAGTGTCTTATCTCCTCTAAATTTACTACGAATATTTGCCAACTCTTTGTTTATTCTTTTTATTTCCGCCTCTTTGCTTTTACCTAATAGAATAAGCAAAACAGAACAAAGTGATTAATAATTTTTTAAGCCTTTCGCAGATTATTTCTGTGAATATGGAATTATTGATGACATGCATTTACACACACACACACGCGCGCGCGCGCGCGCGCACACACACGTATATAACTATGCATTTGTCATTATTTTTATAGAAAGCTATAATGGCTGCATGCCACTTGGACTGGCATCAAAGTACAGATGTATTGATTTGTCCTATAAGAGTCAATTTTGTGTCCCTCTTGTTATATAATTATTTATTGCATTATATATAATATAAAGATTATATAGTTAACCCATACGTTAATTTACATTCTATCCGTATCTATAAAGATTTCTCAAGGTAGCTGGAAGTGTTAGTTTTAATATTCATTTACTCTATTATGCCAAGTATTACATATGAGTGTCTGGAGCGCAAGCTATATCAGAAAGATACGGCTATATCAGAACTCCGCCCCCTGTCTCCTACTCTTCACTGCCTTAAATACTCTATGTGTCATGTTTGTTTCAATGGCATCATATCTCTTAGTGAAACACGGGTCAAAATTTCAATGATCCAAAAGTTAACGAGTTTTCTTTTTTATCTGATAGCATATAATATACACGAGTGTCTAGTTAGGACTAATGTAAGATGCAAGTTAATACATTTTTTAGAAGTATCATTTAAAGACATATAAGTAACAACAAAAGTGTTTTAGCTCACAATTTCTAATATCAGAAATGAATACAGCCAGCCCACGCATGCCATCTCCTCTCACAGCCGGCATCTTGTCTTCTTCTATTTAAAACCACCTGTGAAATAAAATACAATGAAAGAAATTTGCACTCATATCCCTGAGAAACATAATTTTAATTTACAAAATTATGTTAACACGAAAACACATGTTAACATCTATCTACAAGCTATTTTTTATAACAATTAAACATTTCAATTATATAAATGCTTATAAGAAAATATATGCCAGGATATTTTTTGGATTACAGAGGAATATATGTAGTTATAAAATGGTGTTTAATAAACATAGACAGAGATATGTGATATTAAAATAAATATACAAAAAGATGAATGGAATTCTTCATATCGCTGCTTATGGGATAATTTATGGAAAGTTAATTGTAAACTCGCAAATATGTGTTTTTATTTGACGACATGCAATAGACGCATAGGGGAAGGCCGAAGAAAGTGATTTAAACGATGTTCGTTGATTAAGTGTACTCGAACCAACGAGCCCCTTGGTCTCTTCAAATAACTTTAAAGAAGAATTCCCCATGTTAGATATACGTTCGATATTAGCGAATGAAACTAGCATATTACATGAACATTGGGAATTGAAAGGGCAAGTTGTGCGAAATAATGCAGCGTCTACTCTGACGCTCGAGAGAAAAATCGAGTGATTAAGCCGGTAACGCGTCCTAGATTCCGACGGCAAACGCTCTTTGACAGCGGTGTGATGGAAACGTTGATAGTGGCTCGCATTACGTGAAAACTTCCGACACTATGTTGAAAGATTGTAGTAACATTCACGAAGGAATCACCGAATAATTCAACGTATATGGATCGAGCAGGCAAAAAGAATATTTGGAAACGGATAAATAGATCGAACGATGGCTTTCTGTCTCCGATGACCTGTCGTACTGATGGCAAATGCAACCAGTGCGACCTATGTTTTCTGAGGAAAAGGTTATCTGCTACGCATCTTCTTGGTTATTGGATCAGTTTTAAGTACATACCAATCTGGGTTAGGGTAACGTTCACGCACAGCTCTGTCACGTAGTACTCGGTAGGCGTGAAACTATTCGCGAGTCGGTGCCAGAGATTTCGTGGCTGTCGCCATTTGCAACCGCTGACTAGCTGACGGCTACCCGTCAAATGCCACTAGGCCTGCGCTTTCGACATTGCGCAGGTAAATTCGTATTTCAAATCTGCTGCTATTTCATCGATCACTTTTTATATAATTATGTCATTGCTCATAACGTATGAGACAAATTTTAATTATTGTTATCATATCGTGATCCATTGCATCTTGTTAATATTCGTTTAACAATCGAATATTCGATATTTCAATTTTTACGGTCAGTTTGACATTTCTTGGTAACATAGGAGAGAAGATTTTATAAAGTCTAATAACTCTGTACTGTAAATAATAAGATCATACGATAAAAATTTTATTCCAAAATATAATTGTAAAATAGTGAGAGGTTTTGGAAACTAAAAAGCTCCTAATGTTCCTTTTATCATGCAATTAATACGTTAAATTGAATTAAACCAGGTCGTCAAACTTTGATTTAATTAAAAGCATATTAAACGAAGTTCATATTACGGGAAGGTATTTATTGAAAATTTGTTTGTTATTGCATGTATATTTTTTAAATAAAAAAATTTATTTACAATGTATCAACTTCAGAGATCGTTCACGTCTTTAAAAATGTACGATATCTCCTTATATCATCGTGCCACCTGCTGCTGTATCTTCTCAAGTAACATTTCTATCCTAACATTCATAACAGGTTGTCCTTTTCTTGTTTTCCTCGAAAGTTGTTTGTACGTTTGCATTCTTTTCTCTTTATACTTTTTCAGCGCTTCCTCTCTTTCCGCTTTCACTCGGCAAGCTTTTTCCTCTTGCCTCTGCTGTTCATTCCTTCTATCGAGAAATTCCTGTCTTGCTTTATGAAACGCACTTATCTTTCTCTGATGTTTCCTTCGAACAAACAGGAATTATCTTTAAAGATCAATATGAATTTTGAAGATGTTGCTTATATAAAACGTGAAGATGTTTCCTATATAAAACATAGTAAGTATACATACTCGTGTTCGTTTTGATCATCAGCTTCGAAAGCGAATTTCTTTAGATTTTGTTGCTGGTCCTTGCCAATTTGCTTGTAAAATTCTCGTACAACAGCTTTCTTCCTGCGTTGCTCCCATTGACTAACTGCGATATATAGTACAATTAAAAAGTGAGAATAATATTCTTAATGATATTTGAACTTAACCTATACGTAAACTAGATTACTCGATAGTCTCACAAACGTACCTTTGTATTTATTACTGTACTTCTGCAGTCTATACTGCTTTTTGTTAAATGGCTGTTTTCCATTGCTTACATATTCCGACTGTTTTTTATTAAAAACATCCTTTACATGGCTCTTCATGATTGCGACAAGCTTCACGAGATGCTAATTTAGTTGCGACAGTAGACGCAAGGGGGACTTGAGATCAATTAAGCGGGCGCGTTAACCGACGACAATTCAAAGGGAGATATTTTCCATCGATACGATGTGTATCGAATAATCATTAGAATGTATTTTCTTGAGGAAAACAGGCTGTTACTTTACGTTCATTCGTAAACGTTCGTGCACTATCGTTATGCGCATAAATACGTGTTATACTATTGAGTAATATCGTTTAATATGTCGACAGAAGATAAATGCAAAGTTGGATAGGTGTTGGTGACTTAAAATAAACTTCTATTCATGGTTAAAGTAAAAATATACCAAGGAGTAATAAAGTCGTATTTATATTTCTTACAGACTTATTTACATTGTCATTGTTTAGTAGATACAGCTGAATGAAATATTAAGATACTTATTTGATTGTCAGTGTCGAAGGTTTCAATGGAAAAATTATAATGCCAGAGTGTACTAAGAAAAGCAAATTACAAAGAAATTACTATTGCACGATCGACTGAGTATATTACGGGCACTTGTCATCGCATTACATATTGTCAGTTTATTCGTGGCAGTGACATTGGCCAGTGATATGGCTACATTTATTCGCGTGTACTAACATTGTTTTCACGCACGTGTAGCAAAATGAAGGATGACCATCGACCATCGATATCAAACATGACATTGTTAATGCGATCTATATAAATAAACGGTTTAAAGGAAAAAAGAAGTTATCCCCTATGCTACCACGTTTCATTAATAATAGTATTTAGATGTCTGATGTAATGGGTACGTTTGTGCGCAAATACAGAGCGCTGAGAATTTAAGCACTAAAAATTCATTTGAGCTATAGATCGTGTATATAGGAAATACAAACGTGCGTGAATGCTATAAGTAGTTGCAGCCGGATCGTATTGCAAATCCGCGTGGCGCGAGTGTTACAACAAACCGGTTAGGATCATGTTTCACAAGTTTGCAAAGAAATGGTTGAAAATTCGGTGCTATAATATTCATCCTTCCTGATATGGTAATATGTGGTAAACTCGTCTGGCGTTATTATAATTGTTTTATTTACAATTACCCTTGAAATTTTCTTCCAACTGAAATGGTACATTAGACACGATATTATGTACGTAATATTATTAAACGTTAAATATAATTGAGTGTTTGGTTAGTTATACATACGATGTATCTTGTATAGAATATACAGTATGTCACGTCACACGTGCCGATGATATACACGTGCTACTGAATTATCGCGGAGATTGAAATTGAGGGGACAATCTGGTCGAAGGCTCGGCAATTTTACCGAATAAAAGATGGACACTATGATATCAGAGAGTGACATCATGGCGCGTTAACCTCAGTCCCCATTTGTACTCAAGTCAGTAGTGGCGATGCGAAGTCGTCGTACGACGACACCAGTCAAGTCAACCTCCTCATTCAATCGTTCTAAGTAAGCCAAGTACAAATGACTATTAAGCGCTCATTGCCTGTTTGCTGCCGAAGTATTGAATGAAATTATCTTTTACCATCCCGGTTGTGTTATCGACACCTACTGTCCACTCTAACAAATTATTTGTAATCTAACCGCGCGAGCGTCTCGAACAAAGAACGGTTCTCTCTTTGTTTGATCGCGTAACATTAATTAACATTGATTAACGTAATGGAACTTTAGTTTATCCTTGCTGTCCTAAAAACTAGGAAATTAACGAGACAAACTATTTTCTAGATGTGTTTATGCAAAATTTAAGATACGTCCGTAGAGTCGTTTATCGCTTCTCAAAAGTTTTTCAATCAATTTTTAAAACTTTTGGTTTCCGTTGGCTTCCGTTCTCCGGTTCTTTGTGATAACGAAGGAAATTGGCGCGGAGAAAGGTGAAGAAAATTCGCGCGGTACCCTCGACATTGAATGGTGGAAGAACGACGGTCGAAAGGGTCGAACGATTAAAGAATTCCTTGGATCGAATCTGGCCTCGGATATGGCTCTCTGTCGGACTTTGTCAGCTATTAATAGTCAGCGGTGTCGAAGAGGTGTATGTATAGTATGTACTATCTTTTCTACAACCTCCGTTTAGTTGTTTTCTTCTGCATGCCACGCTACATATAATTGCCTGGCAAGCTGTTTCGCTTCTGTCTCCTTGTCTGGCATAACAATGTAATTATTCAACGAATTGTGTCGCACGAGTAACTCAATTTCGACATAAGCTGGAAGCTTAAGAAATTGGCTCTTTTAAATGCGTGGTAAAAATCGTTTTTCGAAGCAAAGTTACGAGACATGCTCGTTTTCTCTTTTAATCTGTTCTTAGATTCAGATTCTCTAAATATTTTCTATTATTCGAGTAAAAATTCCTCTTCGAAGCGAAAGTAAATAAATTTCATTTAATCGTGGTTAACGTTGTACAGGCTACTGAAACTTTATGACCCTTCCTTTCAGGGGATACCAAACGAGTCAGTGTACAATGTGTATCTATTAACAATCCAATATATATATATATGTGAAAATTTCATTTTCTTAGTTCCCCAGTAATCCCTATTCAATACCGTTGCATAACGGATTTGTCCCAAAATGGCGAAATCGAAACGACGCTTCCAACATAATGACCTGAAAAACAAATAAGATCGGGAAGATGGAGCAAGCATTTAAATTCGGTAGAAACAGTTAAGAATAAGACGTTTTCGTCTTGTTGCATCCATTGTCATACCTCGGGATCGAGCAACACGTACAGCGACAACTCGCTACGTAACGAATGGACGTAAGACCAATCCATATTAGCGACGATTGTGACGCGTTTTATCGATCGGTAAAACCTCCACATAGGTGACGTCATGTTAACCACGTTCTCCCACGCAAGACCGACGAGAAACTTAAGAATTCGGTGAACGTCTGAGAGAGAGAGAGAGAGAGAGAGAGAGAGAGAGAGAGAGAGAGACACAGACGAAAAGATCGACGATTCGTTCTCTGTAAGAGGAGCCTGAAATATCGTCTGGAGGCTCGAACAATTTGACATTGACACACTTCGTCGTCAACACCGGTCTTCTCCGCTCTCTTCTATGTGCTTTTACGTTCTCAGCGCCGTTTAATTTCGTTTACATTTTAACGCTGCTGTTCTACGAACAGATTTCTTTATTTCACGACTATTGCAGAGTAAAAGTCGATCGAAGACTGAAAAGAGATCGTCTTTGTCGATCATCTTGTTCACTCTGCTAAATCATTTTGGAATTTTCGATCTTTGCACGAGGTGGTGGAGCCAAAGAGATGCCTGCTTGCACGTTCTCTATTTATTTATCTCATTCGCCGGTAATCAAGCCTGGAATTTATAATAAGGAGGAGTAACGGGATTCTTTTATAGGTATGGGGAAATGTTTAAAAATTTTCACGGACGCACGTTCAAATTCAATCGCATCCTCCGTTAGGATTTTTCGCCAATTTCCTGCGGAGATTATTCATGCACGCGATTCGATACGAACGAGGGTTGTTATTCACCCGGTTTGGTCGAGTAGAGCGTGATTCAGTCCTCCTACGTTGTCGTCCGTAGCTATAGCTACCACGAAAATCAACTGCACTCCTCGTCACTCGTTGGATCTCGAGAAAACATTCCACATAGTTCGATTCGTAAGAGATCGTGGACGAGTGCGAAGCCGCAGGCAGGACTATTTATGAACAATAAGAAGGCGTCGTGACGCGTCGGTCCATTCAGTTCAGTGCGTATGACGCGGTGCGACGCGTGAAAATAGCGGTCGGCATCATTTGCCTGCGTGATTTAACTCCATGAAAAGAAATATCACGCAGTTCCACCAGACGTATACAGAAAGTTGCGTAGTAACCGCGGCCTTCGTGCCTCTCTGGTACGCCTGTTCAAATTAGAACACCTGAATGTTCACGCGTGATTAACAAGAATCTAGAAAGAACGAACGATCCGAAACGAAATGCGAATGATCGTCACGAATTCTTTGCGTCAAATTTTATACCTACTTGAGCTATTAATAATAACTAAAAATAATAGCTATTAGAATAGCGAATCAGCAAATTTATACGGATGATTTAAATTTATGTAACGCGAAATGAGTCATAGGTACAAAGAGATGCGAGATGGTGTTTTGGCAACTGTTGAGAATAAAGAAGAATTTGTTTCTTACACTCGAATAGGATTTTATACTAGGAAGTCCTTCTGTTCTTACGAAAATGACTGGGAATACTTTGCATCGCCTACCGTGTGTTAAAAATAATTGATAATATCTACAGCAATGTTACTTCCGTTATTTTAGGTACAAAAATTTAGTTCAGACTCTTCGTGAAAGTTGCGTGGCTTTGTTGTAGATAATGGGGAAATAGATATCTCCCTTGCTCCTTAACTTTAAGCGGCCGTGAAATGTAACAAGCTGTAACAATAGATATTCGATGACAAGTGTGCAAAATATGTTCATCGGTAGAATGTCGTTAAGTACAGCTACTGCGTGCAGATCGAGCAAATTTACCAGAAGACAAGACTGCATAACTGGGTCGACATGGTAATCGACGTCCTGACGCTTTTGCAAGCATCGTTGACTTCGGAAAACCTCTTGATGCACCGTGTAATTTAATTAGCCAATTAATATCGTGAAAATCGGATGATCCGCGAATATGCCACGTTAACGCGTATAATTTTACGGTCGTGGCATAAATCGTTAAAAGATCAATTCTATAACATTGCAAACGTAATAAATGACATTAAAAAAGTGTTTTTATATAACGACGACGAATCAAAATTTTTTAGAAATTCGATACCGATAGAAATAAAATCTTCTATGCGGATATACGCATCTCCGATCTAAAGGCAATCAATAAGGAAATGATCGTACGGTCACGTATTAGTCATCGTTTCTCGTATAAAACACAATCGTTGGAGCTATGTGCGAAATCATAACCTATAGACGCCCACCGATTCTTCTTAGATCACATATTTATTCAGAAACTTTGTACGTCGTGTGCACGTATGAATAACTTGCTACCTTACATGCTGGTTTATGTAGGAGATCCTGTTTTACTTGGAAAATATAAAACTTAAAATTCTAGCGTTATATCGTAAAATAGGGCAACCAACCGTCACCTTGTTGCATGCGTGTTAAAGAAAAATTTCGTACAACTTGCTGTTGTATCGATAAGTGCCCAAACGTTGTTTCTTAATAAACTAAAAAATATTTGGTACTTTTTAAGGATACTTGATATTTTCTCCGCTCTTTCATTTTATTTATCAAACGTTTACGAATAACGACTAAACGGACTAAATCTTGCGGAATAAATTCAATTCGGGTAATTGATGTCGCAGCGAGGATCAGAAAATTGCTTTAAAATATTCGACGAGCACTTAATTTGTATAATTTGCACTAGCTGAAGAGCGCACCTTTCGCAAAAAATCCCAAAGCAAAAGAAAATACACGTCGTTCGGATCTTCGTGAAATTTCGTTCCCAGTTTGGACCGCGTGCACGAACCCGAACACCTCCGGAACATACCGAGCGACGACGAACTCCCACGAATAGCCGAGCGATTGCGTCGCGACTATTTAAGGAGCATTCGGTGAGCCGCGCTCATTCTTAGGCGAGACAACGTACAGAGCGGTTGTACGTGACCGAGAACGATATTTCCAGTAATTAAAAACGATCGTTCGTGAGACTAGTGCTTGTTGTTGATATACGAGCGAGCATCTCATTTAGTGGCTTTTGGTGTAGAGAGACACGAGTGTGAACGAAGCAGAAATCATGGCTGACAGTGGTATCAAGCGCAATATTCCTATCAAGCTCGGTGACTTCAGCGTGATCGACACCGAATTTTCCAACATACGGGAACGCTTCGACGCCGAGATGAGAAAGATGGAGGACGAGATGTCACGGTTCCGTAGCGAGTTGATGAATCGCGAAAGCAATAACTTCTTTAAGAGCACCACCAGGTATGTTGTTACCGAGACGCACCTAACCTTTTAACACGCGTACACCCGGCACGATTTCTCTTCTGTTCGTTCATTCCGATGAATTTCCGAGCTAAGATTCTTTTCAACGTTCTTACAATAATAAATGTTACGCGGCACATGAAATACGAATATCTACGAACGTGACTTTTGATACAAGTAGGAAAATATTTGAAGTACGGATAGATGGAGATAAGATGACTATGGGATCGAAAATTAGCCCAGAAAAAGCTATCGTCAAAGAAGATCGTATTAATGTTATCTTAGGTAAAAGTACGATTATTGAAAGGCGTTAAATTGGATGTAAAACGTACTGGAGTTTTAAGATGAGATATATTTAAAATTTACTCGGATTTGAGTTTACGTCTCGTTTCACGTCGGTTACAGGACCGGTATTTATTTTTCATGGCGTTCTAGAAACTCTTGTTTACATAGTCATCGTATCGAATACAAACGTGCCGTTCCTCCTTCCAGAAGAGCGATCGATATTACAATACATCGTGAACGAAATTCATCGTAGAATAACGGTAAAAGAGAGGAGAGAATCGATGCCTGACGTTATTGAAGTTAATTCGAGTGCCTTAACGCTGCAGAAACAAGAAGCATTAAAACGTCTTTATCCTCGTTTTTGATCTCTTCCGTGTTCGCGATAGATAATGAGTTAAATCGATCGATGCTGCACTTTTCTTGTAAAATGTTGTTCTCATTGAAGACATGCTCGACAGAATGATCGTCAGTTTAAACGCATTCGATTCGAGTCGTACGATCGAACGGTCGCAAAGTTGTTTTTCAAGTCGGCCGATAGAATCAATCAATTTTATCGTGGATCGGGTTACGGTAACAACACGATACGATTTCGAATTTAGCCGACCATGAAAACTCATCCGCGTGAGATATAAATTACGAACTCTGATTATATTTATTCGCTACTTTGTTGGAATTGATTCGTGAAAGTCGATGGTTCAGCGTCGAATTAATGGTGAACTCGTAAACCATAAAACATTCAGCTCACATTATAGGAGGTGCAACAGTGTGCCAATAGCCGCCATTTAATTTTTTTCCATGGATCGATGTTTGCCCGGTTGCACAACAATGTGTTGATTTTTAGCGCGAATTAGCATAACGCTGTGTTCGCGTTACCTCGTCTACCTGCGCATCTACCTGCTTTTGTTATACAGAGTGGTACAAAAGTAACTTAATCCTAAGTTTTGACGCTCGAAGAAAGATGGCTAGAAAGGATAGATATTATTCTTTGTAAAGTTCTGCTGTATATATATAGTTCTATATATTCTATATATGTATATGTATATATATATATAAGTTTCAAAGTTCTGATCGCGTTGCTTTCTGGACATTTCGAAAAGAAATTCACGGAAGGCTTTCGTACGCGAATTTCTCGTTAAGTGGCGAGAAAGCGCGCTGCTTTGACAGTTGTTTGATTCGTACACGTATATCGATTAGCGCGTGATAACGAAACGAAAGCGTAGTGTTGATCGCGGTAAGTGTAAATTAAGGTCGCGTCTCTGCCACTTTTTTTTCATCAGTACACACGTACATATGTATATTCGTTTCACGTATTTCAGTAACGTATCCGCTATTTATAGAGGCTTCGTCAGTGCGTTCGCTATGAAGAACGCGCGAGGAGAACCCCCTCGATGTGCCTTTCTTGCTAGGGTATAAACGAAAAACAAACGATCTCGTTGGACGAAAATTTACACCTGGCCTTGGTGTACAGGCTATCCTGAAACGTGCGGAGAGTCGGGTCTCCTGGCACTACGAACGCTTCGTTACGGATGTTTCTCGTTGTTTCTGGTGTATGGCGCGTTTGAAATTCTAATCCCGGTGGAGAGCAACGCTGATTATTTCGAGCGATTGCCTGTCACCGATGCTCGCCAAGCAAATATAGGGGAGCTGTTGCTGGAAATTACGATATTTAAATTTAAGGAAAAATTCGAAGAATTATGAGAAAATTTGTCCTTGCAAGTGTACGGTAGTAGCGTAATTCGCAATTCGACGTGTTTCACGTACAGTTTTCGGGCATCTCGTTGAGAAATTTTGGATATTTTGGTCTATCGGAGAACTAGTCGAATCTTGGGAACATTTACATTGGAATTCACGCGGAATAAATTGCGAATTCGCTGTGGATCGTGCGCCGAATGCGTGCCATGTGCCACAGTTTTTGCATGCCAACACCGCGAAAGCTGACAGTCGTGTTATTTTAATAGAAGGCCTGTTCGATCTTGGATATGCTTGCCCGCTACGCGCTCAACTTACTAATTATAGAAGCATCGTTCTAAATTTATTACCCGACTATTCGAAAATCAACACCTTCTAACATGTACGACTCGCGGTAGGAAATCGAATTATTTACCGAATCTGTTACAACGACTTGACGTTCCTTCTTCTCAAAATACAAAGTAGTCGAACCCTACGTCGAAACACGGGGAAAATGTAACGATAATACAGATGCGTAGGATGGTAAAAAAAAGAAAGCGTGCGAATTATAACGCACGAAGCTGTTCACCGTCGATCACAAATTTTGGAGAGTTCTCGTTAGCCAGCCTGTGTAACGCGTTCTCGCATCCTGTTCGGAGGAAGCCCGATCGACGGAAAATAACCTCGACCAAAATTCTACGGATTCCTCCTTGGCAAATGGGAATTTGGGCCGTTTGCAATTTACCGCGAGTTTCGTCGTTTCTCAGACTTTATCGACGATCTCGCGCGTTTGCGCGAAAACACTTTTCTGCCGGAGCCGATGTACATTTGGTCGAATTACTTGTTTTGACTAACGTTTTACATCCATTTGTTCCTCTCCGGTTCTTTTTTAACTTCTTTGTTTTTCTTTTTCTTTTTTTAAGTTTTTTTTTTAGGGGCAGTTTCACAAATGCCTTTGAACGAAGAGGCGTGGAATTTTATGCGCTCGTAAAACGAGGAATGGATCGAATAACCTTTTGCTCGCCGTCAAAATGGCATGCCAATGATTTAATTCGAAAAGTGCTTTCGATCGCGTGAGCGTAAAATTAGATTCGATCGGAAGATGAATATACGTACGTACGTACAGTGGTATGTACGTGCCTCGATTGCCTTTGATGCTTTGGACGAGGTGCTTTCACGAGATTGAGCAAGCCAAATAGTCGGGTGTTTCGTAGCGAATTTATTTATTGCCTGTAAATCGTCGTTTTCTACGTTTTTCTCCGTCGTGTACCAGCCCCGACTCGGATCACAAACGTATACGTACGAACGCGTTAAATAGAAATTACACGATATCCAATAACAGCCGATAATATCTGGAAATTGCGTGCAACGATCATTAGCCGATAGCGATTCTACAACGGGCGTTGTAATTAAATCGAACGATGTGACGAGTTTTCGTACGTCGATTATAATGGACGATTATGTAAACGCAGGTCGTGTGTCGGTCGTTAGTCGAAACGATACGTTGCGTAATAGGTGGCTGTTTAACGAGACTCGTCGCACTGACAAAGAACACGTTCCTTCCTGCAATCTCGTTACACGTATATGTAATTTATCGCATCTGATCGCATCGCGTAGAAACGTTCTTCTCATTACCGAGAGATACTTTGCATTTTCGTTTCCTGCATTTCGAAACAACCGATAGTCCGCGTTCGATAACAGCCGCTACCGCGTTGCGATCAGCCGAGATATTTGAAATTTCTTCGTGACAGATATTTGCGGAATCTTAACGCGACAACGGCGTGCTCGGAGAACGCTTATGACGCACGTTGACTCCGAGATTCTGTACTTTGTAATTAAAAGGAGTAACGTATCCTCGCGATAATCCAAAGACCATAGCAACACGATCCAATCTCGTGCTCTCTTCGTTTGAAGTTAATCTTAAGTTTAAAGAGTCGTTGAAACGAATCGTTGTTCTTTGGACTTTTAATTTTAAAACAAGCCACGGCAGAGAACAAGAGAAGAAAAAAATAAAAACGCGTTGGAAAAGCGTTGTGTTCGTAAGCGCGTAGTTTAACGAATCGTTAGAGCGAGTCGGTGTTGTCCGACCAGCAACTGCCGATCATTAGAGAGGATATAAGCGTCCGTTGCGTCAACGCGCATCCTTGACAGTGACACGGTGCATCGGTGTTCCCCACTCGCAATCGTGTACTAAATTGTAATAGCAGCGCGCGGAAAAGGTGAGGAGCTTACGCTGATCGTACAACGTTTTGCGCAGTAATTTTCTGGTTGCGTGGCAGGCGACACAGCAAATCGTTTCTCTCTACCTTCTCGATCCGATTCGCTGATTCGCGAATCGACGCGGATCACCATGATCGTCGACCGGAATGCGTATCCGCCGGATCACAAAACGGTGATTAAACTTCGGTAGGTGACCACGCATAAACGCAGCTTTGCATTTTCACGCCTATCGTTTGGCTTCTCTCCAGGACTCGTTCGTAAGCGCTCGCCTACTTCGTATGCTTTCGTTTCGAATCTATCGGTTTTCGATACAGCGTACACGAATCGTCGAGGCTTTCGATCGTTCGAGACGTATTTGTCGCATTTTTCAACGGTGGGTCTGTCGTAGGTGCTACGGCAAGGTTGCGATTTACTTCGCCAGGTGCTCGTCGTGATTCGGTTTGCAAGTACAATGCCTATTAACTGCTATGACCGATCTCATCGATCGTTTCAAGAGTCATCTTCTTGCGCGCTTTTCAATTTTCGAACGGAAATTCCTTTTGCGTTGTACGAAGCTACCGACGCGTACAACGTTGCCGAATTTCCACGAGTTCCAACGAGTTCCAACGAGTACGAGGTAGGTGTCAGCGGCGCGTCGGCGAGCGAACCACGAAAGCATCAGAAATCCATCGGAAGCTTTTAAAATAACGCGGAGAAGGTTGCCCATCAAGGTCTCCGTTGCTCGAACGTTATACATCATCGAAGCAACGTGTCGAGAACACGTGGAAGGCGAGCAAGCCGCGCGTTCCTAAAATAGTGGTCGACAATCGCCCGAACCATCCTGTTTCCTAGAAAATTAGAAAATTTTCAAAACGTCCACGTACCGTTAAAACGCAGATTAAATATTTAGAAAAGTGCTGTACCACGTAGCTTAAAAAATTCATCTCGAAGAAGGTTACCCTACTTTTATTTTTTTTTTTCTCTTTTTTTTCGACGTAATCAGGTTGGCGAGTGGGCAGCAGGTGCACGGAATCGATGACAGATGATCGCGTCGCGGTCGGTCGATCCGTGGGAGGTGAATATGGACCATTACGAGTTACGAGGTCCGACGAGTCACGTGGTCAGTTGGTGACGTAATCGGTGCTCAGGGACGGCCTAGCCACAAATAGACAAGTATCGTTCGAAATAAATGTTGCCGCGAGCTTTCGAAAATGTTTTCTAATACGCGCGAGGGATGAATCAGTGGAGAGAACGGAGAGTCGATCGCTTATATCGCTTGCGAATTATAAAACCACCTATAACAGACCGTTCTGCTTTTTCGCGTCTATCGGGACTCGAGGATCGAGGTACAGAAGCCGTGGAGCATAGGAAAAAGTATCGAGTAACTATCGAGAACACGACGAAGCAACGCGCTATCGATGGACAAATTGCGAATTAAGAGGACAAGCACGCAGTAGGCAATTCAAATTTACCGCGTTGTTGTAGAATCGGTGTACGGAAGAAAGTAGACCTTGAACGTAATTGGTAGACGTAATTTCGTACGTTTAGCAGTTTGGATATGCAGTTTGGTACTGGTCGAACGAAATTAGAGGTAATGGAACGAGCAAGAAGAGCGCAAGAAAAGAAGCAGGCGCAAGCTCGAAGCTTCCGACTTTTCGAAAACCAAGTTCCCCTTAAATTTCCTTAAATAACTCGAAGATTTCTTGAAAACTCGGAGCACGTAATAACCGTGCCGAGCCACTTGCGAATCGTTCGAACAAATTTCCAGATCCTCTTTGATCCTAAGTAATTACTCGTGCAAGTTGTCGGAAATTTGAGCGGCGAGTTATTTATAGCAACGAACGTTGCACGAAATTAATTCGACCTAACGTTTCGTGGAAACGTACACGGCGTTCGATCCACCGAACGCGTAGGATCCAAGATGTTGCACGCGTGTAATCATCGCGGTGGAATTAATCGGCCGCGTAACGCATTTTCTATATGCGTACTCCCTGGTGCAGCATGCCGAATCGATGTTCGAGACTCGGCTACTTACCTACGATCAGCGGATCAGATTTACGTTCGTCGTAACGTTTCACGGCCCGTACGCCAGTTCCTCTTCGGAGAATTCCTTTGCCGCGATGCTTGGCTAATATGCGCGCGTAACTCGTTACGAAGACAACGAGGAAGTTGTTTGGCGATGCTGCGGAGGCAAGCGATCGTATTCTGGCTGCGTAATTTTCCTTGGAATTTTTCGTTTCCATCGAATAAACAGATCGTCGATAGTCAAATAGTACGCAGAGTACATACGTATCGTATGTATTCGTGTGGAATTTATCGATGGATATCTTGCGCGCTTAATACGATAAGCAGCGAAATAGCCACCGATTTTTTGTTTCGAATCGGTCCTAATCAGTGCTTATTCGCTCTTTACTCGTCCTGCGGGAAATTTGTATGCGACGTGTATAGACTAGGAACGATCTATCGTTTCGTTTTCGCTTCTATTGCTTGCGATCGAATTAACCGGTCGACTGGTCGACACGGTGCGCATGGTTTCGTAATGCGAAAACGTAATGAAAAAAGCAGTCGTTCTGACGCATCACAGTGGATAGTTACACGATCGACGTTACGTGTATTTTTCTGTTGCAGTATTTGCCAATGCCAGCGAATGTTGCAGACGCTTCCGTGCGTCATTCCGTATTGATCGATGATCGATCAAATTTTGGCAGGAATAATTTAAAAGAAAGAAACGGATAGATTCTACTCGATAGGAAAAACGACTTACAATTGGTTCGACTTTGTCGGTGTTCGGTTCTTCGACTTACTCGCGGCCCGATCGATCGAGGCAAGGAGAAGGCAAATCGATTAACTTATTGGCAATCTCGGGCGAGCTAGTCATCGATTTTTTTTTCAGGCGGTCTTTCTAGGCCAAGTACAAATCCATTTACATTCCATACTGAGAAATTTACGATCGACTCGTTGAATCCTTGCCAGGGATAAATCGGATGTCCTCTGTCTTATGTTTGTTCTTTGCGCGATGAAATTATAGTCGCCATCGAGCTCCTATTCGACGAAACGAGCAATCGAGCGAAAAAATCTTTGAAAATGCAGTGGAAGATGGAACACGACAACTAGATGGAAAGTCGCGCTCGCGTTCGATCTCGAGTTGGTGACGTATCGCGTGGCCTTTCGAGCCAAAGGATTCCGTGTTGGAGAGATCCTGCTCGACACGGTTCGCCTCTCGTGACTCGTCGCAACGAGACAGAGCCTTTCTCCTGCCGCCTTCTCCATACTTCATCTCGTAGAACGCTTCCTGCACGTTTTATACGTCTGAAAGGCATTTTGACAGACATCGCGATCTTTTCGATACGGACCCGCTTTTGTTTCGCGTGAAACAGGTTTGCTAAAGGGAAACAGCTCCCTTTATTCCCCCTTGCTTCGTTGACCGACCGCCACCGCCACCGCCACCGCCACCGCCACCGCCACTGCCACCATTCAACGAACCACCCATTAAATCTACTACTCCTCTTTACCTTTTTTCGATCCCCTTTGGCATCAGGTCGTCGAATGCTGCCTGGTCGTCGTTAAGCCGCTTCTCCGTCTACATGCATCTTAGCAAGCGAGATATTTTAGGATCGATTTACGCTTTGGCATCGAAAGATCGAATCAAAGTTGGTTCGGCGTGAGTTCGGACGCGGCTCTTAAATTTCGAAAAATCTCGAAACGTCCAAGTTGCCGGTCCATCGAATATTTCTTCGAATCTTACGAACATGGATCGTCGAGGGAACGCCCGTACAACGCGGTGCATAACGTGAAATGTAGAATCGTGCAGTTTCTACCGTTTCGCCAGTTACTTTTTTTCTCTCGTATCGAGGACGAAACTATCTGTGCACGAGCACGTTATGTCGCGTGACAGTATACAGCGACATTTTCTTCCTGAAATCGTTACTTTATCGCAGACAATTTTGTCCTAAGAATAGAAGAGATTGGTCGTCGAACGTGTTCCGTGTACGTGTTTGTTCGGTTGTTGTTTTCAAGCACGTTGGTTTTTTTACGATAAAAATCTGAAAAAAACAAAACGTTATTTCCTAATACGGCTTAATGGTACTTGTCATTTTTTATCAGCTAGATTTTCGAGACTGATATTGGTTTCACGATCGTTGCGAATCGTTCGCAAGGTTTTCCATGGTCGCGATTTGATAAAAAAATAATAAATTATCCGACAACAGCGATGCCAAAGAAACATCTCTGTTACTTGCGTACGTTGCGTTAAAACGAGTTCGAGGTTTCGCTATACGCGTTCTTTCTCACCCGTCCATTCTATTCGATGAGACGCGTTCGACTAAATGGCCAAAGAAGAGGCGAAGAAACAGCGAATAGCGAAAGCACGACGAGACGACACGTACCGCTAAGAAGATTATTATTAAACTTTCTAAAACAGATATCCGTTTCACGTGCAAGGGTAGAGTACAGCGGAGGGCTAATTTCGAGGGCAATACGACGAGACGTTACAGCCGTAGCGCGCTATTTTAGAAAGGTCCGCGGGTCGGCGACCTCCTCGAACAAGCGTACAGGACCCGTAACTTCCGGCTATCGGTTTTACGAGACTCGCATCGTGCTGGCATTTAACCGTCGATACGCTATAAATAACGACGACGAAGCTGGATAAGTTAATTCGTGACGGCTCGTCGTGGATTAGTTTAACGTCGATTAACCGAAGCGATTAGTGCGGCATCGATCGGTAACGAAGTTGGTTCGAAAATGGGACGAAACAGCGGACGGAAAACAGCTTGTATCTTCTTAATAGCAGCGTTAATTTTGCGATTGTTCGAGTACCGAGAAGTCGAGTCGAACAAAGTACCGACACGTTCGAACGCGTGAAAAATATTCATGCCACGTTTTGTCTCGGCTCTCTTTTCTCAAGTACTCGGCCGCTTTTAACGATCGGACGTTCGAGTTTCTAGCAATACTTTTAGCTATACAAGTTGGTAAACGTTTCGTTTTTCTCTTACGAATGTACAGCGCGTTGTACGCAGTGCAAATTGCGTGGTCGAGATCTTTCTCCCAGGATGTAAACCGTGATCGGTTGCTGGCTCGCCAAAGTAATTTTTTTAATGGCTGATTGGCATGATGCGGATACTTGGTTTTTAGCCTACCTAATTACCGAATTGCCGAGTGATGTAACAGCGTGTAACCCGCAGTGACACGAAGCGTTAACGAACGGATTGCGTCAGCAGTTCCCAAACAAGTGGCCTTCCTTGCTTGCCTGCAATTCCACGATCGAGTAGTACGCGACCAATTTTCGCTCGAACAGGCGATGAATTTTATCGTTTCGAGGTTCCGTAGAGATTTGGGAACTGCTAGGTAACGTTCGCAACGTTGAGAAATGTGTTCTACATCGCTTTGCAACTTGAAGCACAGACGTTCTAAATAAGAGTGCCATCTATTTGGAGACACGCTGTAAACGGTTTTTCAAATAACCAGCGGAGATGTAACTTGCAGCGCTATTCTTACGCCTCTTTCGTATGTAAATACGGAACAATTTTATCCTGGGAATGGACCTTCTTTGGAACTCCTCTTGTACATACCGTTTCCTGGCGACAAACCGAACCGGCTACTCTACTCTATTCTACTCTACTTTGCTCTACTCTACGAACGTCCAGTTGTCTCCTTCGTTCTTCCGTTAAAGCTTAAAGCGCTAATTCGAAAGATACGACTCGAAAAGAAATGGCCGACCGTGCCTGCCGTCGCCCCTTATCTCCGACTTATTTTAGCAACGATAATGATAATTATAATCGACCGGTGGAAGAACGAAGTTGCTATCGACGATTCGTTTGACGCCAGGACACAGCGGAAATTTGTCGAAAGAGAAAAAAGACGAAAAATTGGCGGCGAGGAGAAATGCGGCTGTACGAAACTAACCACCGAAGTTAACAAAATATTAATGTCCCCTGTTCCCCCTTGCTCGACTTCTGTCTCGCCTTCTGATTGGCTCTCTGCATTGGCACGTTGGTGACTAACTCGAAGTCGACATCACACGAGCACCAGTGAACACCGAACATCGACGACCTCGAAGACCGAAGGTTGGGACAAGGTCGACCCTGCAGCACCGCCAAAGCGGTCCGCATTCGACAGCTTCAAAAGGTGACGCTACTGTAAACACAGAGAAAAAACCAACGATTTCTCTCTCTTTTTTTTTTTCTTTTTCTTTTTTAACGTACGAATAGTTGTCTAGTCCCTGTTCTCCTTAGTAGAGGTTCGCCATTTTGTTTTTCATCTTTGCGTAAGAAACGCGAATTGGCGGCTTGCTGTTCGGTGGAATTATACTCGTTCGTGGTATAATTCGTGGCGTACGTTTTTTCGTACTGGCTTCCAGTAAAACAGGGAAAATGCGGTTAAATTTGAACGTATCGAATTAATATTGCCATGGCGGACGAGTATCCTTAAATTAATACGTTTCTCGCGAGGTTAACGATACTCGAGTCGCGTGAGTGTCGAATATCGAAAGTTGCCAGTTACTTGGCTCCGATCGTGCCAATAACGAACCTGTTGCTAACTTTGCTATCGACTGGCGGTTGGTTCAGCCTGTCGATCGATGCAAACTTTTCGCCGTCGATATTAATTCCAAGTACTCCGCCGCTGAAACTCACTCGCTGAAATTGGCCTCGTCATCGAAACAGCTGCCTCGCGCGCTTGTCTCAAATTTTATTTCCATGTACGTACCATACTCCTCTGTACCTACTGTGTCTTTCTACCGCTGTCTCACCGCTAACCATAAGCCACCATCGGCAAGAAAACACTGTACAAGGTAACGGGCACGAGACTGTTCACGTAGTTGCATTGGCAAACAATTAACCGCTTGGTGAACGAATTAACTCGAGTGCCGTAGCGTGCGTATTATGTTGTGTGACGTTACCGTAACGATCGCTTTTGGCGAGGTTTGTCGCGTGTTTCGTGAAAGCAACGCCATCGTGACCGGCGAGCGTGTGCCACGCTATAGCGATCGAGTTTCTCGATCTGTCGCATCGTTAGTCAGAGTAGATGCGCACGATTTTAGTCGCGAGTCGTGAGTCAGTATCAATGTTGTGTTTGCTATTGTTTCCTCCCTGTTGCATCGTCACTATCATCGTAGGTAAGGCTCTGTTTCTCTCGAACTGTACACCACCCAGGTCACCCGTAGGCGAACGAGTCTTCGTCGAGACGCGTTCCTTTGTCATTTGTATTGTTTTCGGTCTCAATCGCATCGTCGTCGACAACGCATATTCTTTTTGTGCCTTTCCTTTTTCATTTTTTCTTTTTTTTTTCTTTTTTTTTTCTCACCTTTCTTCGTTATCCAAACGTTCACGATTGTACCGTGATAAAAGTTACAGTGACAAAGAACGTAACCGATAATGGACGATTGGTCGTGTTGTACCTTTCAGCACTACGACGCAGAGCACTCAAAACAGCAGTTCTCTGAGCCCCCAGCATGATTCGGCCTGGCTCGATGGCCTGAACAGTCCGCTCATCCAGGACGAAGGTGACAGCAAAATGCTGAAGCTCCGATTCGATGTCTCCCAGTACACGCCGGAGGAAATCGTTGTGAAGACCGTGGACAACAAGCTGCTGGTGAGTACCGTTTGCGTTCTTCTTCTCTGCGTTGACAGGGTGCCTCGTTGCGTCGTCTCCTGTTCGTTTCGTCGTGGAAAACACGCAACCGTCCGCAGGTTTCCCATTCGGTCTCCCGCGTAAATCTATTTTTCTTCGAGGTTTATTTAAAAAGACGCGTAGATACCGATAAACTCGTACGATATTTCCAAGGTACGATGTACGGTCAACAGTTTGTTCGAGAAGACGGTATTTTAGGCAAAGTTACTTGTTACGTCTGCGACTCGTCGTGGTACGCGCTTATTTTCCTCTCTAACGCCGCTTGTTGCACAACTTGGCAATCGCCGAATCTGGCCCGTTGTTTTATGCAATCGGCGCCGTACGTCTAGATACGTACGTGGAATACCGTGACTTCTCGACGAGTCGCATCGAAAATTGATCGAACAACACCGCGTTTCCAAGGCTTTTCTCAATAGATCATAGAGAATAATCTCTGGTTAAAATCGAAAGCTTCGTATATTCTCCTCTGACAAACGACGCTAAAGACGGGACTCTTATTCGTTAAAGTTTATTTCGAACGCGACGAGAGAGGAAATGACGACGACGACGACGACGACGACGACGAGGCGGCGACGCGAAATATCTCGCGCGCGTCTAGCCAAGAATGGCGAACAGGAAGTGGCGGAGAATTTTTTACGCCGGTTTACTGGCACTCGCTACTCTTTATGAACGACGTGGAACGTTGTAATTGCTCTTGTTACGTCACTTCCCGGCAGGAAGTCGGCTCCACCGGTGTTAACTCCCCGTAAGGGCAATTCTCGTTACTTAAAACCGCCGCGCGTCTTCGTAATTAAGTCCGGCATCGCTCGCGTAGCGGGTAGCCAACCTCTTGGTTCATCCAGTTGCTGCTTGTTCGCTTCCACTGGAATACGCGTAACGTATACGCTCTTGAAAAATCGATTGGACGCGCGTAAGAGAATTTACTTTTTGGCAGGAGGGCGGCAAGGGAGCAGCCTCTTTGTATTTTTTAAATCGACCGGGAACGACGTAGGCCGAGATACGCTTTATCTCGTTTGTTTATTGTTTCCGTCTTATTTAACCTTCCTTTCTAACCAACCGAACGTTTCGTGACGCGATGTATACGTTTCTTACCCTGTCCAAATATTTACCTGTTCCCGCCGCTTCCATGTTCCACGGTTTTTCTACCGTTCACCCTTGCATACAGAAGAAGACGAAAGTGTACACTCGTGTCTAAGCGATCAATTTCGAAGAAATCGCGCAACGAGAAATATCCACTGTCTCGAATAAACGAGTTTCGCGAAGTACGCGGAATGGTCTTCCGAATCGCGAACGGTGGAAAGTTCGACTCGCGATTCGATCTACCATGAGAAAATTAAGAAGCGATAAGCAATTAGAAATTGACGAAAGCGCGCGGACACTAACGAACGATAGGGTGCGTCTGGTCGATCGATAAAACGCGATACGAAAGGAGATTTTCGATACGGTAGGGTACTCGCAAGAGGAAGAAAAATTTACGCAAGAGGTTTGACCAGGAGTTGAGAATTTTCTCCGAAGCTCGTGCGCGCGTTCAAGTTTCTTCTCTCTGGCTGGCGTTCCCGTCGACCCGAACGGAAATAACTCGCACCAAAAATAAGTTTACGGTGCTCGTCACGCCGCGACGGCTTGGAATAACGTTGGACCATTATGGGCGCTCTATAGCGATCATTTTCCAACGATATGTCACTGCCGCTTTAACCTCGACTTTGGCTTTTCGAAAAATTCGAATTTCTTTCTATCGAAACTCGATTGTGACGGTATAGGAATTACGCTTCTCTAAAATCCAATAAACGTTGGAATTTTTTACTTCGACGAAAGTGGAAAGCGGCACGAAAGATTAGCGCAGCGCGAAAGGCGCACGAAGCTTTTCGAGGAACGCGGTGGAAAAATCGAATCCTACCGTTATGCAAACTGGGAAGACAGGGTCGTTGCACCGTGATAGTCTGCCGGCGTGCAATGCAAGAAAGATCAAAGTAACGGAGGATCGCGTATAGCGTGCAGTATATACACCCACGAACAGGGACGGCTTTATTCCGATTTCCTCGCTAAACAGCTGGTCTGGCTCTGATAAACGTCGACCCTCTGTTTTTTCACTGCTCGGATCTCGAAGCGAGACAATCACGGAGACGGCTGGTTATTAAGGCGCCAACGCGATTAACTTCTCTTTCCGTTTCCCCTTCTCTCTCTCTCTCTCTCTCTCTCTCTCTCTCTCTCTCTCTCTCTCTCTCTCTCTTTCCTCGTCAACATTTTCTCCGGCGCGAGTTTTAATTAGGTTCTCTGGAAGCTTCGAAAGCTCGAGTATTTAGACATCTTTTTATCATTTCAAGAAGGGAACCTCTCCGTATCGTTGATACCTTCGATCGCACTTTTCCAAAGCTTTCGAGTCCAAAGATATTCCCGCATCGAGAACGCCAAAGTATCGTCGAAACGATTCAACGATCGCGTTGCATAACGAAACAGGCTCCGAGTTGCTCGCGATCTTAGCCCATTACGCGTCTCTGGGACGTGCGGAGATGCTTTTTTCGGTAAAGAGCAACGAGCGTGAATCGGCGCCATCTTCCTTAACCGGTCCCGCTCGAAGGGGGCATTTTAAAGAACGGCTGCCGTCTGGAAACAGGTTGACCGCGGTTTTATCGTGGTCAAGGTCTACCGTGAATTCAGGTCGGCTCTGCTCGCGTATCACTGTCCTTAAAGGGCTGCTCCAAGGACGCGTTCCGAAGGATGAGCACCGGACCGAGCGAAGAATGCGATCTCTGCTTATTGTGTAGCACGATCACGTCATGCTTGCTCGATAAAGTACGGCTCGGACAAATAGGAGCAGGGACCGGTTTATTCAGCGGTTTTGTTCGAACGAGGAACGCGGTGGAGCGGCCACTTGGATGAAACGATTGCGAAACGCGTGGCGTGGCGTGGCGTGGCGTCGTTCGTTTGCCCGTTTCTGGCAACTGGATCGTCTCTCCCTCCCGACAAGAATAGACCCGATCGATCTTCCATAACCACCGATGTCGTTCGCTTTCGATCTGCGATCTATAGACTCGACGCGGTTGTCGTTTCGGTGACTGCAAACGCTGCTATGGGTGCGGGGATCCTCGTATCGAGCAAATCGTTTTCGCTTTACCGTCCTAATTTATCGAACGTTGCCTTGGACGGGCAAAGTCGTATACTAACGTGGATACGATGTCATCGAAGGGTTACTGGTATCGGTGAATTCGAACTTGGTTATTTTTATCGGCCTTTACCATTACGCTGATAGAACGAAGACGCGAGACGAAAGAGAATTATCTAATCGAATCGGTCCCGTTTCTTAACGTTATTTCGAGAAAGTGCCTTATTTCCAAAGATATTAGTTGCAGTTTTTTTTTAGAGTATAAACAGAGTTCTAACAGAGTTCTTTCGAGTAATACGTTTTATCTTAGCGAACGAGAAGCTCGTTACGAAAGATGACACGGGAATGGTAATAAGAGTAACTGTAACGATGCCAGAGCACGAAACGATCATTAATTGCAGACGATTTTACACTCGCGTAGAACTTCTCAAGAAAACGTACGATCGAAGAAAGGTTTATATCGAAGCACGACGAAACGATTCGACGAAGATGACACACAGTGTGCGATTATTTTTCACGATGTACACTTTTATGGTGGACGCGCGTTGGTCGAAAATTTGGATCGCTAACGAAGTTGTTAAGGAAACACGACCTTTGGTTTTTTCGGTCAAGGAGAGTGTGCCATTAGACAGCCCGGAAAGGAGTCTTGCGTTACACCGACGCTTTAATCGACTTTCGAAAGCTCGACGGTCGGCTCGAGAACGCCTCCCGTTTTACGCGTTGCTGCTGTTTTCACGGGAAGAAGCAGAAGCGGGAACAATGTCAAAATTTTGGTGGCTATATTTAGCTTCTGAGTCACAGCCACTTACTCGCGTTTCTGCACGTTCGAAATTTTAGTTTCTTCGTCGGGATATCAAACGTCAACGTCGTGAAAATTTGCAAAAAGCGTAAATCGCGGATTTATAATTAGGCCGTGGTTCTTTTGGCGGATTAAACTTAATCGGACGAGTGAGAAATCCAAGTAAAAATTTACCTCGTGCGCGAAATATCGTAACGTTTTTGCAATTTTCTATAAATGCGTAAAGAACCACGGCCTATTTATAGCGAATAAGAGGAGTCTGTCGTTTTTTCTCGATCAACTATATATTACTATCGCGGTACAGGATTTCCTTTAGGAGAGATCTTGGATAACTTTCATCGAGATAACGTGGAAGAAATCGTTACGAGATAGTCGAGTAATTAACGCGACATTCGTGCTTTCACAGTCCTCCGGTTCCTCCACTCCGCGTTGCGATAGTCGTGGAAGATGTTCGCTTCCGGAACGTGCAAAGATTGGAGAGATTCGATGGAGAATTCGCATCCGAGTCGAGCCGTTACAGCGAGTTGGTCGCCGTTTGCGTAATCCTCGCGGATCCGGTAAGACGATCCTCGCGTTGGAAAGCTTAGATCCGTGGCAGAGTCGAGTTACCACCAGTTACCAGCCACGTCCATCCGTGTCTCCCTTCGCCTTGCCATTTCTCCCAGGTTACCCTCTGTCTAGGATTACCTGCGGCTCCACTGCTCGCTCGCTTTTCGTCTTTTACGGCCAGCAGCCCGATCGATATCGCCACCAACTCCAGCAACACGGAACAGAGCAACGCCAGACACGTCGGAACACGTTTTTCGTTCTTCCCCGGCTCTGTGCTTGATGCATCGATTCGCTGGGTCGCCGGTCCGCGTCTATCGAATGCTCCACAAGTATCTTTGAAAATCTTTGTGCAATGCGTACGATCGAAGGGTTCGCAGAGAGACAGAAAGTTAAACGTTGAAACGCGTTGCTGAAAGTTTTCCTCTCGTATCGTTTCTTCTTCGAGTCTCTCGATCGTTCGTAGTCGAACGATCATTTTCTACGAATCTTCTGTCGGATCTGGAAACCGTGTATCGCCAGAGGTTCGATTCATTTTCTATGTCTTTACCTATTTCAAACGTTCAATCGTTCGTCCGTCCAGACCATTTAATTTCCTAGAAGGCGTATATCGCTCCCTTCGAAGCAAAACTCCAATTTGAATAAACGAGCGGATTAAACGACCTCCGACTCTGTCTTCTTTGTTCCACGAACGAGAAAGTGGAGGTGAAAGCGTCGCTCGAATAACGCGTTGGTTGTGCACCTTGTAATTGTATTAAATTAACGAAAGGCGGAGTAACTCGAGCTGCTCTATCCGGAGGAAATTTTCTTTTCGTCGTAACGTTGTAACGTTGTAACGTTAAGGACGCCGAGTGACTGTTACCGTTAAACCTATCGATCTTACGATGTGCGGTGCGCGCGACGTTGTAGCACGGTCGTTGTTAATAGCGAAACTACGCCTCTGTTACGGGATCTCTATAAGCGTAGTTCGAGTTACAGATAACTATCTGTATATACGTTTTGTTACAGGCGATTCGATGAAAATTCGTTAATTTCTTCGCTGTAACGCCGCTAGAATTTCTAAAGCTCTTTTCTTCTTTTCGTAAATTTTCTCCGATCGAAGAAGGCTGAAAAGGCAAAGTGCTACAACTTATCTCCGATTATGGAATCATCGCGATAGCCGGTTTCCGCGCGAGCGGCTGATCGGCGTGGAGGTTGAGACCACCGGTACTTTCACGCTCGCTCCGTGTGGCGAACGTTCCAGTTTCCAAGCCGATCTTCCGGCTCTAGAGCGACGGTCGTGTTATTATCGCCGCAACGTGCTCCGTTTGCACGTATATCCTGTCTCTCGCGCGTGTCCTCGACGGACATTTGCCTCGTTCCGACCATATCCACTCTTCTTCCTTTCTTTTCTTTCCTCTGTCTTTACCCCCCTCCCCCCCCGTGTTCGTACCTCGTAGAAAAAGACGAAGGAAGAAAAGAGCGTGCTACCTCGAGATCGTAGCAGGCTGGTTCCCTGCCGGTGGCCTGCGAGTCTTCGCTTTCTTGCACCAGTTGTTCCAACGAAACAGCTCTTGTCCGCGCAAGCTGTAGCGTCGCGGTCGACGCCGTTTTACCGCGTAAGGGAAACAAGAGCAGCGAGAAATTCAGCGTATACGATTTTAGAAAGTGGCAACGGTGTGACAAAGGGGTGGATATTTTGTAATCCATCTCGATTATTTCTCTCGAATGGGACGAGAAATACGTATCCGATTCGAACGATCCGTAGAGCGATACAGATGAAACGCGATCTCTCTCGAACGAGTTGCGTAACGACGCGTATCGACGAGGCGTTCGATTTGCCAGACCTTCCTCGACTTTTCGCAAGGTTAAGGCCGGGTTATTTGGTTCGTTGGCAGGCGGAGAACGCGCGGGCAGATCGAATTGGTCCAAGAACGAGAGCACCGCGTCGCACGGAGCCTCGACATCGCCTCGACATCGTCTCGACATAGCCTCGGGTCGAGCCGAAACGCAGCTCGTTAACTCGGTGCGCGTAACGCAATTAGCGTGACCAACCTCGCCCACCCTCTCGAGCGAGCGTTGCTGTTCGCGGGTGCGGTCAGACGTATTCTGCACTTGCATTTTTCCACGCCGAACCCATAGAGGTACTTGAAGCGTATCCGTTTGTGCGCATACGCGTGTGCAACGCCTCTGCCCATTAAAATACCGCTTGGTCCTTTAGATCTGTACGTAAACGTGTACGTTGTCGCTTGGCCTTTCAAACCGCTTCGACACGACAAGGAAATTTTACGTCAAAGGAGTGGAAGATCGTTCGATCGAGTACCCGTAGGAGCGTCGCGGCTCGATTCTTCCCGGCAAAGTAAAACGAATTAATCGATCAAAGTTGTCGTACGCGTCCAGAACGAACGTTGCGATCGACGACAGAGTTGCGTTTAGGTGTTCGTTAGCTTCTTTCCGATTAGGTTCGAATACTCGTGCGAAAAACAAGACAAAAGGCCAAGTTCGAAGTTACGTAAATGTTCGAGCATCTAATCGTCAGCCACGGAAATAAAAATATACGATGTAAGTTGGAGAGAGAATCGTAATTGCGTACTTTATTTACCGCGATACGAGTGCCCGAGGTCGTTGCAACCGAAGTGATCTACTTACGGGTGAAAGAGAACGACTCGACGACGCGTTGGCGATGCGGCGCGACGTTCCAAGCGAGTAAAAGTTTTTCGGGAAACTTTCTTCCGCGTCTTTGGATGCCGGAGAACGCCGTTGTCCGATGCTTACGCGATTATACGCGGTTGTTCCAACGACGCGACGTTCCCTTACTTTTACCTAACGTGGCGTACAGAGGCATTGTTCGTTTTTCACGTTTCCATCTCGATCGGTACTCGGAAACGACGCGCGATCCAAGAACGCGTAATAAATAGCGTTCTTAATTAGCGTTGGTTACTTTTCTACGGTTATCTAGTATCCAACGTACGATCGATATCAAATCGATGGAACAAATTACGGCGAATAACGTTATTTCGAATTCCACCGTATTGTTACCCGAACTGCGTAAAAATGAAAGAAAAGCGCAACGTGATTGCGGAAACTTGCTTTGTTACAAAAATCGACGATGTACGGGAGAAGAAGAGGATGCCGGAGGAGGAGGTAATTGCTCGATACGGGAGATAAATCGTGCTAGCGTGTAACAGTACCTAAATACGTCGATGACGCAGTCTGTATCGGTTCTCTATCGTGACGTAACGCGCTAATAAGATTCATTTATACGAAAACCCGTAAGAAATGGCCTGTCGTGACACAATATTTACATGACCGCTGCTCGAACACGGTTGTTCGACGCTACACGGCTGCCTGATGCAACGTCTATTTTTAATGCGTCTGTCAGACGTATTAGCTACCGGCTAGCTGCTGTCCGATTGTACAAATCGACGAGAACAGATATAGGTAAACGCGTTGATTTCTGGTAACACGATCCTCCGAATAATTCCAACTTTTCATCCAGGCGAATAATTAAACGATATAATCGATTAAACAATCTTTTCCCTCGTTTTATCGTTCGTACCTGGCAGATTAGCAACTTCTTTGAAATTTAGAATAGAAAAGATTTACTCGTTTCTTATATTCCGGGCCAAAACTATTCGTCCCTTCGCGTTCTACCGATAATTTCGGAAAAGTCATCGATATTTGGAAAACTTTCGTAATATGACGTTATTGTCGTACGTTCGACGAGTGCTGATCGAGACCTCTGACACTGTCAGTCGTTATCCAAGAGTGCGCGAGTTTTTCCTAAGAACTACGCTGCATATCTTGCTCGCTGTTTCTCTCTCTCTCTCTCTCTCTCTCTCCTTCGCCTCAAGTTTTCCACCGAGATACAGACTTGTTTCCGCTCGCGTTTCGCCCGAACGGTAAATCGCACCGTGTACAGCTGCTATATCGGAGCGGAGTCGATCGACGGTATCCGAAAATCGTTTCGCGACACAGAAGGAATAACGACGAAAGCGGTCACGCGATCCTGCCGAGTTCCGCAAACTCGTAGATTTCTCGATGAAAGAAACTAGATACTTATTAACGTATAGCCGGCGTACTATACGTAAATCGTAAATACCTCGTTGTTGCTGGCACTGACGCTAGATTCTCGAGTTGGAATACCTAAAATTAGTCCGCATATTTCGTACACGCATCATCGAGCGATACGCGTATCTTCCTACGCTAAAGAGGCAACGAGCGTCGCATGTCGAGAAAAATCATTCGGAAACTACGCAGGTATCAGATATCGTTGGACGATCGTTGGCTCGATCGCCAAAGCGATGGTGAAACGTTGGCAATGGCGGTGCGTACGTACTTGGCAAAAGTACGTTTGAGTTATCGTTACAGGTGGCACGGCATGCTTCTCGGATCGTCGGTGGCAACGAAGCTCGAAAAGCGTTGACCGATCGTCGTTGACCAAGGAAAAGAGGAGAAAGATATCGAGCAAAAATCGTCACCGAGTCGTATAATATCGTATTTCGTTGATCGATCGTTGATTCTACGTGGTTATTCGCTTAGCACGTATCTGCCGACCTAGAAACATCCATCGTTACGAATGAATTTTTATTTGCTCGCGTGAACCTTTGGTCCGTGGATCGATCGCTACGTCCGCGACGGAACGAACGTTTGGCGTGTCCGTGTCGCGAATCGCGTTGCACATCGAACGAAGTTCGCGTTGCTCGTATCTGACGGTAGTAGCCGATAGATAAAGCGGAGACGGTTAGTCCGCGATAAAAAGCTGCGATCGATCTTCGTTCCTGGAACCGTGTCTCTCGCGCTTTGCTCTCAAAACTGATCAACGGGATATTGTAAAGCCTCGAATACCTGGAGCGCGATACATCAAATTTCGTTGTACGTCGTTCTAAGAAATCAACCATCGAGAAAAGTCGACGCAATTTTCTAAATATCGATTTGGAGACGCGCGTGGATACGGAGGAGGAATTCGTGGCGCCCTTCGGCCGCCATTCCCATCCGCTTATTATTTTAGCCTCGATTCCTTCCTTTTTCCACCCTTTGCACGCCACCTTCGTTTTATCACGAGGCTCGACCGGTAGTGGTCGCCGGCCAATCAGAGTCGCGAAACGTCCATGTATTCCGACTTTATCGTCGTCCCCTTCCATAACCTACTTTCTCCAGGCGCCCGTATTACGAGACACGCAACCTCTGTCTTTTTTACCCTCGATAGCTTCAAGAGGGAAGCTCGCCCTTTCCGCTTCCGAACACGCCATGCCACGAACGCTCTGAATTATTCAACGAGCAATTGTTTGCCTACGAGCTTCGAAAATAACGTTTACGGATTTGATATTTTCGCGTTATACGGCAGAGAGAAGCCAAAGTTGAAAATTTCTGCCGTGCTGCGTACCTAGTAAGACGAGATACGATCGATTTTGAAAAGCGAGCACGTTTCACCGCTGTACGGTAGACAATATGTGCTAAACTATATGGTAGACGAGATAAATATCGAAAGTTAGTTGGTTAGTTAGTTAGTATGCGTCAACGTTACTCGCTTTTAACCCTTTGCATTCTGAACAGATAACAGCGTCCGAATAAAATACGTTGCTAAAACTACCCTCGTGCGTTCTGTGTTATCGCATCCGTTGACCAACGAGCGGAACAATGTCGGTCGTTTTTAGCATGCAGCTCGCGTGATCGCAGAAATGGGTCTGTCCTAGCTGATTTATTAATACGAACGCGCTTAATCGAACCGACGACCTGAATTCTTGGCCTTCTCTTGGCTTATGCGCGCTACGAAATCGATGGATTTCCCGGGAAAACGAATGTCGGTCGATTCGCTTGTACTAAAATATTTTTCGTCCGTAAGGGAAGAGAAGAAAAAAAAACTACTAAGAAAGAAGCTAAGACGGTAGAATACAAGGAGCGCGTATCGTGCGAGAAAATTGTTACTTTTTAAATCGCCTAATTTTCATTTTCGTGTGTCCAGGTCCATGCGAAACACGAGGAGAAGACGGAGAGCAAATCGGTGTACAGGGAGTACAACCGTGAATTCCTACTGCCTAAGGGAACCAACCCCGAGAGTATCAAGTCTTCGCTGAGCAAGGACGGCGTGCTCACCGTCGAGGCTCCGCTTCCGGCGATCGGCACAGGCGAGAAGCTTATCCCGATCGCGCACCAGTAGACGCTCGATCGACCGGACGAATACACGACGAAACGGTTCTTAAAACTCCCTTCGAAATTCCATGATTCGTGTGTCCGTCGGATCGCTCCCTTCCTGCCCTTTCCATCGATTCCCGTAAGTCCGTTTCTCTCTTCCATTCTTTCCTTTTATCCCCCTCTTCTTTTGCTTTTTCTCCGTTTTTTTCTCTCTCCACTCTTTCGCTGTGAACTTTCGGTTTCCTTCTTCGCTGTTTACTCGAACGGTTTACTCCACTTAAATCGAATAAATTCTATGCTTTTTTCAGTTTTTTCCCCCCCTCCTCTTTTATTTTTCTTCGTTTCCTGATTGAAAAACGATCGAGATTCGGTATTTAAATTTCGAGACAAAACGTGTGATAAATTACGAGTATAAAACGAGAACTAGCGGGAAGGCAAGGTTCGCAGCGAAACACGCTTACTTACACGCGCAATTTTGAAACTTAGTTTTTCACTCGAGTCTCGAATATGGCACGAGAAAGCGTATCTCTCTTCGAGGAAACAAAACGAAAACGTTCGTTCTAATTAACTGTTTTACATCGAATAACGAAAAGTATCCAAAATTTTGCCCCTTTTCGCGAATTTCTTCAAACGTTGCTATCCGATTTGACCAAGACCGACTGTAACTTGAAAGAGCTACGTAGAAAACGAGATAATCGAACGTCGATGAGACACGAATCCTTTATTCGGAGGCTGTAGAATGTAACGAGCACGTTCGACGTCCATCAAACGAACCGCCTAATTTTGTATAAAAAAAAAAAAAAATTACTGTATAGGTGTTTGATATGCAGTGTCTTTTTTGATCAGCTTTTTGTCGCTTTGATATACACACACGTGTGTTTATAGGATTGCTATCGATCGATGGTAACTCCAATCAGCTGGGAATCGATCGGTAAAATCAGCATCGAAGATCGTAGTTCGTTACGATCAACGAAAAGAAGAATACATATATTATATATAAATATATATATTTATATATATATATATTTAACGATTGTAATGTTAAGATATAAGCGACGCGTAGGCGTCGTGTAACGTGTAGGAAATCAAAGATATTTGATAAGTTGTTATTCTTCCTTTTGGTATCTACCAACTTTCTCGACGCTTTGATATGACACTTTCTTTTACGAAGTACGTAACACTTTTTCTCGGAAACGCGCATTGCCTTTAATCGAAGAAAGATAGAACAGAAGGATTGTAACTCTTGATAGATCGTGTTTCGTGAGAGGCACGAATTAGGGAAAAAAAACATTTTTGAAATTTCGAAAACTGTACATCGCAAGGTTTATCGAAAGAAAAGCTTCGATCATCTGTAAAACGATAACTTACAAATGTGTTAGTTTTTAGGTGTACTACGTTAAAAGACTATAACACGAGAATGCTTAAACTATGTTAAGCATTGTAATGATTATTATTATTATTATTATTATATTATTATTATAATATTATTATTATTATTATTTATGAATATTTTACTACTATCGAGATACGTATGATGTTTAAAAGGTAATGCGAACTATGTGGAAGTTTAAATAAAAATAAACTTTAAAAGAGAGTAACTAGTTTCTCCAAGTTCCTTGTATCATCCGGAATAGAAGTAATATAGAGTTGTAAAAATTCTAACAAAAAGATATAATTCGTTAATCACAAATTGACAAAAAATTTACTAACAAATTATCACAGTTTATTGATTTTGAATTCTTTATTAACAAAATATTTAATCTTCTTATGTACATATATGTAGGTAGTTTGTGTTAAACCATTATAAAATTGTTACATCGAACACGTTACACCTTTCAAAATAACGTCGGCTTAAAAGTTTAAACAACGAATAACAGCTAATAAATCTGCGGTGATCGTATCCAATCGGAAATTTCTCAGAAATAGTCGTATCGTCGTTTGTATCATACGCGTATGATACGGCCAATTTAAATAACGCATTTACGAATACATAATAATTAATATCGTTTAAAATAATTCATTGTTCGCAGAAACAACGATTCCTAAAATGAATTATTTCTAAATTATTCTTATTTCTAAATTGCTAATTACTTACACTGATTACGCAAGGTATAAATAGAGTTTGAGAATCGCTACGTTAATCATATCCGTTGATATAAACCAAACTCTCTGATACAATAAATTATAAATAAATACTAATCATCGATTTATCCGATCTTCCTATTTTGCATTCCGAGTTTGTATAAAAAATATATGACGATAACACGCAATATACAATTTAAAAATAATTATTTACACAGCAGAATCTTGCAAATTTCACTTTTACAAAGATAAGTGGCACGTTATCCTCCAACGGACAGACTGTTTATCTTTTTAACCTCTTAGGTACGATGCGCCATTATATAGTGGCTTTCGCCGATGTCATTTTAGATTTCGAGCTCAATATGTCGCTTGTTGAAAATAGAAAACGAAGAGCAATTTGAAAAACACTATTGCCCTATGAGTATTAAAATTGTGACGTGGGTCTATGTGTCGTATCGTGCTTTAAAATATATCGCACTCAATTGTATTATCAATTATTAATGTAAATTATTAAAGTACATACATCATATCTTTAAGAAAACTTGTAATTTACGTATCGTACGTATCGTTTACGCGTGATTCGCGTCAAACTCCGCTGTACAGAGAAACCGATCCGCACAAAATTTAATCGTACCTAACAGGTTAATCACCCCGTATTATTTGATCGATAGATCGAATAAAGACATCTAAGGCTTACGATCTAAGACTTAATAGATTAAATAATAGATTATTATTTTGGTACACGTATTATACTGATTAGATTATCGTCATATGTTAAAAGGTAATATAAAGCACCGACGCGATAGATCGATAATAAATAGCGTATAAAAGAACTATAGTTCTGATGTTCGCCGTTTTAAATAGAATATTAATTTCACTTACAAGGGAACCTTTTCATCTAAATCAATTAAATTGTCATTCCCATAGTAGTATCACTTGGTGGACGGGAGGAGGGCAGGGGGGAAATGTATATGGGTATCCTTGGTAGCTTTCGCTTCATCAAAATCTAAATGCATGAAAAGGTTCTTTTGTGTTTCAGAAACAATTTGGGTCAATTATAAAAATTCATATCAAAGTGTTCTTTAAGGGAATTTATCGTTTCAAGTGGAATCATAATTTACCGGATCCTATACATATGTTTGGAATCTCCGCGGAGAACAAAGGCGCATCCGATGCGGTGAACGTTGGCGATTTTCCTTCTCTCGCAATGCGTAACGCTTGATGAACGGAAACGGTGTCCAGTTCTTTCTGATTTGGTTTTTCATTGTCCAAACAAATATCTGCAGCCCTTTTGCCAAACGGTTCTAACACTTTTACCCTGTAGTCGACTATCGTCGACACTGGATTTCCGGTCAATCTCAAATTCTCCAAACAAGGTAGATGCCCGATATTCTTTACTTCTTCTATCTTCTCGATACGATTGCAACTCACGTCTAAACCCTCCAACGAATACAATTTCGAAAAGCTCGATAACGAGGTTAATTTGTTCTGGGACAAATCGATGTACACTATATAACCGAGTTTCGTATGCAGATCGTCTGGTAGAGTTGTGAAATTGTTCGACGCTAGATACAATTGGGACAACCTCGGTAAAAGAGTGACGTTCGAAATTTCAGATAGTAGATTATTATTTAAAGTTAAACATTCTATTTGAGGCAACAATTTAATCGCTTCGTCTATAACTTCTATTCGATTATCGCTGAGATCTAGGTGAGTGACTTTGAACCAGACATGAGAATCATTCGCATTTTCAATATTTTTGTGCACTTCCTCGCACATTGCCAATTCCACGATAGTTCTAAGCTTCGTGTTGTTTACTTTTAAATATGTTACCGTGTCTCGAAGGTTGCCCATGTGGTATATTTTATCCACTGGATACTGATTGATAGTTAGATCTTCTATGTTTTTGAAACTTGACAGTTCGATGGACAATGCAGAAGAATATATATTGCTGGTTCTATAAGGTTCCGGGCTCCCTTCGACGATCAGACCAGTTAGATGAGAATTGAAATCCAAAACGTGACTGAAGTCATATTTCCTGTCAACAACTTCGATCGGTGGACAGGGTTGTTTCAATCTCTCGCTGATCGCATACAACTGAAAGGGAACGGCTATATTATACCTTAATCGAAAGCATGATAAATAATATACGTATCGTTGGTTTAACTACGTATAGTCACCTGTATTAGATTAAACTTGTAAGTTTTGGACTTTTGTAACAAATTATTACCCTCTGTAAAAAACTCTAAAGCCATACTTTGTAGTAGGAAAAATATATCGTATATATGCATATCCAGAAATACAGCTAATTCTCTAGGCATTGCTTTCTTTAAATAGTTATACACTTCGTTCAGATAGATCTCCAAGTTCAGTCTACGCTTTTCTACAAAAGCTTCGCATTTATTTCCGATAAGCTTCTTTGGTGGCAATATGTCCTTCTTGACGTAATTCTCTGAGACAAGTTTATCGTGAAGCTCCGCAAAATCGTTGTACCTGCAAAGAAAACGAAAAAAAAAGATACGCAAAAGTAAAGATTCCTTTTCACGTATTAAATTATTCTGATTGTTTATGGTATAATGTCAAAATTTGTCGATACATAAAAACGACAATAATAAATGTAAATGTGTAATATAGTAATCGTCAAAAACCTATCGAAAAACAAATTAGATTTTATTACATTTTAGACTAAACGATAACTCCTAAATAAGTAAACGTATATTTATCTTTTTTGTGCGATAAATCTTTTGATAAAATTCTTTATATTAAAAGTGAAGATAAACGATCACATGCTATAACCGAATCGTTTTTTTTTTTGATAAAATACAATACTAGAAACAAGATGAGGTATATATCGAAAATCTGCGGAAATTCTCGCAAATAAAAGATATGAATCACTCACCTGTGCTTGACAGTCCATTTGATCGAAGCAATCCTAACCTCGATGCAGTAATAAGTGATACCGTCGACAGTGTCAGCCGATGGTATCTTAATATGCACATTTTCCTGGTTCAGCAAAAGACACGCCATCCTTGCGAAACGTTTTGGTAATTGTCGGCTGAAGATGCGACAAGAGCTGTAGTTGGTTGTTATAACCAAGAGGTTATCCCAAATCGAGACGAGAGCTGCCAATATCAACTGTTTTGCATCAGTGGGAGGGATGTCTCTTATCTATTTGTAGCATTGTACTGTCTTCGCGAATATACCGCGTTGCTCTTTTTTATTGGTCCAAAACACAATAAGATTTTATTATACGAATATTCATATTTTGCACTATCAGGCACTAACCTTCCTACAGAAGAAGCATAGAAAAACGTACTCGGTGCTACCACCTTGCGATCAAGTTAAGCACTGACCCGAGACAGACTGTACGCTCATACGCCCCGCTATTCTTTCCGACAGGGGTTCTCAGATTTTTTACTTCTTGAGAATTTTTCTCGATAATATAAGCAGTCAGCAATTTCCTCCCTGATATAAGAGTATCGGCCAGAATTTTCGTTCATATAACATCAAGTGTAGTTTTCCCTAATTTTCATCTTATTGATTATATCGATGATCTTTTTTTACAATTTTTACATACTCAATGGTCATTTGTCATTGGTCTGTCATTATGTACCAAATAACATGGAATATAGTAGAACTTGGTCGAACACTTTACTGAAACGAAATATTGGATAGTGTTCATTTATTTGAACGTGAACTCTAATTATATGAAATATAAAAAATTGTAAGTAGTAATTAAAATCGGTGAATTCAGTGAGAAGTCAGTGATATCAGAGAATTTATTATGGAAACTGTTTGTCCCCTGATAGATTCATATAAATGATATTTTACTATATATTATAAGTATCGAGTTATCAATAAGTTACTATTTATACTAATGGGGAAAAAATGTATCTGCACAATTTACATGTAAAATAAGTTCCAAGTAATACTGAAATCGATTCTGTTTCTGTTTGTACATCGCTAAATTAATCGCTATGTGTAGCGTGTTTGATTATTTACAGTAGTATTGGTAACTGTGTAATCATGTGGTGATAAAAAGAGGAGCGAATTAAATATTCACTTTGATTATCGCTACCGAAGCAATATATTCTTTTTATTTGCAATCATCTTTGTTTGCCTCGAATGCTTAGGTTATAATTAAATTAATAAAATAAATTAAAAGCATAATAAAGAAACGGGTAACGTATCGTGTTAATTTTCACATTGATATATTAATTAAAATATCGAATATTTATATCGGTGCATTTATTTTATTTAACCATGTTCTACAACTGGTTTGAAAAACCTGGTTTTGTATACATTTATGTACATGTAACATATTAATTCATAATAGAATTTACGTAGAGAGATCGGTAGGTTTAAAAGATGGTATTGTTTCCTCGTAGTGGCAGATCGTGTTGCTATCAAATGGACGAACGCGCCCATTCACGGCGGTTCTCATTGGTGACAACCTGTTGCTGCAGTGGCGTAATCAAAATTTCGTCGACATAGTTCGTGATCGATGTCTGTGTCTACGATTAGCATTCTAGTAAAACGCTTCCTTTTCGTGTGACTCACGTTATTGACTTTCTATGAAACTTTTGTGATAGAATATTCAAGTCATTCCATACGTTCAAGTACAAAGTAAATTGAATCGAAATTCAAAATTTTTGTTTCTGCGTTCAATTAGAGTTATATTTCCCAATGAACGTACTTTATCAGCTTGCTAAAATAAAACGTTACTATTTTCTGCTCTTATGTTTATTCAGTTCAGGCGGATGCGGTAAGTTTGTATTCCGTGTAAGTACGTAGTACGAAACTTTTTTAGAGTTGTGTCAGTCTCTATTCAGAAAAACGTTTGTATACAACGCTTGAAGAGTATATTTTATGCATTTCTTTGTTTCTATGATCTACTACTCTATTACCTTTTTAACAAATATCTGAATTCTGCTTCGATAATACGTATAGTCGTCGGGGAAAAAATCCCACAGCATCCGCAAATCAAATAAAATAACTAATAGCGTCAGCTGTTGCCTCGCAATCTTTGAATACCATAAGTCGAACATCTAACTACCAATCACCGTCGAATACCGATTCTCTGATGCTTATGCGTTCTTTCGAATAGTTGCTTGAAGTAGTTTTGAAATTGTCTGGCAAAGCGCTATTAGTACCGATATTTTTGCATTTACGCCATTGGCTTGACGTAAGTTGGAAATTTAAATAAATAGTTACGTACTGTAAAAAAGACAATGGAACAAAAAAGATGGCATAGTTAATTAACTTTCAAGTTACGCTTCTTCGTATACCTATATACATATTCTTTTTAAAATAGTGTGCCAAAACAATTCCCTCGTTCCATGGTTTTCTTTTCCAATTACGTGATCTTATTCCGAATTACGTCGCATGTAAAACACATATGACTTATATATGTGTAATTAAGACGCGGCACTTCGTCTTCAGGATATATTAATTAACAGATTGGAACCGTAAGAAATACCTGTAAGAGGGAAGACGAAGGACAAGGGGCAAGCGAAATGTTGTAAATCGCGTAAAACCGCAGAGGCAACAGGGAATTTTCATCCCGACGGAATATCGGCAGGCTTACGCCACTGTAAATCGGTGGATGCTGCGTCAGGAGCAATGGCGGCACTGGCTTACCTGGCCAGTACCTAACCTCCTCCCCTCCTGTTCGTATCGTCGTCACGTTCCTCAGAGCAATCCAACGAACCTGTTGCCTGTTCTCATCCAGTGTCGTGTCGCTTTCACGACGATCGTGCGCGGTTCATTGCGGTTCCTTCAGCTTTGAAAGTTGTCCGCTACTCTGCAGCGAACTCGTCTACGAAATTCGAAGAATCTGTGATTCGTCTCTCACGATCTTACGATTCCATGATCGAACGTTGCCTTCGTAGAAAAGTATCTTTCGTCTTTGTCAGCCGAAAGATTACACAATTTCATCGCGTCTTGTGAATCTACACGCTGACCATATACGACGATTCGTTTGTGAGCGGCGCACCGTGAGTGAGATTATCGAGAAGTTATGTTCTTGTCAAAGGATTTACCGAGTGGCACGTTTGGTAATTCGTCATGGTGTTGCCCGAAGGATTTACAGTCCGAAAAATTACTGCATTCTGTTAATTGAAACGAAGCGTTACATATGGAAATTCCTTAGGGACGCATTTTGTCCGTTACATACGATCGATTATCGATAACGATTTACGTACTGTATGCCTGGAGTGATTCGCGCGAAGTTTGGGAAGCTTGTTTCGCGTGCATCATGATTGGTAAAGTGGTTACTTCGAAGATGACGATTCTGCGCGAGAGGAACTATCGACTGGTTTCCTTGAGAGTGGATGAGGCTGTACGCGGACTGAAGGAGACTTTAAGGATTGCACTGTAATTGCAGACTCGATGCCACGGTGGAAAGCGATTTCCTTGTCTCGCATTGGCGTCGCTCTTTGTCCGATGTCAGCGATGATTTACGAGCGCTGTCGGTGAAATTTTTTAACGGATGGAGTGATCGATAAACGTAGAACGGATCTTTTCGTGATTCGATCGCTCGCGGAGCCGAGTCGGTATCAGATATGGAATTTAATTTTCTCCGATCGCGAAATTTCCTATGCAATTAAAAATGGTTTAGTTTCGATCGTTTAAAGTATAAACTGAATTTTCCGTCAATTTTACACGTTGCATTATTATATTCGAAATATCCGAATATACATCATATCATATGTATATGATATTCGTGATAACGATATTGAAAATAGTCGATATCGTTGATGAAAACGCGTGCTAAAGGGCAAATTCTTCGATAGAAGCGGAGTTATAATCGTTGTCCATGGGAGTTGGAAGAAGCGGGTTGCAAGATTTAACAAGTTCGTGCTTGTGTTACCAAAAGAGTGCATTTGTGCGCGCGTGTAGTGTAGTGAAATAAAGTACCGAGTGAATTGCGTCGATTGTCTTTGGACGTGCGTTATCGTACGGTTTCATCCAACGTTTTGCGGCTTAAATTACGGTGAGTGTAACATATGCGACAAGGTTGAACGTTAACAACTTGGCGTTTGGAGAAATCAAAATTGAAAAGTACATACGCGTATATATAAAGAATAACTATTTTGTTCGATCTATTCCACCTACGTTTTGTTGATTTTTTCATTGACAAATAAACGAATCGATCGACGCGCATCGGTTCATCGATTTCTAGAAAACAAACGAAAGGCGTAAGGCGCGATGCGCGTTGAACGTGTGGCGATTAAAGGGGACCAACGCGTGACAAAATGTCGAGATACTTGGCAAAGCGTGCGCGGCCTCGTGACTCATAACATAACCTCGAGAAAGAACGACTCTCGGGCAGGTAGGCATTTCAGTGGTGGGCGTACTCTCGAATTCTTGTCGCGTCGTTACCGCTCAACCGTGCCGAGAAAACCATTATTCGGTCAGCGATTATACGTAGAAACGATATAAGTTTTCCCGTTTTATAAAATAATTGCTTGCTATCGTATACTGCGATGTTTTCGTCTTTCACAGCAATTTTATAGTAATAAATATTTGTCGCAACGTTCGATGTCGATGCATGCTTATGGCAAATGCATGGTTTTCACGAGATATGCTTGATCGTATTCGAAGAAAGCGAAACACGATTAAATGTAAATTTCAGCTATTCAAACGTGCCTACGTTTTCTCGAACCTCCTCTTCGATCGATCGATCTTGTGTTCCGTATCTTTTTATTCTCTCACAAAGAGAGATATACTAGCGAATTAAAAAATGGAAGTTTAAGAAAATTAGAAAGATCGCTTTCGTTGAAATTACTTGAAAAGTAATAGCGGAACATTGTTTGGCAGTTTGGCTGGGAGGACGAGCGGGAAAGCGGTGGGAGCGGATAACGAAGAAGAGAACGAGCGCGAAGGATGCTGGCTGCCGTGAGGCCGTTCGTCCAAGCAGAAGCTGAGACCGCAACCAGAGGTGAGTGGCCGGTCTCTTCTCCTTGGAATGTTGCGTCGCCTCTCGCGTCTTCTTAACGAAGAATGCAGTTTATCGCTTTCGTACGAAGCATCGGGGATCGGTTCCGGCCACGCTCGATACATTCGTGGTCAAAATGGTCGGACAGACGGTTCGAGTTATCGCGTCTCCGTCGTTCGATCAGCCTTCACTTTTTTCCTGTTTATGTCAGTATCGTTTCGATAGTATACCGAAGCATTTTGAGAAGGTTGATAGAGAAGTTGATCGATCCGCGAGACGTATCTTTAGGTCGAATCAGCTGCGTTTCGAAGAAAAGCATTTTAACGAGCTTCTTCCGGCTCGCGCTTTATAGCTCGAGGACCGTAAAATAATTTTATTTCGTCAAATAGGATTAAGAATTAGATGTGGCGCAACTATCAAGTTTGCTGATGTACTTATAGAGGTGAAATAATCGTGATTAATTTTCGCGCGAAGAATATCGAATAACGGGGAAATTTGCGTTAGAGGTAAAGCGTAGTAAAGTGAGAGAAACATAACGAAATATATAGAGTAGTATTTTAAAAATGCTGATAAGGAAATAAATTTCTCTTTATACTATATATATACAAATATCTATGTATGACAAGTAGATATCTAGAACTGTAATAGGTAACGGAGTAAGAAATATTTCGATATTGCGAGAAATAACAGGTATTTCGGTAAAGTCCAAAGATACAAGCGAAGTTTTTGACATGCACGCGTTCGTAGATGTTGAATGTATAGTGCGGAGTGCAGGAGGAAACAATCTCTTTCTTCAGGCTGGTTGAAGAAACGAAAGAAACGAAAGAAACGACCTTTCTGCCGATGCACTCGTTGCACCTGCATTTTATACAGATGTACGTACTTGGAATTTTCTTTTCGCCCGACGAAGAATTTCGTTTCGAGACCGTCTCTCCTCGGAGAGGTTCGAAGAACCGCGCTTCTTGTAATTCGTGCTTCGCTGTTCCACGAACCGGAGATCGCGGAAGAGATAAACTAGGAATAGACGTTGACGAATAAAAATTCGGTTGAGTCGACTTGGAATCGCGTTAGCTGCGAGATAATACGAGAATCTTGCCGTTAGAACGACAGCTTTATCTTTTTCTTTTCTTTCTCTTCGTTTGATTCGTTTCGTATCGTTTTATCGAACCCGATTAATCGTCTCTACACGCTAAATCCTCAAGGGTCATCCTTCGTCTTTCGTTCGAAAGTTTCGAAACATCCGGACGAGTTTAATACTCGAAGCAATCGCGTTGTCTCCGATCATTAGTTTTCGATTTTTCCGGCAAGATGCTCGAACGCGTATAACGGGACAGCTTGTTGCAGACGATCGGACGAGCGTTCGTTTCAGCGGGTGCGTATCCTCGCCGGTGTGCAACGTGTTCGTATCGATGCCGTGGCACGTAATCGCCTTTCGCGAGCGATCGCACCGAGCCGGTAACGCGCGCCGACAGCGCAGCGCGGCAATTTTTTTTTACACCGTGCGTTGCGTGTTGCAATTCAAATTCTATTAAGCGTTCTATTCTCGCGCGGAACGCGATTACGCGAGAGATACGAGAGCTAGGATATTCGGCTCGACGAGTTGCGCGATTAGAGGCGGTCTTGTTAACGCGTTCCTCTGCCACGTGTATACAAGTTTTCGGTACGCGTCGCGCTTCCCGACGAAGCCGACCGTTCCGTTGATAAGCTCGATCAACCCTATCGTTTTTCTGCATTTTCACTTTGCGACGAATTTACTTCGTTTCGTTATATCGTGCATTCTATACTTTGCCGAGAACTTTTGTTAGAAACGAAAAAAGCGTAGGTACAACGAGCGATTGTTAGCGCAGCGACGCCGATATTCGAGTCGTGAACGAGGTAGCGAGGTTTTAAATTTTCCGAATCTAGGTGAAGCGTGTTTTCCCGAAGATCGATCAACCGAATTATGCATGCACATGGAGATCGAGCACTCGAATCTCGACTATGCAAATCCTCTCTGGGTGCGAAGGGAGTTACGTACTCGACCAACCAAACAATTAATTATACCGTAACGTTTCGACACGAAGCATATTTACATATATAAAGGGAGATACGAGACGATAAATCTGTTTGTAATTTTCTAGCGAATAGCTTGTCGACCTTTTCGTTTAAATTTTAATCGCGTCTTCTTCGTGACATATATAACGCGATGATAAATCGAATCTATACCGACTGTTAAGCACGCGTTTGTGCGTATAAAAATGTTCTCGCTTATTGCTCGTTACGTTATTGCTCGATATCGGACGAATCTTGCCAGTTGCTCGGTGATCGGCTCCATCGTCGTTTCACTTCCACCTTTCTCCAAGCCAGCTAACGCGACCCACTTGCCAGGCTCATCCTCCGTTCCTTCGCACAAACTTTCCTTCGAACGCAAAAAGTCGGCCGATTCCCACGGTCGGCAGAAACAGTCAGAAACGGCCAGCCTCTGCTTTCGGATCCGTTGTTCCGCAACGGGGGTACGCTTTTGCGATAAAACCTCTGCAAATTCAACGCGTTCATCGCCAGGCAACATGCCGTCTTCTTTCCCTCTGACCTCGCGAATATGACTCTCTAATCTGTAACTCTAACTTGTCGTACGCGAATCAGAAATTCACGCGATTAAGTTGAGATGTGACGCGTAGCTAACTTTAAGCACAGTAGCTTTGTCGCTCGTGTTACTAGATTTCCGTCGTCTGGTTGAATTTTTAAGGCAGTTAAGGTTACCGCTTTGTCTGTTGCTCTTTATAGGATCTGCTTTCATCTGATAGTCGACGTATTATTTCTAATACAGATCGTAGGCTTCGAATCGTACGTCGTTAAAAACGACGACTGTTCTTCAACCGCGATGTCATCGTACTTAACGTGATTCTGTTTATGGAAAACTAAATCTCCTACGGAGTACGGAAAATCGCACGAACTGCGTATGATTGCGAATGTTGTTGCGTACTTTTGGTATTTCGTATCGTCGAATTTTCCCAATTGAATTTCATCCGATTTACCTTTGTAATACTTGGCAGTACTTCGTATGTGCGATGTACGATACGATATTATAAATAAATACAACGTTAAACGCAGTCGAGTAACATTTTTATAAAATATGAAAACCTCGTACCGTTGTTTCGCAATAGGTGTTAATGCGAGAAGAAAGAAAATCGTTATTCTTGTCTCGAGATTCGAATCTATCGCATAATAAAATTCGTCGCTGTCGTCTCGAATATTTTTCTCGACGCGTGGAATACCGTCAGATTGGAACAAGGGATGCATAGGTGTCGAAATTGATGGCACGACTGGAACTTGCGAGAATAGGATCTGTCAAAGGGGCCACTGGTGACGAGTAGCGCAGGTGTTATCGCGATAGGTATCGACCGAGTTCTCGTACATTTCTATTTCCACATTTTTGCCGCAGCGAAACCCACCGTTACGGCGCTATCGATTCCAACTATTCCAACCATTCGCTAAATTGAACGTTCGAACTCTTTCCGTCAATTAACCGAATTAACAAACCCTTTTCCCCCCTTTCTATCGATTTCGTTGAAGGCCCTCGAACTTTCAATAAAAAATGAACTTTTTTTTTTGGTGCACTTTATAGAACGGAGCACTATCGCTAATATGGCCACTACCTTCGATCAATGCCCCTTTTTATACAACGCGCGTTATCTTTATAAAGTCGTTTCGAAATAACCACTTTTTTCTTCTTCCTTTCGATAACTCGATAATTCGATATTATGCTGGAATACGAACTCCGAGGAGAAGATCTTGATCGCGTATCGCGTCATATTCGCGAGGCGATAAGTACGGAATCGTAAAATAAATTATCGGCTCTGCGCATCGTCAGAAACGAACAAGATAACTTCTGTTCGAACGATTTTGCCACGATCTAAAATCAAGGGCGTCTTAACGATCAACGTTCGACGGAAACGTTTAATTTCCGATTAATCGGACCCGAAGAGATTTCAGACGGCGCTGACAATGAGACGTAATCTCGAGTGTTTCGTGCCGGTTCGCATCTCGAATTACGCATCTGGAACGAATTACGGATGAATCGAAACAATCTTCGTCTAATCTAGCGCGTTCGTCTCCGAGTCGCGAGGTTTTCGGTTCTTCGAAATGTATGTTCCGGACGGAACAAATTCTACGCGATAAATTTCATTCGATCCGAAGGAGAAAAAAGAAGGAAGAAGAAGAAGAAGAGGAAGAAGAGGAAGAAGAGGAAGAAGAGGAAGAAGAGGAATAAGAAAAAGCTACCTGCAGGGAAACTCGTCTTTCGTCCAAGATACAAGCTCGACTCGGTATTTCGCTTCGAACGCGCCATGAAAGTCCTCGTCGATCCGTGTTCCCCGCGAAACGTCCATTACTCTCGTTCATTCGTTCCGTTCGCTTTCTTCTCGACGGCGCGTTTATTCTGCTTACGCTTACGCGCATGGCGCATACCTCTTTCGCCGCGGCGACGTTCTTGCTCTTCGGTCGATCGCGCGTCCAAGCGTTCGCACACGCGCGTTTCACAGTTTCAACCTGTCCTTCTGCGTGTGTAGTAATACAAAAGAACGAACGCAGTTGGTTACGCGTCACGACACGCTCTCCGCCCAGCTAATTCAGAACGGTAATACCGAAATAAGAGCATCGAAAGCGGTGACCGGCCGCGAAAGCCCAATAGCCAGCCCGAGCCGAGATTTCTCTGCCAACCTTCGACTCGCTCGACGCTCGTCGCCGAGCGCACCGGTGAATAGCCAGGGTCGAGTATCATATACCCGAGATTCCACCAATATGGACCGTTTGGAATTTCACAAATTCATTGGCCGTTGATAATAATGGAATCGCGGATTTCGTAGGCTGCGAAGATGCGAGTAAAACCGATATTGGTTTCGGGTCCAGAGATTGAATTTCGGGTCTGGCGAGCGGTGTGCTTTTCCCTCGATAAATATAGTTTGAAAATTGAAATGGAATTATGGACCTTCGGTCGCCGAAAAGTAAAGTCGTATCGATCGATCTTTCGTTGCGGATAAAATACCCGTGTCTTTCGCGCAAGAAAATTGTGTTTCAACGATTGCGTTAATTGCTCGAAATTGTTCAAAACTTTCATTTTATCTGGTTTCTTTCGCAAGAAAAACGTAAGAAAGTTTCTTCAAAGTTGCAACTTCTCTTTTTCTTTTTGTTAAATATTCGATAAGAGAAAATTTCGCGATAAAAGTAACGACGATCACGGGTTATAAGCTATAAAAACATAAGCGAGTGGCTGGTAAAATTTCCATTTCTCTCCATTGCAGCGCCGTTTTTCACACGAGTCTTTCTCCGATTCTAGAAACGTGACAAATAATCGAGTTGGACGGAACGATCGGTCAGCTGTTTGAGCGTCGCCGAGTGTTCGCTCTTGGACGTACCGGCCACTGGAAAGAGACCTCGTTTCGCAATCGCTACAGACGCGGTCACTTTCGCGAGTGCGCTCGTTGCAAGATAACACGGGCGAACGCGCGGTCCAGTTTTTTCTCAATTTTTTTTCTCTTCTTTCCCTATAAAACTTTTAGTCCCTGAGCTTTTCGCGTTCCGATCAATTTTTCACGCGACTTTGAAATTCTTGAACGTCGATTCGGACGTTCTTCTCTCTCGCCTTTCGTTCGTCCTTGCGTTCTTCTTTCACCGATTCCGAACGATAATTCTGCGAGAAAAACGACGCGTCTTTCTCCGAAGAGAGTACTGGCCTGCTTAATGCCGCGTTGACTTTGATCCGCCCTTCTCAAAAATCATTTCGTTCGATCGTAAACGAGGCGAAGCTTAAGGAACGTTCTTAAAATCGAAAAGATACAACGTCACGTATGCCGTGCACGAGCGTTTCGAGTAAATTTTCCAACGGCCGTCCGATCGCGTGGGCCAATATCCTGGCGTACGAGGAGCTTGAATCATTTATTCGTATATTCGTGATCTCGTGGAAATTGGAAAAGTATTTTCGTGCGAATTATATAGAGTCACGTAACCTCGTAAAATTCTGTTATAAAGTCGATGGAGACCGGTGGAAAGACGGAAAAGAAAAAGGCGAAGAAACGAGCGTACGGACAAAAGGGAATAGCGTGTGGCTTTCATAGGTACGGCCCGACGATGTAAACCCGACTTTGTTCGACCGTTAACAGTCTCGCGACGGTTGAATTATACGCGTGACACCTACTCGCGGAAAGCGACTGGAACGGACCGTAAAAGCGAGGAGGTGGAGGAACGGGTAGTTGACCCCTAATCGAAGTCGGGTTGCTCCTTATCGATGCTTGCTGCAAAGTACCCTTCCTTTCGGTATCCTTTAGTTTCCTCTTCTTTTCTCTTTTTCTTTTTTACATCACGCCAGCATATCGTTCGACCGATTTTCCCGCGACGGTACATTTACTTAACGCGGAAGATCGCAGTTCCGTTTGCTTCTAAGAACGAAGATGGCTATCTCTCGCTACCGTTTGGAAACTAGCTATCCGATAGATGGGTTTTCCGCGTAAAACAGTTCGTTTCGAATTAAAAATCAAATCGAATTTTCGTTGCACGCAATCGCACGATCAGCGCAATTACGATTGACGTGTTCTAGCTGCGCCCTTGTTAAACGCTTATAATAAATCCGTTTTTCCGTCAACGAACATCGAAATAATTAAAAATATCCAGTCTGCCGGTGAAAAATCACCTTGCACGTTTTTCATTTCTCTATCGCGTTACATCGTTCTAGCGATTCCTTTCCTATCCGGAGTAATTGCCGACGCTTTTCAACGATCTCGAGGACCACTAGCCTTCTCGTATCTGCTCGGAAGCGGTGCAAGCGGTGCAAGCGGTGCAAGCGACGACAACGCGCCACGACGGGCACGGGGGCGCAATAATTGTTTGTTCTCGCTCGAAGCGCTCGTTTCTTCCTCCTCTTACTCTCGTCGTCGTCGTCGTCGTTTGTGCGCCAGTAATTCCATTCGCGTAATTTGCCCGTAAACGCCAAGTCGTGAAATTTTCCGCGAGAGGCTCGATCGTCTTAAATCTCGCGGGCCTCGCGAAGCGCCTTTTGTTACCGTTACGAGCTGTTGCCGCTGCGTGAAATTACCACGATCGGTGAAAGGGACGAGCGTAACTTAATAACTCGTTGCGTTGAAATATTCTTCTTGCCTTTTCGAGGTAAAAGGTAAAGGACGTGATACGATCGTTTGGCGCGCACGCGCTCTTTCTATCTTTTTACCACGCTAATTCGTGGGTAGATGCTGGAAGCTGTTTCAACGCGGAGCAAGTGGGCAGAGGGGCGTCGATAAAATAAATAGCGAGCTATCGAAATTGCGGATATAACGTAGGCCGGCTGCGGGCAAACCGCCCCGGTGATACATCGACGGCAATATCCACCTGTTTCGCGTGAAATACGAAAGCGTGCTGTCGCGCTGCGCCTCCGTACATCTTCGATATTGCTCTCGCCGGGCTGAGTTACGAGAGCGTTGCCTTTTTCAACGCAACGGGCCTCGCTCATTGAATATACGGATACCACGGCGTGTCCGTTTGTTCGAGAGCCGGTCTTTCCTGTCCTTTTCGCTTTTTCATCGTCCTTCCGCTTTCCTCCGTCTCGATTCCTTCGATTTGCAGACTGTACAAATTTACAACTGTACGCTGACGGTAAATTTTCGCCGAAATTTCTCCCCTACCGCTTTAAACCGTTAGATAATCTCGATGCTATTAAGAGAAGAAGAAAACGAATCGCAACTGTCGTTGGCAAAGAAACCGAATCGGACGGCGAACGAAAGAGCGGCCGGTGCTGTGCACGATGGTGTTTCTCGTTTCGTTCGGTCTCTCGACTTACCTGTTTCCGAATGGATTCGACCAAGACGAGATTCGCGAGCGTAATGCCCACGACGAGCGTGCTTCCATAAACGTTACAACCTTGCGCTCGCTTTGTACCCCAGGCAAGTTTTTAGTCCTTTGATCTTTTGGCAAAGTATATCGATACCGTTTGTATCGCGACTATCGTTGCTGTCAACCTTTCATCGTTCAAAGTTATCGAGTACGAAGAATATTTTTGCGACGAATTAGTAGGAAAATCTTCGAGCTGAATAGTCTGTTCTGTCTATGGATATCGGATAGTCTATAGATTTCAACAGCAAGCTGGAATATCTTTCTCCATTTTCGCGTGATGCAGTTACGTCAGAGAAGAAATTCTGGCGAGTTTCTATCCCCGAAGGGTCGAACAGCAACAAAAAGAAACATCTGGATCGTCGAGGCGTGAGATCCTTGCGCTTCTGGCGAACACGTGTCTGCGTGTGAATGCACCTTGCTCCCAGATTTCCAGCTTCTCTTTTTCTACGATAATTCGTTGACGGTTTTCACGATCACCGATTCACCGCGCAATTCGTGGCATTAACCTGTATCTTCTTTCCACGTCCACCTCCCTTTCCAAGTAAACGCGTTTAAGCCTTCAGCCTTCTTATCTTTTCGTTTGCTTATTTCCCTGCAAGCTTCGAAATATCTGATGTGATATCTACGATGTTTGCGGTGCTCGAAATAAAGTTTCTTCGTTTCAGAGATGGTCGATATATGCGTTTTACTTTCGCGCTTATTTCTTGTTCGCCGACTTGCTTTTCAAAGCTTGTAGTTTGGTAAAGTTCGACCGGAGAAGAAGTCTTCCAAACTCCATCGTTGTATCGACCGTGACGAAAAATAGTTCGAGTATTCCTTTGCTTTAATTACGGACCGTTCAGCGGTCTTTTTAATTAAAATTTAGCGGATTATGTTCTTCGACTTGGGTTGTCTGGATCGTAAGTTAGGTTGTCTGCAAGTCAGACGTGAAAAAGAATGAATAGCTGGTATTTAAAATTCGAAAGTTTTGCGACTAGAGTAACTATCAATTTGTTAAATATGGCGATACGATCGTTCGATATATGTTCAAGATTTTTACGACGATATTACGCGAAGTAGGAAGATCGTAATGTTTTGCAACTATCGTATATAGTAAAATCGATATGGATAGTCGAGTAGATTTCATCGAGCGTAACCTCCTCGAGTCGATGTTTTGAAAGCGTTGCAAGATCGCACGGACGCGTTTCACCGACTTTCGCCAATTTTCCGAATGCTCTTCGCGTTCCCAACGCCTGCCCTTCAGACCGCTGTACTTTATTAACGAACGCGATAGTCAGCCGAAGGGAAGCGTAAAATGCATTCGGAATTCAAACGGTCGATTCGAGATTTCCAACGAAATTCGCCACGAATGGGTACGATTCTTGGAAATCTTTAATATCTCTAACGAGTGACGTTACATTAGCGATTTACGATACGCAAGAACGCATTACGACACGGCCGTGTAATGTGGGAAAAAGTACGAAGATTTTACTCCGCTTCTGGATGTTTCTAGCGATGTTCGAGGAAATTGCGACTCGCTTTGACGTGGTTGCAGCGTGAACGACAGCACGATTGCATAAACAGCCGATCGATATTCGGTCAATTACGGCAAACGCCGATCCGTGGATGGAAACTAACGCGCGAACAATGATATATTTTTTACCAGACTTGTCCGACGAGTCTACAGCTTGTCGCGCGTCGCTTTTTATGATACAATTATGAAACATTTACAAACGAATATCGTTGATTGGTAAACCGTCGCGCAACAGATCCCAGAGCACGTCGCCGTGCTAATGGGCGACCTCTTTGGAAATTCTATTCCTTTTTTTTCTCTCTTCCCTTCGTCTGTTGCGCGTTATTATATAGATTTCTCCTCGACTCGTTTGTACGGCAACGAATTCATCGTGGAAATTGGATCGACGCCGGAACTCGTAAACGAAAGTGCAACTGAAACGAGGTATCCTCGTTGAGCACAAAGGAGAAACGATAACGGAAAATAGCGCGTAAACTAGCGCCGATTAGAGACGGAGACACGGATCGATCTCGTTTTCGAAAGCAGTGGACGCAACCAAGTTGTGAAAAATCGAAAGAGAATCTATGGAAGTCGAACGTTTATTACGGATGCTGAATCGGTCGGATCGTCTCGCGAGAAAACAGAGTTAATTACGATCGGTCGAGGGCTATAGAAGGTGGATAGGCGAGTGCGTTTTCTCTCGGCACACGCGCTTCTGTGCTTCGCCGACCGGTCGGTTCAACAACCGGACGCTCTTCCTACCACTTTGCCTTCTTTCGCGTTTCATCTACTGGCCCACTCGCTCGTCTCGCCTCGAGCCCAGATTCGCAGCGAATACGAGATACAACGAGTATTTTAAGTAATCTTAACCCGTTGCCTCGTTATATCCAGTCATACTCGCCACGTACCTTCCACTTCGGACCGGACGAATAACAAGCTATATTTGTAACAAAGCGCAATTTTTATTTCAAGCGCACGCTCGAGCGATGTCGCGAAACTATCACCAGCTGGTAAACTTTTCGCCACAGATTGACGATATAGGAGACGATGGTCGGGACTCGAATCGTGGAAGGAAAATTTACGAAGCGGATTGCGCGACGAATCGCGAGCTATACGAGGCAACGGCAAGAACGTTTCCTTCGAGGGAAGAAGGAATTCCAACGTGTCCCGGTGTCCCTGGATGTCGGATTCTCGTTCGGAGATCTTTACAGGTCGTACGGTTAATCGCTCGACGAACGGATCCATGCCAATCGCCATGGGTTCCTCGAAGCGCGACCGAATGGATTCGAAACGAGATGATTTCGCGCGGTAACCAGCCCTTTTACGCGAGTACGTTGCGCCAGCGCTGCGCACCCCGCCTAGAAACGGTAGAAACCGTTTCCAAGAACGCAACTGGCGACTTCTTTGCGCAGCTGCTACCAGCCGGCTTTGAAAACGGAAATAAGAATTCCGGATCTGACCAAAAGAAGTCCGGACTGCTTCCAGAAGAAACTGTAGCAAACGAAATGGCGAAATAAAAACGTAAAGTTGCAAACGGTATAGCGGCGGAGCAATGGCGACGAGAAGGTGGACGAGTCGGAGTCACTCTCCAACAATATTCGTTTCGTATCGCGAAAGAACGATTCTGTTTCCTCGAACGTTCGTTTTAACGAAACGAAGAAAGAAACATCTTCGAAGCGATTTGCGCCGGCATCGTTTGTATTTTAACGTATTCCTCGAGTCGTCGAGCATCTCGATTTTGTCTGGCGAAAAACGAGGTGACGCAGAGTGCTGGCAGAAACGAAGGACGACACGACACGTTGGTCGAGTCGCGACGACGCCGTGGCGCTACGCGAACAAACATCCCCAGCTGACATACGCGCGAACACGTGTGTCTCCTCCGCTGCTCGTCCGTACGCCGCGCCGCGATGCTTCTTCCATTTCTTCGTTGTCTTCGTTTCTTTCGGCGCGAACTTGCGTCGGCCAGTATCGTTCGAACCGCAGCCGCCGCGAAACAGCTCGGCGACTCGATCACCCGCCGCCAACGTCAGCGCGATTTCTTTCTCTTCGTTTCGGAATTTTCGCCTTGTCTCTCTTCTCGGTCTAAACGGATAGTTTCCAGTTTGCAAAGAGCAAATTGGAGAAAGAGAGATTCGCGCGTTATCGCCTCGATCCGCGTTGATTTAAGAGAGCCGTTCGAAACGTGGAATGGCACGAATATCGCATCGACCGATTAGTACGTCAGTGATTGGAATTGCGAGTTATAGTGTCAAGTGCGATTAGATATTAATTAAATCGGACGATATAGGAATCGAAGGTTCGTCGAAATTTAACGAAAAGAACGTCTTTGGAGGTAGAAGAATGGAATTAACGTGGAAACGTTTCAAGTTTCATCGTGTGGTGTAGTCGAAGAAACGGGTTTGGTTACTTTGTTGCCAACTGTGGATAGCGATTTGTGGTCTCCGACGTTATCCTTCGTCTTATCCCTTTTGTTCGTCTTTGTTGGTTTCGCTTTTGCAATTTACATCGTTACGCGACTTCCTTCGAACGGATGCTCCGACTTAGCGTCCGCGGAACATTAGTTTTTTCGTTCGTGTTTCTTACACGAATAACGTTTGCGAAATAGCAAGTTTAATGAAAATTGGACGAGATACGTAATACCTTGTTACGTTGGAATCGATGGAGAAATGGTTTGCATGGTCGTACGGGCCGAACCATCGGCTTCGTCGGCACGTTCTTCGACGCGAGAGTAACTACACGATGTAGAATCGACGTTGCAGTCGTTGCTCGAATATTAAGAGTCGTTGAACAATTATCAAAGGAGGCGGATGGTCCCGTGGAAGATGCAGGGTGGGAGCAATGGAACGCGCGAGAAGAAAGATAAAGAAGGAATAAAAAGCTCGTAGCTGGAACGACGTTTCCTATGTACGTGTCTGAAATACACGAGGAGGATCGCTACGCAACCGGTCCGCCGCCATCCACATTGTTTCGCGTCCTCTACGTTCCGCGCTCCGCGCTTCGTCTCGCGCAGCTCGATTCTCCGTTGCGTCCTGCCCCCTCTGAATTTCGATCGTGCACGAAATCGTCAACGGATCGCTCGATCGCCTAACTGCCGGCTCGCTTCACCGATCCAACTGTTTATCCGACCTTTACTCTAACAACCATATCGACCATTTTCAGCGGTTGCAGAGAAGTTTACGAAGACTACGGGAGTCGCGTAGAAATATCTTCGTTTTGCCCAAGCACATCGTGCGATCGACACGATGATTTCCACGTTCCGTGTCACCGGTCTATTTTTAAAGTCGTTACCAAGGTGCTGTTATTACGGGGATTTATAGGTACGCGGTTGCCTCGGACAGTTTCTACACGGTTTTGCCGACTCCAGAGATGGTCGTACGTTAGAAAGTTCGTACAGCGTATCCGCTTCAAAACCAACGTTACGAATCCTTACAGACATCCGGTGCGCATAAATTTCTCGCCTTCTCCACTCGCGCGCTTGTATCGTCCACTAAATCTCCGTACAACGAAGACGTCGGGTCGATGGATGCAAAATTTGTTCGATCGCCGAGCATATGCACGAACGTCCATGTTTAATAAGTCGCCGAAGCAGTTTTCAGGAAGTCGTCGGTTATTTCGCGATCGTATAAGAGTTGACAATCGTAAACTTTCAAACTTTAGGAGAAGAAGGTACCAGAGACTCGAACAATCGCTTCGCAGATGGGACGATGACGGCCCAACGAATCGATGGTCGATGGTTGGAAAGGAAGAAGCGGGCGCGGATTTGAACGGAGTCGGCGAGATAAAAAGAACCGCTGCTTCTCGAAATTGCAGCGTGCACGCGGTGGCTTCGGCAGGAATCCGGTCGCGGGGAATCCGGAAGTTCGGCGTGTCCGCGTTGCAATTCGTGGCTGTTGGCTGGAAACACGTGCCAACAAAACCAAAATCCAAGTGTTCTCGATGAAACACCCGCTTCGTTCAGGGTGGCCGTCGATCCGTGAACGTTACTACGATCGGTCTTTTGGTTTTTCGAGAACCAAGCTCGCGAAGAAACGCCCACGTCACTCGTCAACGTCCTCGCGAAGAAGGGGAAGAGCGTTCGAATTTCTCGAAGCAGATAGCGAGTTCCTGGCATGTCGAACTGCTGCAGTTGCATCCGTCGTTGCGCCACGGACACTTATCAGCCGTTGAGCTCGCAAAGATTCGGGTGCAGCGGTGCGAAGGTCCACAGGGATGGCAGAGAGGTCGTCAGGAGCCCGAGGAACCAGCGTAGAAAGCTCAGCGTGCGGTACGACGCTGTCAGACCAGCCGGAGCAACAAGGTTAGATGATCGTCCGTCGTGTTAACGATCGCAATGGGAATTGTACGTGTGAACTCGTGGAAGTGGGTGATCGTCGCCTTGACGAGAGAGGAATTGGTTCGATGGTTGTTTCGTTAGAGAGTTACGAAACTACGTTTCGCGCGATAACCGCGATAACTGCGGGTTTCACGCAGCGAATATCCTATATAATCCGACATTTTTCATCCGATATTTTACGCTTTTAAAAGTGTCGCTACATAATCGCGCATTTTCGCAGGTGCGCGCTAGTTGTTTACTTTTAAATCTAGCAATTCTGCCCGAAAAACTAACTAAAGCGTATTGTATTTTGACAATGTCGGTGACGTAAACAAACGCGACGTATTCGGAATACTAACGATATTGGGCTTGGCTTGGTCCCAAATAGTAACGATTTTGTAATAATTTTTCATCCGATGGTATTGATTCTACCGTCATACGCGTTTCCGATTTTCAGCGTATCGAAAGCGATCGATGAGAAAGAATCGTTCTGTACGTTTAACAAAATGGTAAGATATTTAATATTCGAAGGCCTTTATCGAGCCCATTGCGACGTAAGCTAATGTATTTGTGATACCGCATTTCGTGGAAGTTTCCTTACTCGAAAAGATAATCAATGAATTTCAACGTATCAAATTGTCATTTTACAAACATTCGTCATAGTAAGGACGTTAGTTCGCGTTTCTTCGAGACGATAATATTAAAATTAAACGACGCTAACATCGAATCGAGCGATGTTAATACGACAGTGACGAACAATACGAAATGACACGGGAAGATCTACGGAGCGAATCGTAATAACATTTCCAACCTAATGCGTGCAATTTCTTTCTATGTTGCAGGTAAGTAAGTTATTATCGATCCCGATAATTCCAACTGTCCGGAAAATAAAAAGTAAGGTAAGATTGTTTGCGACGTGATCTACTCGCGTTTTACGTGTATGCGACGAACGATCAAAATCTGAACTAGGTAAGCGAGGGTATTTGATATAATATTCGAGCAAGACGACTATAACTACGTGAGATCAACTTTTCCATATATTCCGATACAAATTATTTTTCTTGCGCGGAAACGCGTTCGAATCGATCACAATTCCCTCTGTCCTCTCCACGGGTGTGTATCGATTCTCCTAACCCTTTGGCGCGATTCATCAGATTTTTTCAAAAGTCGAACCAACGGCGAAGCTAAAACTAGAAGCAAAATCAAAACAAAATAAAAAAAGACCGATCTAAAATATCCCTTGTCACCCTGAGATCGTCAATTTTTGGAATTTGCCGGGCAACCTGTAGTTTCGGCGATGGTTCGACCAGCCGGAGGGTTAGCGTGGCGCTCGCATAGTATTCCGCGTTCCATGTTCCCGTAGCACTCCGTAGTCGTGGGGGGTGCGCGAAGGATTGCGGTCGTGCGACTGCTACCCCACCAAACACCGGGTAGTCCCGTGATTTTTCCACGATCGTACGGAAGTGGCCGTCAGTTCCGCAGGAACTCTCGCGTGGTTCGGACGTTCGCGATACTCTTTTCGTTCTCTCTTTCTCCTCCCCCCTCCCCCCGCTCTCTCTGGCTTCGATTCCTCCACCGTGCGTGATCCAGTCGCGTTTCGCATTGTTCGCCTCCGTTTATCGGCATACTTTATCATTCTACGTGCTGTCAGTGTTTCCGACTTTCTTTCTATATTACCTTTTGTCGCGCGATTTTTCTGTGCCGGCGAAATCCTTTATACCCTGTACGACAGTCCTTATTTCGCTTCGTCGACAGAATTTTTTTCAATCGCTCCGTATAATTGTTTGTACGTTACGCGTTTCCTTTTTCGTGTTTTCTTTGTCTCTTTTATTTATTAACGCGGTTTGTCTTTATTTTTCTCCGATTATAGCGTTACGAACGACTCGTTATAAATCGTACATGGACCGAATAACGTGAGAATTTGATACTTCGATGGCTGGTGCTAGTTTCATGATACTCGGGTGATCCGCGTTTAAACGAAACTATAATAGATCGAGACGATCCTGCACTTGCATCTTTCAGCTGTTTTCGATTAAACGTCGTGATAAAATTTAATAAAACGAACCACCTAAACTTACGTCCGTCCTCGAGGAATCGACGTTACTACCGCGTTTTAATTTTTCCAAACGATCTGTCGGACCAATGTTTTACGCTAGCGTTTGATCTTTTTTGAAAAAATGCACGAAGAAATCAACGTTGTGTTTTCGTCGTTCGAGTCCCAGCGAGAGCACGTTGTTCGATATTTCACGTTGGTGTCGCGTCGATTGATTGTAATCGGCAAAGTACGCAGCGCGTAAAGCTGGGAGAAAAATGGTGGCGGAAGCGGTCGTTCCGTACGTCGAGTACCTAATGATTTTGTAATTATTTTCTCGAGGATAAAATAGAGAAAAAGAGAAACAGAAATGATATCGCGTGTGCGAGGTTGGAAGAGTAGAAAGGCAGGTGATCAAATTTCCTATTCCGATCCATCCCGTTTATTTCTTTAAAAGTAACCAAGTGACTGTCTCCGTTTGCCTTGGCCTTTGCGTGTCGGTTAACTCGTGCGAGATCTATTTGTCCGGTTTCTTTGCCCGTCCGACGTGCGACAAGCGACAAATTTGTAATATGGCTGGGTTTTGTCTGAAATAAAACGTTAGCGTCGATGGCATTTTCTGACATTTCTCTTTGCTTGCTCTCCGGTAAAAGATTAACAAAAGATTAACTCTAACAGTCCCAATAGTAATTTCATAAAAATCCGTTCGTCTATCGCGCAAAGAAACAATCGGAGCTATCTCGCGTCGTAAAATATATTTTGTTTTCCTGTCTGTATCGGTCGTTCTTCGTCGATCGCAGAGCGTCGATCGATCTGCCTATCGCGAGAGCTTTGTTCAAATCCGTGAAGCACCGACGAGACCGAGCGACGTTCCGTTAACAAGTTGAAATACGCGATACACCCAGAGTTTCAGCGGGGGTCGAACTCCTCGCGGGAAAAATCGTGCTTTTAGCGTCGAGACTCTTCTACTTCTACGCTTTCGAGCGGATCGGTGGTGTACCAGCTTTCGTCGCGTCGTGCAAATAACGCGTGCAGACACTCGCGGTGACGAAATACCTAAACGAAATTTCTGTCACGCGTAGTCTTCGTCACCGCACCGAAGCGGTTCCAACGAATACCGCAGCATCGCGCAACTGCCTCTGACCCTGGTATCTCCAGCGATAAAGCGATTTTCATTATATGCGCATAGTTGTAGGATTATCCAGCGACGAGGATCCCTTCGTTACGGGTTTTCGTTGTGAAATTCGTCCACAGAAATCTTCTCTTTCTTTTGCAAAAATGTTCCAACGATAAGTTACCCACCCTAAATATTGCGAGCAATAGTTGGAATAGAAGTCGGATAATTTTTCAGGGAAGATCAATTTTGCGGAATTTTTCATTAACTTTTTCGAACGCGTCGGAAATGTAGTCGATTTTACCATTACCGCCAATTCCGAGTTATTAATTGCAATTCCGTATATCGCAACGTTTGTTCGTTGTACGCACAACGAACGCGTCGAAACGTTCGGTTTCATCGAAGAGGAATTCGAACGAATCGAGGATTCGTGGAAGCTCCGTGTCGGAGGTTAAATATGTGTGCGTGGAGAAAAAGTCGTCGATAGAATGCAACGCTCGTCGAAGACGCGCCTCTTGGCATTTACACTGCGTGCACCGCGCGGTACTGTTATTTCCACGGGCCTCGTCCGTACGATTCTGGTGTCACGTAAAGTTGGTACTTGGGTGGTAGTAAGAAGGCTGAGTCGTAACCCAACTACTTATTTTCCTTTATAAAACTTTATTATAAATGTTCACACTTACAAAATAACAGCGAACCGGAGAATAGGGGTTGTATGAGTACAGCAACTAGAAGAGGAACAAGAACTGCCCGAGTTGGGTGAAGTCTCGGTTTATATACGTTTTGGTTTTAGGATGTTGAGGGGCTAGGTGTAGATTATGATGTAGAAAAGTGTCGGAAGGTCGGGGGTCCATATCCTATCTCTGATGTGGACTTTGGTGCATCACAGCCTTGGTGTATGCTATGATGATAAGGTGGTGATGTATCCAAAAGTGTCCAAAGGTCGGGGGTCCATATCCTATCTCTGATGTGGACTAAGGTGCGTCACAGTCTTGGTGTATGCTATGATGATAAGGTGGTGATGTGTCCAAAAGTGTTCGAAAGTCGACCGTCGATGTATTATCACTGATGTAGGTTGAGATGTGATTGATATCACACTGGAACAGTTGCTCCTCGTTTCCATGAAATTTCCTAGGGAAACGGTTCCATTTTACCATTTAGAGATGCGTATCGCGCGACGCATTTGCCGAAACTACCGAATACCACGCCGAATTTGCATAACTGGACTTATTCTCGCCGTGGTTAGCCTTCGACGAGTCGAGGCCTCGATTTTTTATTTCCTTCGTTTCGTCAACATATTTTCCGTGTTTCGCGTTTCCCTTGCCGTCAATCTGTTAATTGGCTCGATCGAACTCTGTTTTCTAACATTACGATTGTAAAAGAGATTGATATTTTCTTCGCCACTGTTTCTTGTATCCTCCTTCGTTTAGACGTTACAATTTTATTGGTCCTTGACGTGTTAAAGAAAGTATAAAATGCATTTTTTATGCTCAAGTTGGACGGAGTAGAGAGAAAATGTAAATCGAATGAAACGATGCACGGTGACCTTCGGGCGATTCATGGCCGTGGGAGAAGAGACTAGCGTATGCTGCGAATAATGTACAGAGGATACGGGACATCTGGTTCTCGTTTGTAAGAAGCGAGAACCCAGTTGTCCAAAATGCTTCTTCAAGCAGCGGAGCGTTTTGTAAGTGCTCTGTACTTTATTTACAGGATATTTGCGTCTCCTGCCTGTGCGAGCTTCTTCCGCGCTCTACTGCGAATTATTTTTAGGAAAGTCACTGGACGCTGTTCTGTTAAGTTTACTTTCCTCTTCCGTTATTCTGCGTTATAAAAACGCACGATCCGATCGTTTCTCATTCTTTTTTCTTTTTCGTTACAAGCGTGTAATAGAAACATACTGCTACAAAGATGTATATCCGCGTTGACGATTGAACGAATGAAAATCGACATACCAAGGAACAGATCGTACAGTTCCGATTGTAAAAGTAAAAAGTTCGTTTTAATCCGACGATAGTCGAAAATAAACGTATCCTCGTGCTCGTTCTATCCTATCTCTTCGCGATCTTTTCGGATAACAGTTACGATTACACGAATTCACCCCGTTGGCTAGAAACGATCGAAATCTCGTTTGTCCGAGCAAAACGGTCTTGTATTCCGACATGCAAATGTAGGATCGCGGAACGGCGAGATAATTTCACGGCGATCGCACCCGGTCACGTTGTTTATGCAGGGTATCCCTATAAATATTCAGCGCCATCGCGTTCCCTATTTTTCATCCCTGTTCGTTTTCGTTGGTTTCCGGTCGCGATCCCGTTAAGGGAATCGTCGAAGAGTTCGGTAACGAGGCGACGCTGTTTCCAGCGAGGTGTTTCGCGAGAACGAACCGCCTTCCACGGAATACAGGCGGCTACCGGTGAAAGTGAAAAAGGTGCGTGCTCTGTTCGGGCGTTCCGTTCCATTCGGACTTCCATTTTGTAGGCTGGATACCACACCGAGGTAAGATCTTTCGCGAGTTTACCCGCAGAAGTTGCGCATCTTTTGCTCGGAACATCGTAACGTTCTCTTATAGTTTTCTCCTTTTTTTTTTTTTTTTTTTTTTGTAAAAACGGTCTCGAGTACTTTTAATATAACTAACGCGCAAGCAAGTTAAAGTAATTGAAAAATTCACTGGCGCACGAAGCGTCCGTTGCACGCGAACGGCTACCTTCTACGTTTAATCCTGAATCCAATCAAAAGGATATACTTTCCAGCTTTTACATCGTAATGCGCAAAGCAGGTTGTGTTTACTTTGCCGACATTTTCGCGACAACATGGTTATCTCTCGACTGTTATCGAGAATTTTATCGATTTGCTTGTTCCGTTGTAAAAACCACTTATTTCGTACGTATCGCAATGTTGATCGAACTCGAATTACGGGGTGGATAACCCCGGAAACCTTAGGAATTACAATCGCGTTATTGCCGCCTCGGTATCCAAACGTAGTTGGATGTGTCGCCGTAATCAAGACGAGATATCGAGTCGAGCGCATCGATTCGATATAAACGCAATAAGGAGTCAAAGTCGCTGGTTGATAGGATTCCTTCGCATTGCATCCGTATCGCGGTAAACTCGACAGAATTCTATTAAAAGTTGCGAGGCCGATTAGATGGCTCGTACGTTCGATGTCATTTCTATTTCATCGACCCTCGCTGCTGAAAATTCCGCTGCCGAAGGACACTGCCGTCAACGAATCTCTTCGATATCTACGAGTTATAATTAACAGTTAATAACGACGATGGTTTTCCGAGGCGCAGCGAAAAGACTGGTCACGACAGAAAGCAGAAATGGAGTCGTACAAAGGCGGAAATGGCTGCTTCGTCGCCGTTTAATCGCCATTATCGGAAGAGGCGTAAAGTGAAGAAGAAAACGTATTACACCTTAAATTCAAACGCTCGATAAATTTGGCAGCGTATCCCTCTAGGAAACCTCGTTTCGTACGTACGAGACGTTTGTCGTTACGACCCGAGATCCGTCTACGCGAATCGATGGCGAGCCGAGTATTTTCACGAATAACTCCGTCTACAAGAGCTTCTTCGATAGTTGCGGCGCGGCCTTGTAAAATAAGGGCTGTAACGTCGGAACAGTCGAGATAAACGAATCACCGTCGTTAAAGACCGCGTAACTCGCCTGCGTTTACATCTACAAGGACGATCGGCAAACGAGCATTTTAATTCGCTTATATTTCGAACAGCTGATTCGATCGGCCTCGACCGAAGCGAAACTGGTTTACTTAGGACAGCCATGGATATCGATAGACGAAAGGGTGGAAGTGGAAATTAGCGCGTAAACTCGCGATAACGAACCATCTCGAACGCAGCACTGGCTTCCGATACCAAGTTGCAGTCGAGTTACCGTTGCGTGACCGCAAAATTGGCAAGTTTGCGGTTAACTTCACGGCACCTTCGATCGCGGAACGTTCGCGGTCTGCGAGATGAACGTTACGAGCGATACAAGCACGCGTATAACAGCAAGTATCGTACACAGGCTGATTCGCTCGTTATTAGTAGGAATATCGGAGTCGAAAATATTTCCGCTACGTTTAATCCTTCGCAGCTACGAGTTTTATCTCGGTCGGTTCGCGTCCGATAAATTGCTCTCACGCCGAAGCACATTTTATCGTGGATACGTTATTGCGACAAAGTGGCTTTTACGTTTTCGCGTTGAATCAAATATCGCAAGAACGAAATATATATTTTGCGTAAGGGACTTGGAATGGATATTCGATGGAGTATCTAAAAAGTAATATCGTAAAGTAATATCGTAAAGGGCTCGTGGCCGCGGCAACGTGGTCGTGGAACAAGCTGCTGAAAGTACAAAATCTCGTTTGCGTAGAGTTCGCTTTGACGATCGTAGGTGGTGAAAGAATGCCGCGACATGGACAGCAGAAACGACGATGGCGTGTAATTGGCTGAACGAAATTCGTTCTTCTTGAATATTCACGGTGCGTTTTGAAAGCGGCACGTTGTTCGGTACGATGGTGTTCTTTCTCGTTTTCACGGTGGTCGATTCGATTTCGTCGATCCTCTTGGTCAGCTTCTTTCCTCAGATCGTTAAACCGTCTCTCTCAGCGCGTCGTTGAACGTAGATTTTCTGGATCGTGCTTGCTGGCGGGCATTGCTTCGTCAAAAGATAATTCGGTACGGAGGAAAGTTACATATAAAATTAGATAGAAAGCGGACGGAACGGAGATAAACGAGCTTGCGAAAATAGTCGCGTGACAAAATTGCGTCGAATACGACTAAAATTGCGAATACGAGCAGACGATATAAAGCAAAAACATCGTAAAACTTAATTTAGCTTTTAACTCGCTCGTCGAATATAGAGAAACGGACGAATCTCGTTGCGAAGGATCTTGTTTGTCTATCATCCATGGCAAGATTAATGGACGATAAGTAGGATCGGTATATCGCATCTTCTCCGTCGATTTAATCGGTTTCCCGGTATGCAGCCGTTTGCTGGTATAATTAAAAGGGGCAATCGTGCGCACAGCTGATCGAAGGAAAGTGGAATTTAATTGCAGGGAATTGATCAAGGACTGCGGTTACTTGGGCGTTTATCATAGAACGCGTGTTTCGTCTGTCGTCGATGGGCGTGGTGCGAAGCGTACGAGAGTTTGGTATAATTTACAACACCGACGAAATCTATGTACCTACGATGCAATTATTATTACTATTCTTCCGTCGGATAATTCGATAATTGAAATTTACAAGGGCGTAGAACCAACGATATCAGATTTGGCTAATCGATTGAAATTTTAACCGGAGCGTTGAAAGTGGGCGAACTTTTCTTCGCGTTACGCGTTTTGTATCAATATTAGCTTGTCTATATTTAGCGTTACGCTTCCTGTAAAAGGTTAAGGCGATGCCTGACGCGATATTTCGGACGAAACGTTCGTTTCTCCGACGCTCGAGTAAACGTTCGTCCAACTTCGAGCGAGTAATCGATAATGTAATGCGCGCAGCGAAATTTGCATCTTCGTACGGCGACGAGTAAAGACAGATATCGTTTTAAAACAATTCCGCTGATATCTTTCGATTCGTTTTCCGAAATATTCGATGGAACTCGAGGAGCGTCGAACTTTGCTTGAAAATCTGTTTAAAACAACGTTCGTGGAATACAGAAACCGATACATCTGCAAGGAAATAACGTTTCGAATATCAATGAATGGTTTTGTTCCTTTTCCATAAGAATCGAATATCCCTCCGTTACGCGCGATATGCTGAATCATTCATAACTCCTAGCAGATGCATTATCTTGAAAATTTGCTTTCCTTGATACGAAATTTCGCGTCATACGCCGCTTCCTCGCATTTATTTCCATTACGCGTTCTTTCCAACTTTTCGTTTTTCGTATAAAACGACATTCCACGCGTGTTTCTTTATTTACGCAAAAATTCGAAATTTTCACTTATCGGTATATTTTACGGTTCGGTCGATCGCGATACTAATCTAGAAGAACGTTCTTTGTCTGATCTTGTAAAAAAAAAAGAAAGAGTTTTGCTTTGAAACAAATTTACGATGATTTCTAACGCGTTACGATATTGGCCGAACTTAAATTTCAGAGTAATCGTCGAGCATTAGGGAGAAACCCCGACCAGGAAGAACAACGAGAAGAAAGTTATCTAGTGGGCAAACGTGGTGATCGCGATTGAGTGGGAAGATCGTGTATGTAACGATAACTCCTTTAAACAAACGCTCCGTCGAAAATCTCTGGCGGAGTAAAAAGAGTTTTTAGGGTGTAACGATGATCGTTCCGCGGCACGGCGGAATTCCAATAGCGGAAATTAATACGTAGGAACGCGTGCCTCCTGACATTTGCGCGATTCGCGAGCGTCGCTTTTCAAACGTCCTTTGGCTCGAAGCAAGCTGCGAGCCGAAATTGGGGCTTAAAAAGGGTGGAAAATGCAAAGATAAAAAGAGAAAGAAAAAAGCGAATGGTAGACGAAGCGGAGATATAGCCGGAGAATGAATACGGTACGTGTGTTTCTTTCATGAAAAGGAACTCAGGGTCGCGGCGTTATTTCAAAACCGGACGAATCGAGGAAACTGGAACGATTTTTCTTTATCTTTTTTCAGCGCGGAGGAAAATCGCGTGCCTTTCCTTCGCCCTTTTTCGCGCGATGTCGCGTCAGTCGTTAATTCAATGCCCTCGCTTCGTTTCTTTGTCGCTGCAGCGCCGATGAAATTATTCACCGGAGATTTCTTATTACGACGACCGAGATCGGACCGTGTGAACGAAAAATATTCAAACGCAGGCACAGGTATATAGCTCTGTTCCGATTAGTCGAGTTACTCGAATTTGAGTAAACACGACGAGTTGGAAACTCGAAATCGTTGTTCGTTCCGAGATTCGTAACAGTTGAAACGCATTACGAGCGCAATAAGGTGTCGCGTTAGTCTCGAAAGGGGTAATTATCGGGCGACTATAATTAACCCGGACCCGGATCTTTATTCGTGAATCGATTCGATCAGAAACTTTTAAACACCTTTGTCGTAAAAATTAGATTTTGGGACGCGAGATCTGTCGGGACGTTTAAACGAATATCTGCGTCTGTGAACATGGAGAGGACAGGCCCAAACGACAGAGGGAGAGAGAGAGAGAGAGAGAGGGAGAAAGAGATTATGGCTAAAGCACGTTTGCTTGCTCCTTTTTACCGGACCACCCGCAGTCCGGTGGGATTTAGGTAATTTGCCCGTTTTCCTTTCGCAGTTCCGGCTAATGCGGAAACTTTCACGTTCCCTGGACGAGTCTCGTTAGCCGCAGCTGCATACTTCTTCTTTTAAACATTTCTGGAACGAGACCGCGGGACATACCGCAAAGGTCGCGTAAATCACGCTACTCGAGATTCACGGGTCAAGAGGCTGATCGATCCGTGCGAGGATATGCCAGAAAATTGCCGCGATCGCGACCATTACCGAACTTATCGCTCGGATCAGGTTACTCGAACGTGTCATACTTGACGGAGTTGGCGGTGGAGACTTTGTCGTACGATCCGTAACCTACCCTTGTAACCAACAAGTCCAACGTTGCGACGAAGAAAATAGGTACGGAAGAAAAGGTAAATATTTGATGGCGATAGCACACGTTGGCGTTCTCTGTTACGATATTCTTCGACGCGATGCGAAAAGAGCTACTTACGAAAACGGTAAAACACAGGATCCTGTGAACTTCGCTATATGGCAAAGTGTCATAGACATTCGTGTATAAAAGACGAGGCGGTTTCCTCGTTAACGTACATTCCTGACCTTACCTTCGTGGAAACGTGACGAAATTCCTACCTGCAGACAGACAGTCGTCTAATCTGGTTTAAAAAAGCGAAGGTGACCTTCGCGTTTCCAAATTACCTGCTCTTTTGGAATATTCTTTGCCGTCTGCCGGTGCCTCCATCCGTATCTCGCGCGTTTCATTGGGCGAAATTTTCCTTGGGCTGGCAGAATACTAAAAGTAACGGCAACTGCTCCGTCTTGTCGCCTCGTCGACGCTTTTTAGTCTCTTATCGTTTAACTCGCTGTTTCTTAGGGATTTTAAGTACGACGAGACGGCAATGATCGTTGCGATTGCGTTTCGATCGAGTAACCATAGTTGGAAACGCCGTGCGCGTAATTTTCTAAACAAGGATGGACAGGCGTCCTTTACGTCTGACGTAATTCTGTATAAAGGAAAATTCAGAGGTTCGTTGTATCGTATTTTTGAAGCAAATCGAATCCTTCTCGCATTGATATATACTTGGGACAAGAAACTTGGGAAATTGGCGAAGATGATAAAGGTTATCAGTATGCAGGGGTATGCGTGCCGTAGTAATTGTCTTTCGTTTATTATGCATAGAGTGACTTAACGACACCAGATGAACGTGCAATAAATCATCCGTTAACCTCTTAAGGTCTGCCTCTCGTGTATTACGTAGCTAAAGTTTCGTTTCGTGTCATAAATACAAAAGTAGAAGAAACTACGTTTCCGCGAAATTGCTATTGACACGACTTTAGCGAGGAAAATTTAACGGGCGAGCACTTAAGGGATAAATCGACGCGCGTTACAAAGAACGGTGAATTCGATTCGCGCTGGAAAAACAAGCTCGAGGGATCGGAGTCCGCTCGAAAGGCTGATCCGTGATGACGGAAAATGGCAACCGTTTAATTATCCAAGCCGAGAACGGCCGGTCTGTCGCGAACAAATCGGATTAGTTCTCCGGACGTTGAAAAACATCAAAGGAAACTGGGAAAGAGATTAATATCCGAGCGACCGACCTAGCCAACGCGATCCTGGCAAGACTAGGCGAAACGAAACCGAACGAGACCAAACGAAACGAAATGCGCGCGAATGGCCGTTGCCCGATCGAGGCTGTTTACGCTGGTGAATGTAGCGGTTGCGCGAGAGGCCGCAGAGAAATTCCAACGCCGCGCCGCCTAATTTCATCGCATCTGGGAATTTCGAGGTCGCGGCGCGGCGCGGCGCGGTGCGGCGGTCGTGAATACCACGACCTAGCCCGTTCCTTCGAAATTACAGCCGTTTGATTCTCTCCGACAGGCGTGCGAGAGTCTCGGTGGACGTTGTGATCGGGCAAAATACGCGAGATTTTTCCCCAAATTGACGAAACGATTGCTCAAACGTTAAAAAATATCGTCTTGCATTTGTCGATCGTTAAATCGGCAAGATACAAAAAGTATTCGAGTTTTGGCGAGGTGGAACGAGCAACCGTCAGCGGAATTTCGTCGAGCATTAGTAGTTCGCGAACAGGCTACCATTAACATCGCTCGATTATACGTAGTTATTTTTAGCGGCGGGAGGATGAAAATGCTCGAGTAGTTTCAATGAAACCATGTGCATGAAAACAAGCACGTATACGCGGCATTTTTCTCGACATCGTTGCAGGTTTCCGAGCCAAGGTCGGACGATAATTCCGCTTTAACGACCCTGTCGTTCGTCGTAATTGCCTATCCTGTAGCCTTCTCTCGCTTCGATATTTTCGTTTAATCTCGCGCCATAAACGTTTGATATTCCGCCACCGATTCGTCCCAGTTTCGTCGAACCGTTCGCCCTCGAAAAGTATCGCGTGTCGCCGCGCAAAATGTTCCTAAATACGAATTGGCGTGTTACGCCTCTTGAAAAACGGAGTTTTACTTTTCTATAAAAACGATATGAAACGAGGCGGATCGCAACGAAATATGGGACAAAATGCGCGTTAATACGCGAACAACAATAACGAATGGGATGTATCTTCGTATCGACAGTTTTTCTCACGTTACAGATCTCCGGGATTATATATAGACGGACTCTCGTTATTTTCACAAAGACGAGTATTTTGTTATGCGTTCGGGTGTTTCCAGCAATGCGAAAGGTTTATGAAATTAGACAATTGCTAGATCGTGAAATAGGACCACAGTGTAAACGCGATAATCCGACAGAACGAAACTGCACACCACGAAACATCGTACGAAAGAAATTTCAAACAAAATTGTAGGAACGTGCGACTCAAGCGGGTATTTACCACGTCGTAAATTTCGCGATCGTCGTAATTCCACGAAAGAACTATTTGCTCGGCTCTCGATTTATTCGATTTCGCTACTTAATTTGCTTGTCGCGAGCGATAATAGTCGAGTAATGTTATTTGCCTGGGGAACGGAAGCGCCGACGAGGCGATGGCGGCGGTACTAGTATAGAGCGAAACGATGCGCATATGCGTCGATAAAAGTAGCTAACGAGTCGATATTTACACGCAATTATCGAGAATTTCGGCAAACGAACGGTCGGCTTTGAAATTTCGTTGTTCTCATTTTTTGTCGTATTTTTAGAACGATTTGCTTCGCATCGGTAGATTCGTGGATCTTTCATAGATCGTTTTGTTGCTTGACGTTCCAAGGAAGGAAATATCGGGACGAGTATCGTCTCGAACGATCAGAGGATTAATCGACTCGACACCTGCCACGAGAGAGAATATCCGATAGAGAGGATAAAAGAAGACGTCGCTGCGTCGCTAAGACAGCGAAATTGCTGCTGTTGTTCGTTGTTTATTTTGCTTATCGATTTAGCCGCGTCTTCCCTAAGTTGCGCGCGAGAAAGAGAACGACGGGCGAAGGATTTTCACGAGTTTAGGATAAATGAGAGATAAAGTTAAGGTAAAGGTAAGGTTTCCTAGCTAAGCCTAGGTAAGCTAAAACGAAACTAAACTAAAATGCGATTAAACGGTATTTTATCCGCCTAATGTATAGATATATAGGTATGTCGGAGTCAGGTTGGCATTTTGGGGCGTTCGATGAACCTTTACTTACTTTACCGTCGCTAATGTAGCTAATATTTATCAGTACGAACGTGGACGCTACAAGAGGCTATGAGTAATGGCAATAGGATGGTCGAGATGATGGTGACAACGAATTCAGGTTCGATAACGAATCCACGGCCCACGGAAGGACAAGTATCAACGTACTACTCGATTCGGGTAACTTCTCGATAACTCGTCCAACGACTAACTAACAAACTAACTCCCCCTTAATCCAAAAGAAGCTGCCCTTATATACTCCTGTCCCCACTTCTCGGGTCAGTCTTTGTTTTTAAGGAGAGCCATATAATCATTTCGTACCTCTGTCAGGTACATGTCCCTCCCGTGACCGTGGCTACGTCTAGCGACCCGCTATGTCACTTCGAGCCCAAATCCATCGTCATAAAGTCAGATTGGAACATTAAGACTATTTCTTATTTTTATTACTTAAGGGCGGCTGTAGTAAAAGTCTGGACTAGGGTATCGGGGTTTTTCCCAACATTCCGGACGGGAAATCCCGCTGTCCTTCCATCTCCGACAGGTATATACGTAGAAGCGCAACAGCTAGAATTCTTGAAACTGCGAGGGACCGCGCGAAGGCCCTGAAGCTGTGCAGTCTATCTCGTGTCGTAGAATTCCTAATTTCACGATTTCTGCTTACGAATTGCCCGCTGCGTCGCGTCAAGTTCGCGACACCTCGCGAGTCCACGAGCCCCAAGCGTAGAATCTGAATCTGTCATATCCGCGAGTCTAGTCACGAAATCTCAAGTTCGTACTCGCTTTGGACTTGCGATCCTTGTCTCTAAATCTTTGTCTCTGTACTGCGGATTTGAAATTTCATACCGAACGGGCGGCTCGAAGGATAGAAAATCTACGATCCGAATGTCGTCCGAATGAAATTCGGGGTCGATACGAGCCGATTTCATTCGAGAGGCGTGTACATGGTAATAGATCGGTAATAGATCGCATGGCCTTGGATCGATTCGAGACGGCTTTTTCCGAAGCAGAATTTACAAAGTTCGAAATCCTACGAGTTTCAAAGTGTTCGCGATCGGTCACGCGGTTTTACGGTATCTTGCGGCGTGTCCTTTTATCTCTAGACCGTAGCGTTCGTTACGTTACGATTCAAAGGTCGTACGTCTGCTAAAATTTGTTTATCATCGTTTAATTTATCCGCGTTATCGAGTCGCAAAAACGACTTATTGTCCGTACGATCTTTCTACGCGACCTTCTCGAGACGGTTTCTTCGATCACCGCGCAGAAGCTGAATCCACGAATTCGAAAAAACGAACATCGTTCGACGATCGTTGTCCTATATAACGCCGTCACTGTTCTCGGCATTCGTTCGCAGGTCCTTTTACCGACCGAGGAACATTATTTTCTAGTTTACGAGCAGTTGGCAGGATTTTCAGAGACGTCGTTTCGCGTTTGGCAAAGAGATTGGAAATCCAGCGGGCGTTCCATCCTTCCTCCTTTTCTCTTCCGTCGCAGTTCTCTAAACCTCGTTACTATTCATCGGCGGTTTATATTTCGCGAATGGCCGAAGGAAGCCCGGAAAATGCTACTTTTCACGTATCCTCGGGAGTCGTGCGATTTTTATCTTACGACGGACGAAAGAATTTGCTGGGTCGAGGAAAAAAGATTCGTTCTTCCTTTGCCGTATGCTCGACAGTTTTGCGGTTCTTTCTATTCTCTTTCCTTTCGTCCTTTTGATTTTATCCTCGATCCGAATTGTCCTTTAAAACCCTTTCGTTCGAGTTATACTTTCGTTTACGTAGAATTTCAAACTACTGGCCAAACGAATAAACTTTATGTTACATTTATCGTTGACTCGCGTAGTAACTTGGTAGTAACATAGGTTGTCAGAAACGGCGGTTTTTTCTTTTAGTACGCAGACTCAAGGCAAGCGTAAATACGTATCTTATCTCGCTATTGTTCGCTTGCCTCTACACTCTGTGTCGTATGTCATAATAACGACGCCAAGTTTCGATAGTTCTTGCTCCATCTTATATTTCTTTTAAAATAATTCCAAAATGATCAACGAAGTAATAAGAATTTGTATTTAGGACGCATACTCGTGTAATGTGTTTTTCTCGATCGGGTCGCCTTAATTGAATCGAATGACGGGCAAATCGGTTTTCCTGCGAAGATAGCGAATGTACGAGACTCGATCGTTATCGGTGTCTGGAAGCTCTCTTAAATAGAAGCACGATCCGATCTCGTTTCCAATTCTCCCCTGGCCACTCAATTTTCTCCGTCCTGTCGCGTCGATCGTTCCATTGTTCCTGTTGTCTGCCGTTTGTCAGGGATCAGCTTGGGTCGGGTCGCGGCGTCGTCCGTCTCGTTCTTTCCCTTTTACGCGATGCTTCGAAGTGCACACCGTGACGGCGCGAAAATGCGTACGTTCGTCGATAACGCATGCCGTATTTTATTTTTTTACGAATTCGACGAAGCGTCGAAGATGGAAGAATTTGAATCGCTTCGAGTTTCGTATCCCGTAACAACGCGATACGCGAGTTTGACGTGCCGCCAAAAATAGACCTCGGAAGGACGCAGATGTCCGAAGGCGTTATCCTTTCAGCGATACGATCGCGCATACGGCCTTATTGGCCGTTCCTTTCGCAAATGGAACAGCGGAGGCTAAGAAAAATCGAGATGGTAATTCTTTTCGCGCGTATCTTCGGCCTATCGATCAAAGCTGCGACAAATCGTAGTTAGATGTTTCAAATCGCACGCTGGCGTTTTTTAATCGACGCGTCAGCCCCGCCGCGATTCCCGGGACGAACGAGGAGCGGACGTCGCGATAAAACTTCCTCTATAGCCAGCGAAATATTACCCGGGACGCGATAATCGGGAGTATCCTCTTTGTGCGAACAGACGCTGCTGGGTTTTACTCGGGTCTACCAGTCACGCGACCCGGTCGTCAATTTCTTTTTTTCTCTTTATCTTCCATTTTTATGTTTGTTCTTTTATCCGGTCGTCGACGCAGCTTCTAGTCCGATCGCGTAAAATGGTTTATTTAGGACGTTTCGATGAAATCGGACAGGGCTTTCCGTGCAGATAGGAAGTAGAACTCGATGTCGGATCGCTTTCGGCACTCGTTATTCCAACGGAAGCTACGTATCTTTCCTTTCTTACGTCTAATACTAGTCGACGTTATCGAGCATCGATATCTACTTGTATTTCTCGTATCTTTGTATCTGTAATTAAAAGAGCAGGCCATGATTCAAAATTACCATCTCATGGTTGCGTCGCCGTAACACAGTGTCCATTATCCCGAGTCAACAACGGATGCGACGCCACGTCAGGGAGAAGATACCTCCGAGCGACGGAGCGTAGCTGCCCGTTAGTCGAAGATGGAACTGCACGGAGTTCGCAGTGTCCGAGTTTGATTAAATTTCCTCCGTACAGCTGGACTTTCGTTTACAACGAGATTACTCGTCGACTTGGCTCGAGTTCAGCTAACGTTGCTGCCACGTTATATCAGTCTGCGGTCCAAGTTCATCGAGATACGCCTCACCTTGCTTTATCGTAATACCCGTAACTCGTTCGAACGTATTTCAATTTCATCCTCGTGCTCGGTATCGATATTTCGTTACGTCAGAACGGAGGAAAGTGGATAATTGTAATTAGTCTGGTACACCGTTTCATGGGCGAAACTAACAACAAGAATTTTCGCAGTATAGTTTATTCTCGTAAAATAACGAGAGTAGCGACGTCTAGGCGATATTAAATCAACGCTAAGAACTTTCCGAGTCCTTACTAGAGCACCTCACTGCGACCACGACTAACCTTCCATCTTATCGATCTATACGTCACTCGTGTATCGAGCGTGTAGCGATCGACATGGTACGTTGCGTCGGTATTTTACTCCTTTCTTTGGTGAAATGCGAATAACTTTGTAGCGTAAGTTTTGCGTCGTAACGAACAAAGAAAAAAAAACAAAAAAACAAAAGAAATATGAAAAATATGGCACGTATGACTTGTAAAATATACGTACGAAGAATCGATCCAAGCAACTTAGAACATCTAGTTTTCTTATCCAATTTAATCGATCAACGAACGTGGAACGAACGAGGAACGAAGGAACCGGAAGCGAAGACGCGACTGCAAAAGGAAATGTAATTGCCAGCGTGATATCGGCTACGGACGAACCTGCCGCTTCCGGAAATTAAACGACAATGATAATTGATCGCATCCGCGTAGTTGGTACCGATCTCTTATTGCGATCACTGGATCGCATTGTCTATATTTTCTGTATCTACTACTTCTTTCTCGTTTTCGTATAATTCAATCTGAACGACCGTATTATCGTATATTATATTTCTCTACTCGACTAGCGGCAACCGTTGTTTCGCTAAAAGTTATCATTCGACGGATACTTAACGAATTTACGACTCGACGAGTTTACAACGCGATTCGTCGAATTTCGATAAAGCGGCAACTTATAAAAGCCCGACGATGTAACGCGTGGCGTACTATATATCGTCGTAACATGCGGTATAACAGGCGTCGTGACGCGTTTTGGTTGAGCGTGATCGCGCTGCTGATCCTCTGCTTTTGGACCGCCGAACGTGCAACCGTCGTAGCAGCCCCCGACCCGCGAAGCACGATTTACATCGTTCATCACAAACGAAAAACGCATCATCCAGAGGAAATCATCGAGATTCATAGGAATCGGAAGCGAAAGCACAAATTGAATATCGTGCTCATCGACTCGTGAATGGATCTGGAATGGAGTTGCCGGAGGAGGGTAGTCGGAAGATCGCCGATGCAACGACTCGATTCGATACTTGGTTTGTCGCTTCAGAGACCTTTTAAAGCGACGCAGAAGCATGGACGGTCGTGTGTTTCGCGAATGAAACTGAAGAACTAAGGAAACAACGACCGCACGATGGGTGGAGCAATTTTGCAATAGCGGTCGAAAAGTGATACGGATCATCGAGTGTGTTTGCTTTTCTTATCTTTGATTCGCTGTATCGAATAACCATTGTCGCATATATCCTAGGATGTGGTTTTGTCGAATTAATTAAATTTATAGGATAATTGTCTCTTTGTCTCTTTATCCTCTTATTCCGTCTTGCGAGTATTCTTATAACCGCAAAGATTCTATTATCCGTTCGCGTAGACACGATTTGTACCAAGTGCGTAATTCGATGTTACAAGCTGAGAAGCTAATTACGCGTGTCTCGAGTAAATAGCTGCGACGTCGTATTACAGGTTGAAACGCAAGAAAATACAAGCTGGTAAAGCAAGTTACAAATTGCGTTTTCTCTGAGAAAAGATTTAAACGCCGCGTGTCGCCAACATGGTCAAGTTAAACGGAACCGTGCGGTAATTTACGTAATGCCGTGAGATCCGGGAACGCAGAAAAACGAATATCCCACGCACGTACTCTCCCATGTAACTAAGTAGAACTTGTACGGCAATTTAGAATCGATTAAGGTTGCGCATCGGACAATGGGTACTCTCCACCGAACGAGATAACTCGCTTAAGGTCTTTTCGCTTCGATCCACGTCTCCGAAGGTTTATTCCATGAAACAAGAGACGCGATTACGTTCTAAAGCTTTGTCGTTGACTCCTGAAATTCTACGAGTCTCCAACGATTACTGTATCTACTTCCAAATAGGTAGAAAACTCGGCAACGCACCGTATAAATATTATACGGACTCTTCGATACGCGAATAAAATGTAAATATCGCGTCGAAACAACGAATCGATACGAGGTATCGTGAAATAAATTCCTCCCCGCGTGATATTTCGTTGCTTACAGTCGACGGTAACCGTAAGTTAGGCGTTTAGCATGAAATTACCGCGACTCTAACGGTATGTAGGCGATCGTCCAAGCCTGACAACGACTCAACTGTCCTGTCAGACCGATAAATATCGTGATTATTACCCGGTGCATAGATGCAACGACTGTCGAACGAAATTTCGTTTCTTCGACGTTATCGGCGAAATTTTCTTCGAAAAGATCTCGTATCGATGACAAGTAAATGAGTAACGGGAGAAACGAAGGCAGATCGATTCGATCGAGGTTTCTCGTGACTCGAACGACTCGTGAAGTTTACCGCGCGTGTGCCGATTCGAACTCGTCGTGAATCGAAACGAAAGCGAGGGTATGGTAAAACGTAGCGAAACGCGATTCATCGGAGAATTGGAGAAGGAAAAGGTCGAAGCGGGAACGGATAAAAGCGCGGTTCGGTACGAACGTGCAATGTGCACGGGCACGCAGAGAGGCAACGTCTTACCTTGACCGAGCGCTTCCGGTGTTTCCCTTGCTCCCGGTGCTTTCGCGTGCCTCTCTTACGCCGATGCGTTGCCTCTCGAATATTTAGCTCTGCGAACGAACCCCATCTGTCCCTCGGAACGAGCCCGCTGGCTCGTTAAACAGAAGCCAGATCTCTGGCGAACGGAAGCGAAATCATCGGGGAGCATGCAGAGAACGAGCAGCATAGAGAGCACGAGATCGCTCTCGTATCCAGGCATTGGAAGTTTGCCAATACGCTTTCCCGATTAATCGATTAACGTGGGTTTGATCGCAACTGTTCCGTTTCTACCGTTACCGCTTTACGTACAGTTTGAAGTTTCCACGTATCTGCTTTTAATTTGTTTCCTTTTCGCGTAAAAGCGACGTAGCGATCGTAATACTTACGTACGTGCTTAATTCTGTCGTAACGAAAATGCTCAAAGCGAAGCGGACGGTGGGTTTCGCGTAAGAAGGTTTTTCATACGATACGAGTGATTTAAACGGCGTATAAAGAGCCAAGCGAAAGAGAAAGAGCTGCGTCCAACCTGCTATTCAGCTCGATATATCGTTTGTCTAGATAAAAATAACTGAACTGTAATTGACATGAAATACGTTGACCCTCGTGAACGCCCTACAAGCAGCGACAGGCGTAATAGAAAGAGAAGCAAATTGCGGTCTACTATTTTCTACGATACAAGGAGGAAACGGTGGAAGTTCGTCGAGTGACGAAGACGCTGGAGTTGTGGATAGGGACAGAATTCCTATGAAAATTAGGTTCGTGCCGAACGCATCCAGCGAACCATCGCCTTCTTTTATCCCAATGTTTCGCGGCTTATTTTGCAAGTTTATAGAGTTTCTGAGCCGTAGAAGTATAGATCGTTAAAACATGGTATCTTGCGATTTATCGCAAGTTTTCCACTTCTAGAAGGCGAAGATTATTAGAAATAACTTTTTATCGAGAAATGACTTTTTCTCGCGTAGTTATTCAGGCGTGGATATTTTAAAGTTTTTGTCGACGTAACGTAACGGAATTCGAAATACAGTGCAATCTTGTTATAAATTATAAATACGTTTTAACTCGATAAATAAGGATGTAGCTGGCACGATTCGCCGTTGATAATTTTACGCAGCTCGAATAAGAAAAGTTTCCGGCGAAGGGACTATTTTCAATCGCGAAATAATTGCGAGGCGATAATTTTGATAGGTAGATCGATTAAAGCCCATCGATTACTTGTTACTGCCGGCATTAACCTCTCGAAGGGTGTTTCCAACGACTTTAAACGTTAATCTTGTTTCCCTGTACAGAATAGTTGAATTATGTTTTCAAATTATCGACGAACGAAGCTATCGCAATAACGATTAATCGTGATTCAAAGCGTGTCGTTAATCGCAGGTTAGGTTCGTAATTAGGGAATTTATGATAATCGCATAATACGTACTGCCGTATGGGTGATGGATGACTGGGTTGATCGTTCTAACGTGGATGTATCTTAATTTGCGATTGTTATTGAAAAATATTGCGTCGTATCGTCGTTACGTTAATTAATTATCACGCGTAAACTATACTCGAACTTGATCGAACCAACATCGAAAGTTTTTACATTTAAATTGCGTTTAACGAACCTTCTGTTTCTCGAAACGCGCTTGGACGATATCAAAGGAAATGACGACAGACCTTGCTGAAAACCATAAAATTACGTCAACTTCGCTTCGCTATTGCATCGAGAAGCGAGTAAAACTCGCTAACGTCTCCCGTGTTCGTCGATATCAACGGAATCTCTGGCGTAACCGAGATTCGTGAAACAGATGTTCCGCGCCGAATTTCCGGCCGGATATTTATTAATTTCCGGTAGTGTCACGACGAGCATTGGTCGGTAATTAGGTCCACCGTGCAGCCTGAAACAGAAGAAGTAGGAAGCGCTCGATCTATTTGGCTTCTCGCGAACTTTATGTCTAACGACGGACAAATTGTCGATCCGTCGAGCGAGAATCAGCCACATATAAATCGCATCGAGATCGTCTCTTGTCACGAGTTAACCACGTGGGAGTTGTGCGTTTGTCGCTGAAACGCGTAGAACCTGCGTTTCATTCTTGTCTCTGGCTATGCTTTTCGTGCGTTCGTCGCGCCAATTAAGCCCACTCGGTTGTCGCTACGCTGCGCCGTAATCGTTCAAGTATGCGCGGTTGAGTTAAGAAAGGAATTTTACAACAATGTGCGTGGAAACGCGTGTGGCGACGATAGAATTTTTATTCGACGATGCGATTGACGAATTGTTTACGGTAAACTTCTCGTTACGCTTCGCAACGGTCAGGTGTCGGCTTTCTCGTTTGCGTGGCGTTCACAGCCGTGTAGCCAAGTATCTCTGGTTCTTGTATCGATTCGATGCCAATTTAATAGAACTATCGATTTCACCCTCGTATGCCGGTTAGGGTGTTGTCGAGTGAACGTCACGTGAAAATTGCTGCGAGATATAACGAGTATTTTTGTCTCGCGACATATCGCCCTTTAAAGATATCTCCTATCGTTAGACGATGTTTCGTGCGAAATAAATTTGAACGACGAACAAAGTTTGCGTCGACAACTTGCGATTCGTCTTAAATAATTTTGCTAAATTTCGGACAATCGTATCCGATACGGAGCGCAAAGTTTGCCATTTTTATAGCACGGTCGAGAACGCCAGCTTTGCGCGTGAAGAGTTCGCGAGCAGACCGAGATTTCGCGAGTTTCGTCGCGTCGCTTACGATCACCATCGGAAACTTTAATCGATTGCCTGACAACGCGCGATCGCTGTCGAAAATTTGGAAAACGTTCGTCGAGTTTCTAAACCGATGCCCCCCTCGAGATGCCACCGGAGGTTAAAGTTGCCGTTCTCCGCTGCGAATTTTACAGCAAGCTTCGATCGACTTTCTCGCTGCGAACGTTTCTGCCGGTATCCACGACGCGAGAAAATACGTTGCAGTATTTTCTGCCGGATTAAAATATTTACATATCGGTAATAAATTAAGCATGAAAAATTGAGTACTCGGTGAAGGATATGTATAGGTGAAACGAACGAACGTAAACGTTTGTGGGTAAATTATCGATCGGTCGAGCTTTAGCACGTAGTTCCGTAAAACGTTCTTGCAGCCACTGTACAGTCGCCTCTGTAGACAAGATCGTCATTAAAATTTCATTTTGCGAGACAACGTTCTCCCCTCTTCCCCTTGTTCCGTATAGCCTGCTTCTTCGTCCCGAGACTCGCGCGAACTCGCTGCAGCAATTTCGGAATCGTCCCACCTTTAGCTCGACGAGGACCCAACGACGCGACAAGCTCTAACGTTTCCGGGTGCTCGCGAGCGGCAGCCTAAATTTATAAACGAACGACATTCTCTCGGTTCCGTTTGCCGTCGATGCTCCCGGAACTTGTGCTTCGATTTGCCGGATTTGCCGGCCGATATCTGAATTTTTCAGCGAGAACGTCGTTATCGGTTTCCTATGCGATGTAATAACTCGCAAACAAAACGCTAGCGGCAAAAGAGGCATCGTGGCTTTCGCGGTCGTCTCTGTCGTCCTCGAAGTAAGTCGATGTCGGTCGAGGCATCGTATCGATCGATCGAAGATACGTAGTCGAAAAAATTGTCGATATCGTGAAATTTGGCGGTAGAGCGCTATTCGTTGGCGCAATGAAGTTTCGCTTTCCGTTGCGTTAAATCGATCTCGCAAGGCGACCCCCTTTCGATTTTCGTTTCTCGGCTGTGCCGAGATTACCTTTAAATAAACTCTGAACTGCGTGGCTCGTAACAACTCGTTATTCGTTCGAGTAGTTATTCGTGTAACGTCTTTGCCAACGAGCGATCTTACATGCTCTTTGTCGAAGAAAAAGATATTTAGAAATTGTTCGAGCTCCGTTCGTCGGACAAAACGAAACAGTATGGTAGATGCTGAAAAACCATCGAGCTTATACCGATCGCAAGCGGAGCTGGTTCGTTTTTCCGACCTGTCCCTTTTGACCGTCAACCTTCCTACCTCGTCCTCGCTACCCTTTTATCTTCTTCCAATGCGATAACATCGTTTCCCCTGGCACGCCGCCAAACAAATCGTAGCTTCCCGCCGTAAACCGCATCTTTGACCCTTCTCCGTAGAACGGTCGAAATTAACTTAGGATCCTGTTGAACTCGCATTACCGGGGCCCCGGCAACTTCCTCCGGCACAAATTACGCGAGCTTGTGCCTCCCTACCCTTCGACAACGAGCGCAACCTCGTTAGACGCCAATAAGACAAAATCGTGCTGGCTGAGTTACCCGGTGAACATTTAGCGACCGAGTCATCCTCCGAAGGACGTGCAATTTTGTCGTTTACGAATGTTAGTGCAAATGGCTAGCTGTGGAACGATGCGTTCGCAACGGATTAGACACGATGATCGGATCTCGCTGCATCTCTTTGTTTTACGACGTTCGATCGCTTCTTCGCAGCGAACAGCATGAAAAAGTTGCCGAATAAACCGATCGACAATTTCCTATGTACGTACGACACAGTCGAAAGCCATACGCGGGTCGATTTTATTTTCTGCGTGTTTCTGCGCCACGGCTCTTGATTCGTTTTGAAAATCTCGAACGATAAATTAGGTTTTTCATTGTCCATGCTGTAATACTTGTGTGAATCGCTTTTGGCACCGATATTTCGCATTGACGCAACGGTGATGTTCAACTTGCGGACGTTAAATCCAGTTTTTCGCTTTCACTCGGCTTCCACAGATGTCGTTCTTTCCTCCTTTGGAATTACCGCGGGCTATTTATCGCAGAACGCTGTTTGCGATTTACGAGCAGCACGATCGATCGACGCTGGCGAATCGCCTCTCGTCTTTGCTCGTTACGGACACGCCGTTCAGGATAAGTATATTCTCGAAGATAAAGTCCCGAAACGGTTCCCGATTTTACGGGAATTCCTGGATCTTCGACGCGTTAATGAACTCGTTCCCTCCGACTGCCTGTTTCGAACTGACTTGACCGCTCGACGACCGTTTCGTTGTACACCTTTTAAATCTTCCGGAAAACCATTAGCAAGACTAATTGCGACTATATCGAGGCAAGTCTTTCTTCCGAGATTCTAATTTCTTCGAAGATTCTTCGAGATAACGTACTCCTAAGAATTTGAAAGTTCCAGGCATTCTGCCCTCTGATCGTTTCAATCTGTCTTTCAGTTCCTTTATCAACGATGCACGAAGAAAGGAACGAAGAAAGCACAAAGCTATTAATTTCGTATTATCACGAATATCTCATACAACTAGCGAGCCAACGTTTGTCCCAAATTTTTCTCCAATTTTTCCCAAAACACTTGCGACGCATTCGCAAGAAGAAAGAAGAAACGTAACGTTCAGCGTCGATCTTGCCGGAACTTGCTCCGGCTTTAAAAAACTTCGACGTTGTACGTGGACGATCTGATCAGAAAGGGGAGGTCCGATAAAGACTGGAACCTAAAGATCACGTGGAAGAGCACTGGCCGGACGATTGTTTCCACTGGTCGAGACGGCACGAGCGTAACGCGTTATTTCACGATTCAATTAACGAAACGTCAAGGCCAGCTGGTCGTGGGCCTTTCTCCCACAAGAGGTCGTCAGTTTCAGCGAGAAAAAATGACAAAAGCGAGAATCGAGCATCGAACTGGCTGGAAAATTTGTCGCTTTCATTTCGACCAACGAATAAATCCTTCCAAGAAACCAATATCTCTGAGAACTTTCCGCCACAATGACGACGTTCTCCGGCGATGTAAGATTCTCAACAAGGAGTTGCTGCCGCTTCGATCGCGAAGGAACGCGTCGCCAAACTTTCGACTATTCGTTCCTCGTCGTTTGGAGATCGTTGTTCTCGAGAAAATCGGACTTGTTCGATCGACGAAACGTTCGTCGTGCGAGCAAATTTAAGGAGGGTTCCCAAACCACGTGAAAATGATTCGTCGCTATTTCCTCGAGAATCTGAATTCGGGGCGATGTCTTTCCTGTTGGGAATTATCGAAACGCGAGGTTAGATCGGCGTGCAACGTATCTATCGAAACGGAAAAACGCCAAACGAGAGAAAGATCTCGCGCCCGAACCTTGTCAGTCTGTTTTCCAGCTTCGTTTATCTCCTTTCTAAAAGCGAAGATCGTCGAATTCTATCGACGTCTAATCGAAATCGAGTTCTATTTAAATATCTTTAGACTTCCCTCTTAAGAATTCCTCTCAACCGATTTATTTTTCAATGTACAAACGACGATCGTTTGTTATATTTGTAGCTTTTAACGATCGTGATTACCGTTTGATCATCGAGATAGCATTCCCGAAGTAGCTTGGGCAACTCCAGTGATTTAGGAATTTTCTTTGACCACTCTCGCAATAGGTATTATATTCTTTCTTGAAAACTTTCCAACTATTTTTTCAATAGTAATTTCCAACAAGCAGGCGCTACCGTGTTAAAATTTTTCTTCCAACGAGTTCTTAAATAGTCTCGAATGTTTCCTATTCCGGATAAATCTGCGCAACAAAGAGGTGTACGGCATTTACGAATACTTTATCGCGCATAGAACACGAGCACGGATCGTTTCGGGCACTAAGCGATATTCGGTATAAGTTTGGTCGCGCGTCTTATCTGGCTCAATTTTTCACCTGGTATTCCGGGCACGAGTCTAAGAAATAAATCTTGCCTTTTTCGTTGGTGACGCGCTCGCGAGGGAAAAGTTAGGCGTGCGGATCTCGTTCGGTGAAATTCCGAATGGCAGTCCCCGTTTCGAAACTTTTCGAGGATCCTCGCGAGGATCGATACCGCGTAAAGACGCCACTTCCTCCCCCTTTTTTGTGACTTCTTTCCTTTCCTCTTTCTTCTTCTTCTTCTTCTTCTTCTTCATTATTTACATCCTCTTTTTACCTTTTTCCTAGATTTTAGGGGAACACCATTGCGTTTCTCCTGCTTTGCAGCTAAGTTCCTTGAACTTTCGCTGGAACTTTGAAAAATGTCGCTCTTCGATTAATTTGAGCACACAACGGTACCACGGTCTTAAGTTTCAGCGGTCTTTAAATTGGTGGAGAAAAGGTTTCGAAAAGGTTTGAAATTTGCAAAAATTTGTTCGACTTGTCGTTAAATTTGAAAACTTGGAGCGGATACCGCGTGGAAAGAAATACCGACGATAATTGGAACATTTTCGTTAATAGCAAATTTTTATAGTCTGCGACCGTTTCACGTCTTAAGATTACGATACGGCGGTACTTGTATCGAGAAAATAAAAGGAAAATCTATTAACGATAACTCGAGAGCTTTTCGAAGGTACAAAATTTGTAGCTTCTATCGGTATCGTGGTCGAGCCGATTCTTCCGTATTCCGTATCGTTATTTCAATTTGAAAAAGTTTTGTAATATAATCGGGAAAAGTTGCTGCCCATAAATTTCTACAAAGTTGTGGCCGCGCGATTTTTTCAAACTACTATCAAATGAGTTTATAGACTCGCGTTTATCGCTTTACGCTTTTTCCTTCGCGATCTCCGATAAATCTTGCGAATGGTACGATACGTCATAAAAGATATTTGCAACTATGAAATACGATTTCATTACGAGTCGTTTTTGCTACGATGCGCCATAAAATCAAACCCAAAGCGGTGAGACGTGTTCCGCAACGATGCGTTTTTCTATTTTGTTTCCTCCTACTTTGGATGCGAATTCGACAGTCTGTCGTTTTCACAGACATCCATCTACTATCGAAAAGAACATTCCCTCGAATTTAACTCCAGTGGCAACTTAATTCTCGTTAATCCTGTCAACGGAATAACTTGCGATTTATTCGGTGAAATCAGGAAAGTCAATAAGCTCTTAAACGCGATAAAAATCCGTACGATACAAGTTGGTAAATAAGTGGTTAATTGTTAAACCTACAGTCCGGCGAACATCTTCGTTGATTCTCGTAGAGGCTTTAGCGAATAAGTAGGTATCTGTGTATAGACGGAAGTAGAAGCAAGTAGAAGACTTTCTAGACTCAGGAACAGGAGCGCAGGAATCCGCAGGTTGTTGGTCAGAAAAAAGTTCGCCGGGAAATTTCTCTTATCGCAATTTCCTCCCTCTGGCAAGCTCGACAAACGAAAAATGAGACTTCACGAGTGGCCGGGGGTGCGCCGCGACTTTCCTCGGGATTGAGTTCTGTGTAACTGTACTACCTTTATAGTTGCGCCACGATTGCTTCTTTTGCCTCTTTTGCTTCTTTTGCCACGATCGGTCTCTTTTTCGCGTAACGGATCCGTTTCGTCGCTATTAATCGCGAGTTTGAAAACTTTCACCGAAACGAAACGAAACGAAACGAAGTCAGGAGATCGTGTCTGAATAATTCTCGAGGATGAATTACACGCTCCGAGTAATTAACCTTACCTTGGACGCTTCGCGTAAAAAATATTTAATCTACGACCTACCATGATAAAACGTAACTGGGCAAGACGTTGCGATCGTGCAGTTTACGCTCGTCGGTTATACTTGGCACCGCATACGCCGAAGCAAACATCGAACGGCAACCCCTTCGGTCGTTCGACCGATGCAAGACGGCTGAAAAATGTCGACTAACCTCGGCTTGAAGGATTTCGCAGCCCCCGGTTGCCGCATTTACCTCCCTCCGGTTAGCTGCACGGGGTAAAAGTATATCGTCGCACCCGCAGGAAATTCGACTCGGTGGAATCGTTAAGCCCGCTATCCTACAGGTAGCTAAGAGGCTTAAAACAAGGGGAAAGAGGACTGGCTCGACTTTATTAACGAGAGACGGCTGAAAACAGGTGCGCGGGCAGCGCCGAGCTTTCCGACCGTCCTTACTCTCTAAATTTCCCTTCGTGCATCTTGCATGAGCTGCACCACGCGGTCCCGCATTTTCACGCTTTACGGCTCTCCGGTTTTTCCTCGACATCGGGAGAACAAACGCGATAAAGAAACGCACCGTTGGCTTTTTAACACAAAGATTTTCGTTTTTCGCCACCGTGTTTTTAATACGTGTATTTTTTCCTCGGTTGGTTCGAGTTTCAGGACGGCTGGAAATAAAACGAATCACCTTTGAAAGTTTCAAGCCGGTCGAACGTTGAGAGTTCCGAAAGGATATCGAAGATCTAGCCAGAATTATCTTGCAACGGCAATTGTACAAACCTTTCGACGTTCCATCGCGTTTTTCACGTCTACGTCTTCGAACAGTGGCTCGCAAAATGTCCCTACGTTTTTCAAAATCGACTACCTGCCTCTAACGATCCCCTGTCGTTCCAACTGTTTGGACCTTTTTTTTTTATGTTTGTTAAAATTTACAACAATTCTCGCGTTGAGAATTTTCAGTAATTTTTCTGGCGTGGCGCAGTAACGTGGCTAATTATTTATAATAAGTTAATACTTATTATAGATAAGTATAATTTGTAAGTATTATAAATAAGTAAATATTACTTAATTTAAATAACTAATTGAATCTATCGTTTAGGTCTAGCGGATAGTGTCTCTTCAGCCTGCGGATCTGGTCCGACGTATCGAGTAGTCCAGTGATTAGGGGGTTTCGGTGTTTGTTGACTCTTTTGCTATATCTGTCGCTATATTTTGCTATTTCCTCTTTGACTGCTGGTATCTTGAGATCGCGATGTATTAATTCGTTGGTAACATACCAAGGTGCGTCTATTAAGGATCTTAGCGTTTTCGATTGGAAGCGTTGGAGTATTTCAATGTTGGAGTTACTTGCTGTTCCCCATAGTTGGATTCCGTAGGTCCAGACAGGTTTTATTACGGTCTTGTAGAGGGTAATTTTATTCTGTATGTTTAGTTTGAAGCGTCGGCCATTGAGCCAATAGAATTTTTTTAGTTTGTCCTTTAGTTGCTTCGTTTTATCTGAGATGTTTTTTCCAAGTTAGTCTCCTGTCCAGGGTCAAGCCCAGGTTTATCTGACCGAGTATGTTTGGACTTTTACCGTAAAAAGATGCCTATGCCACGTTACGATTGAATTACATTCCGATTACGTCTGAATCGGTTAGCGTGCAGCTTGATCGACAGAAACCTAGTGGAAAGAGAAGGACGTGACATTTTGCGCGAGAAGACGCTGAAATAATCGGCGTAGCGTTTTCAGCGTAATGAACAACGAACCGTTCAGCCGGTAAATGTCAAACCCTGTCGCTCAAAGAGCCACGGCTCACAGTACGTATTTGTTATGTACACACGTATATCTCGTTGGAAGAAAGAAGTTGGTTGGCCATCGAGGAACTCAATGGCCCTCTTTACGTCGACGAATTTCCAGGTATTAACGGGTCGGGTTCGGTTTCCAAGCTTTCCTACCCGAGTTTTTCCCAGTCCAGTATCTATATACTTGTCGAAACTCGAAATCCGTCCAAGTTTATTATTTCGTTGTACTGGCAATTCGTACTCGTTTGCTTAGCTTTTATCTTTCATCGCGGTTAATTTTTAATTAAATTCTCGATATTCGGATACCTTTGATATTCCGAAAGTCGTTGGCGGTTTCGTATTCTGTGTTAATTAAAGCACTAAGACAACGCGCAAAGATTTTCGTTACGGTAGAAAAATTCTATTTGCGATTTTCGCTGAATTCTTGTTTGCCACCAGATTGCGTAGCACCGCAGAAATTTTCGAGTTCGTTGCAACAGTCACTTTCGTTTCTGTCGGTGCGTCGTGTCGTTTGTTGGTAACGGCCAATTTACTTTTAATCGTTGTCTCGTAAACGGTTCTTAAAACCTTAAAACAGATGAAAAGTATCACTTTGTCGACGGTAATCCTACAAAGTGAAGACTAATTTCTCCTCGGCGTGTATACGTATGTCGTTACTTTTATTATTAACATATAATATCGAATGTTCGATATATAAGCTATTCTGCAATGAAATGGGTGTCGCTTATTATTATAACGACTATTTTCCGCGTGGCATCTAATAAAAGATCAATTTTTTTGTCCTATCGTTGTATTAATACCCTGGAAAGCGAAAATACGTCAAGTAAAATAACCGTCCTTGTTTTTTTGTCATTATTTATATTACGTATTACGTATGAACGTATTATTTTACCAGTGGTAGTTTGTTTTTTGTGGAAGGTACACGGTCATAGGGAAAATGTTAAAGGTGATTCACGTTCGATACCTTACACGGGAAAAAAGCGAATTCACTTATTTAACGTAAAGTTAAAATTGCGATAGGTGAAGGCCGCGTAGCCGCGAACAAAATCATTTGTAAGCGTCAGAGTAGTTGGATAATGTTATTTGTTCGATGTGACTATTACGTACAAGTCTTTCTCATTCGTCCGCGAGTTAAAATTCTACCAAATGTCCAAATTGGACAAATTGTGAATGAAAAGAATTAAATAAAAAAAAAAGAAAAAAAAAAAGAAATTCGTGAGTCGATCTTCAAATACAACGTTAAATTCTATAGAAGGGGAATGAAATTCGTTGCCGAAATACCGCACGTTTGCAAATAAGTTAAGAACAACGGAACAAAGGGGCATCTTTGTATCAAAGAATACGACTGAAAAACAAATTGGAAGCGCAAAAGAGGAAATTCGTGGAAGATGCAGCTGCAAACAGCCGCCATTCATACCCCTTAACGGTTACTTTCTCGCTACAAGACCCCGAGACGGTCGAACCCTTTTTTCCAAGCATGCACTCGATGCTCTACACCGATGAAAAGTTTCTGGACGTGACAAAAGTTCTGCGAGCGAGTTCGAATTCCAGTTTTCTAGAGAACGGAAACCCGGAACGAGCGGTCCACGTGGCGCGCATGTGCTGCCGTACTATGCGCTTTGGATCTCCATGAGAAACGTTGGCAAACGGTAAGACGGAAAGTTTTCGCGCCACGTGATGTCCGAAACAGCGTGAGAATGGCCATGCAGCGTCGGAGGACGCTCGGCAAATACGTACAAAGAGAGCTTCCAGAGCTATTGTTTACGGAGACATCCGAGACTCGAAGAGAGAAACCAGTCCGAAGTTTCCAGCAAAAGTTCCAGAAGAATACAGGCCAGATGCCTGTGCTATTTAAGTGGACGGTTCCACGCTCTTCTCTTCGTTGTCTAGTTCGAAGAGCGAAAAGACGCTGACTTTCCGAGTTATCGAGAACTTCCAATTAGATTATTTCGGTCAAGTATTTCATTTGCAAAGTTCGATAAAAAGATTCGAGCGTTTCTGCATTTGGTAAATGTTTGAAACGTCGATCGAGCGGAAAAGCTTGCGAGAGAAAGAAATCGCAAAGGGGAAAGGAATTTGTCCGACAGGCGAAAAAATAAAGTAGCAACTGTTACGATCGAATTTCGCGGACTTCTATAGTTCGGCATGGCACGGTGTGGACAGCGTACGGTTAACGGTTAACGATCAGTCGCGAAATAGCTGTCGAGCGGAGCGCTTATCGTTAGCGGTAGATCGTATTGATTTCAAATCGTTCGTTATACCGCGTTCTTATCACCTTCTTTAACAACGTTGGTATTATCGTCATTATTATTTGTGCGCGAACAAACGGATTTTTCGATGTAGCGCAAATGTTTCGCGAAAACTGGACAAATTACATTTAAGCAGTTTCGTGTGAAATCAAGATTAAATCTTGATCGAGATTGCAAACGATTAGTCATTGTGATACCTTCTCACGCTTTCTGTTTGCTTAATTGGTAAAACGTAGTTGGATAGAAACAATTTCTATATGCGTATCGTGCGAGGGATCGATGGTACAGATACTAATAGAAGATGGTACTAATAGAAACTAGTTCAAACGGTTAATGGAATATGCGACCGTAAATGAAATTTATAACTCAGCTCGAAGACGTCGAAATCATCGAAAACGGAGTGTGCGAGTTAAGAGTTTCGTGCCAATACAATACCTGAATAACGCTGTATTCTTCGAGAAATCCTCCTAACTACGTTCACTATAGGTGCACAGCTACCATACAAAAACCGCTTCTAGAAACTTTCTCGTCCGTTTACTCACGAATCGAATTTGATATTTTGTTCTATGGAAAGATCATCGAACCGCTTCGGAAGAATCGCTTATCTTTACTCGAGGGTTCGTATCGCCAAGCGTCCCTGCTAGATTTCGAACGAGTAGATTTAAAGACGCGTACACCGTACCACCGTTCTTACGCGTTCTCCGGTATTTTTCCATTTAACGACGTGACAACTTTGCCCGCAACTATGAAATCCTGGTGAAGTTTATCGGACCGAAAGCAACGAGAAGCACGTGCGCCAGCTCGTGGCCACAAGTCGCCTTTTATTACGCGTATGCGTATATTTATGCGTAGACGCGAACGTTTCTTTTATCAAATATCTTGCACAAATTTAGCGAAACAGTATCGCTAATTTCAAGTCGATTATTCGATAAGCTATATATTTATACGTCCCAAAGTCCCTACTTTCTTAAGATCTTGGCAATTGCACGTAACAAGTCAAGGTGAAATAACGCGCTTCTTTCGCAGAAGACGCGGAATTCTCCTATCGTTGATACAGATACCTGAATCGTAAGAAGGATCGTACGAAGAGACAAATAATCGGATTAATTCGCTCTTTTCACGATACGACGCTATTAAGGAATTCGACGAAAAATCGTAATAAATAATCGAACAAACGCGACCAACTTAGATACTTAACTCCCTTGACTCAACTTATTTAGATGTTTCGATCTAGCCGATAGAAACGGATACAGTTGATTAGCATTGTATATTAGTTTCAAAGTAACAAAGTTCCTGCCATCGATGTACAATATCTGTGTTTTTAAACGCAGTTACACCTGTGTGCGCGAACAAACGAACTCGGATCAGAGGAAGGTCACGGTTCTAATATATTTTCGAGTTGCAGATATTTCGCGAAGACGAGATAGTAGTTTCGATGATATTTTATTCTTGCCAGGTCGAATCCTTATTTTCCAATAAAATTCGCGCCACTCGTGCTTTAACCGGTCAAACCGGTGTAACGCGTATCGCTGTGAAAAACATTCGATTCTATTCGTTCCGAAGTTACACCAATTGTACACGATATGTTGCGCAATATAGTTTAGTTACGTAGTGCCGGATGTACGTATCGTTGCGCGCGCACGCTCGCATTCGTAATTTTACAAGGAAAGCTCAATCCAAAGTTGCGTTCTACTTCTGCCCGAAGCAACCACCGCCGCTGGTTCTCGGCGCGTAAAAGAACTTTGTTCCCCGGCGCTTTGACCAACCTGACAGGCACTTTTCTCTGAAATAAAATAACGGGCGCTTGCATACCTGCGCCCATTCACTTGCCCTCGGTGAATATGGATTGCGACCGATTGTGCCGGCACGGCGCAACAATGCCATCGAAAGAAAAGGACCCTTTTACCCGAGGTGTTCACCTGTGGCCTCGAATGCGCGTCGTCAGGTGTATTCAACGCGAGGGACCTCGTTAAACGCGTTCGTCGTGCGCCTAGTATTTAGCCGTATTTTTACTGCCGAGTCTCTCTGCCCTTTATACGTCCTTTTATCGGCCGATACATTCTTTTTTTATTTTTCCAGCCACTTGGTTAGCCAACGATAAATATCGCTTACTTTTGTATCCGGTGATGTATTGGAAGACTTTAGAATTTAGAAAACGACGATCCGTTGCTCGGTCAAGGGGACGAACAGCGTGAATTTTGTCGCGTATCGTACCGTTGTATATCAGATCCTAACGAAGAAAAGACCAGAATCGAAAGCCGATTAGCAGCGATTAACAGAGATTCAAATTTTATCGACTTTTGTTTACATATGCTAGGTGAAGTAGGTATTTCCTATGTAATGTGCAGTACAATTTAAAATTACTAGGTAGAGAGGATTCGAATCGGTACTAACCGAATGAACTACGCTATAATCCAAACAACTTGCCACATTTTACTTCACACAGTATTACAGTTTGCGTAGGTTAACTACGTTACAGAGGAGAAATTTGTATTAGTAATGGCAAATACAACCGGTTCCTATGAGAACCAAACGTGCGCATACGTACTTGCAACGCGCATAAGAGGTTTATCCTCGTGAATCCCATTTAGGTTAAGCGAATCAACATCCATCAAAGAGTCGAAGTGACTTTGGTCGATGAATTTCTATTTTACAAGGAAAGCAATTACGTAGTTACGCTTTGCCTTTGGACCATCGGCTTCCGTTATTTTATTATTCCGTTGTATTGTTTTACCCCGATCGATAAGCGAAGACGAATCGATAAACAGGATTTACGATACGGATTTTTCCTACGATTTAATCGCGGTCGTGCGATGCGAAGTAGTAACAGCTAATGAGAAAAACTACGGAGAATTAGTTGCCATAAAGTAGGGCATGCGTACTATGCACGAGGAGAAATATGGGAATTACCCTTTAATTACCCAGTATTCCAGATGCACGGAGATATGGATTATTCCACGGTTAAAGCGATGGATTCTTTGCGTCTTCGTTTTCTTCTTTCTCTCCTTAAATAATGGAAAGAAAGTTAAAACGTTCAGTTTGAACGCATAACGTTAACGTTTTATTCCGATGTTGTTCGATTAAGATATATTTCGCGAAATATTTCGAAAAAATGTCGTAAAAGATAGGTCGGAGCTGCCGACTGGAAAATAGTAAACGCTATTCAGAGAACTCGGAAACGACGCGTCAGCTTCTCCTGGAATTTTTTCAGGGAAAGAACACCGACCGATCTTTTCTCGTCCGTGAAGTTGCCGGCTACCGGACGAAAAGAAATGCCTGCTGCGAGGAATCGACGTGACGGGAAAGTTCGATATGTCACGCTGTGTCGGGACCTTTGTTCCGCCGCCTACAACGACAGTCTCCACTAACGAACTTCTCGTCGAAATTAACGTCGTCTGTTTCGCATCTTTCGCCGCTTTTCCACACGAACCTCCCCAAACGAATTCTCGATATCGAGGAAGATCGTTTAACCGCTCGGCTCGAGTTTCGATTCCAGATCGAGGTTCGGGTGGAATCGATCGCGATTCAGGGTACCTACGCGCGCACGACGTGATTGATTTTCTGTACAATGTAGGTACGGTTTATTCGTTTTTGAGTTAGTGGAGTCAGTTAAGGAAGTTAACGGGTCGATCGTAAACGTAACGATTTGTCAAAGTTGTTCGAGGCGAGTCTTATATTACGTTACGAATTATTTTCGATTCCGTTTGCTCGTTCGTAATCGAGTTAGAAGAGAATTTTGTCATTGAAAGCGGCACGGCGTAACGGTGTTTAACGACGAAAGTTGTCGGGCAACTCGGTAGCTTCGAAATTATAATGTAAATTTCCGTTAAAATACTATATCCGTCCGACCTGGCTGTAAAATTGGACCAGACGCTACGCGTTCCACGATTTATCTCGCAAAATTTACGTCCGGCTTTTGCAAAACGTAGAACCGTGCATACACGATGTACGTACATGCATGAAAAACAAATTATGTAGCGCATTCCATCCTGAATAGGTCATCGATGACGACCCATGGTATTTCTCGAAAGTGGTGTCTTCTTTGAGGCAATGTCTACGTTCTTTCTTCCGCTGCCGAGGATAAGAGAGCAAGGGAAGAGAAAAATATATAATTTACAAAGAAATCTGTACGAATAACGTTTTAAAGGATCGAAACGAGTCGCGAAGATCGTAATTTTCGTAATTCGCCCGAGATTCGGCAAAGGAACGAAATTTCCCTTTTATCGAGCGAAATCTTCCATCCTCGAGGACAGAGATATCGAACTTTGGCTAGAGTCTTGGCTGGGAATCGAGATCGTTTCGCCATAACGACGGTGCTCGACATCGGTGCGCAGCCTTTTATTCGTAAAACGAGCCACGTTCGGCTGCATATAGAATTGCTGTCTACGGACTCCTATCCTTGGGCCACTGAAAATCTATTATTAGCGCACCAGACGCAGGTAGACGTCCCGTCGTTAAAACTATGAATCATCCTTCGAGACTGCTCTTCAGCTTCTTTTCCGTTGTCGCACGATGCTTGCCTTCGGTTTTTCGAAGAAACGACGGGCAAATTTACGCATCAGAGTCGTTGAAAAATCCGTTCTCTGCAAAGCGGAGCGATATCTCTTATGAAATAGAAAATGCGATCGAACGTCCAAGTGGCTCTTACTATGATCTCCCGACAAGGAGCCATTCACGACGCTTTATGATACGCGTAAGATAGCATAGCGTACATTTACGACGGATAAACGAAAGGGGTGCGTGTAATCGACCGTTCCTCAAAGACGATATCTTCGGATTTTTTACAGACGAAGGCAAATTTGGAAGATCAGTTACGAATTAACGATCGAACGAGCTACCTGTCCAAATACGTCACGACTCGTTTCTCGGAAATAATTCTCAACGACAGCTTCCCTTTTCGCACGATACGTAGCCGCGAATATCTAGCGCCGTCAACGTTCTTCCCGTTAAATTTTCATCATCCGTCGAGTGTAAATCTTTCCACGAGTCGTAGTTTACCGATAATAATTCCTCGCGCGAACTCTCCAGCACGTAATTCTTTAAATTAGACAAGATATTCTTCGGCTGAATTATAATTTTCGTCGCTAGTGTCAACACGATATTCCGTTTATCTTGCGAAAGCAGCAAAATTCCACGGAATTAGAAACGCTCGAGTCGCAATCCCGTTATACCTCTCAGGGGACGATTTCGATGAAATTCCGAAGGAAAGAAACGTTAATTTTCGCTAGATAATAATTTGGTAGTCCTGACGTTGATTCGACGATCGGCGGTCCTTGCGAAATTTATCGCAGACGATCGAAGGTCAGGGGTTGAGCGTGGCGGACTCGCAACAACCGGCAGGTGCCAGGATCTCAGCATCGCTGGCTTCTTCGGTGCTGCGAGAACAGTTCGAACGAAAATTAACGTTACTTTCGAAAAGTCGAGCCGCGTTACGGGTTACGGCCCATGCGCACACGTCGTTTCTGCTGTATACACGGTGTGTCTGGAAGTTTAGTCTTTCGTGTGACCAAGGAAAACGAGTTGTTCGAATCTGGCGTTCTTTTTCGAATAGCCTCGGTTAGCTGTGTGCTTTACGTAGAAAACACGAATAGGCGATCAACGAATTTTAGTCTGGTCGAACGCAAAGGCCAAACCGAATATCTCGAAACGAAAAATACCAGGTGGATCGCTAACAACGTACGATACGAAGTTTCATCGACTTCTCGTTTTCGCTCGCTCGATGTTACTTGCATCGCAAGAAGCAGACACCTAACGCGTATTGCAGCGATGTTAAAACGACGCCGAACGATAGGACGCGACGCTCGATAGATCGAAGCTGTTGAAAGCAAAAATCCCGATGGTTTGTTCTTCACCTTCATTCGTTAAGTCGAAATTTCGTCGAATATGTCATTCGTCGTAACAAGCTGTTTTCTTGCGCTCGATCCTGTTCTACGTTATCGATAAACGCTTTAGATAATTTCAACGATCCTAAGATTATCAGTCAATTCTTTACCAACGATGTCGACTTTTTTTTTTTACGAACAATATCGCCGTTTATCGACCCGGTTTATTAACCGGGATATTTAACGGATTATCAATCAGTAGCTGGAAAGTGCATCTTCTTTCAGCTTGGAAACCTTAGCCATGCCTCCGTCGAACCAACATGGTGCGACGTTCCGCTGTTGTTGCCGTTGCTCGAAAAAGTCGTCGCTCGTTGTCGAACGTTGGTTCGGCAAGGGGAAAATGTTCTCGGTTGGCATAGAGGGTGGTCGAGATGCGAGTAAGCAAACGTGACCGTGGACAACCTGTGTTTCGGTAATATCGGATCGCGATGATAGGTTGTCATAGGAGACGAACGAAGAATGACAACAAAAGAACGTCAGCTGGCCTGCCGTTGCCGGAACGCTGTAATTAGAAACCGGTGGAGGGGGGCTTGAACGGAGCGACCTGGTGGGGGTTGATCGGCCGCGAAGCGTGGCTCCTCTTCAGTCGGTCCGGAAACGCGGTCTACGCAGCACGTTTTTCCTCGTTGTACGCTCGCTCGTTGCACGTGACGCGATGTTTCTTTGTACGCGTGGATCGTTGTGATCGTTGTGCTCGTCGTGGCCGCGTCCGGTGGTCGTTGCGCGGTGTGCCAGTGCGTAAACACAGTGAAAAAGGTACGTGGTTATGAGGGAGGCTGCCTCGACGAGCGGGATGGTCAGCTTTAAGAACAACAACGCAGACAGGTACGCTCGAGCGCATTTCTTTGGATTCGCAATCGCGTTTAACGGGCTCCGAGCGCGCCACTCCGCGGCAACAGCGTGATACGACGTAACGAGAATATCCAACCGTTCGACGATTTCGTCATGGAAACGAGCAACTCTCGATTTTCCTGGTATTCGGATTACTCGATTCTGGAGCACGCGATTATATCGAGAATGAAACGCGAGCGAATCGGTTTTCGCCAGGTGCTAATTATCTCTGGATTTGCTTAACGGCGCATTACCGCGTGCACGAGTTATAAAATGTCTTGTCCTTATCGCGCTCCGTTTCCGCATAGCCGGAAAAACGATTCGATTTACAAAAGTTTCGAGCGACTGTGCTCGATAAAGTCCGAGTATCGTTCGCGATAGAGAAAACGATGTCGAAAGATAATGCCTTCGATCGTGCTATTTACTTTTGATCTCATCCAATAATACGTCTGCGTACGTATAATCAATTTGTTTCTTCTTGCAGCTTACGATCAATTTGCGAACGAATGCGCGCGATAATTAGAAATTACGATGGCAATTACAAAAACAGTTTTTCTCTGGTTTCGTGGAATGAAAGTGTTCGGCAGTTGTAACTTCGATATCCGATTTTTTTCCTCGACTTTAGGTGCGTTATCGCGCCCAACGTCGAATTTAAAGTTCTCGTTTGAAACTCGTTTCGATCGTGCCGTGCTATATTTCGAAGGAAAAGTTTTCCTGCGCGTTGTTTCGGAAACTAGATTACGTTCTCGAGTCTAGTTTCTGATACGAGTTGATGCTTATTGCGAAAATGAAGAGGTTAGTCCTCCGATAGACACGTATCGGCACTTTATTCCAACATTTTTCTCCTTCGCGTCGCTTCGATACTCGGTATTTATCGTTTTCTCGGATTTATCTAAACGTTACTCTACGATCCGTTTGATTCGCAGAACGGCTTTGTTCTTCTCTGTTTGTTCTCTGTCGTCACCTTTTTATAACTCGAGCATAGCCGATTAAAAGAACAAAAAGTTGCTTTATCTATCGTCTCTTAGGAGACATAAACATTTACGAACTTGTAGTCGAGGAAATCGATCTCGTTGATACAACGTCGCGCGAACCAACGACAGGATATAAATAAACAAGTTGCAAACATTTTTATCGTAGGCCACGGCTGAAATTCTCGTATATATACGACCCGTGAAGGGACACACGTACGTAAAGTTTCAGGTCGATCGGTTTACGAAGTATCGCGAAAATCCATTTCTCGAAACGTACGTAGCTCGATGCTTGGAGCAACGCGAAAGCGCCACTACCAAGAAGTACATGTTGGCGATAACGAGAGGAAATTTACGAAAGAACGATCCTTAAATTATATCGAAGGCGGACAATCGAACGCGCGTTTGTCCGAAATATTTGCAAATTAGAAGCGTAAAGTAAGAAAAGGGGACAGTTTTTCGATCGTGAGCGAATACGCGATAAAAAACAGTATTACGTCAGCGGCGGTTAACGCGCTAACAACACGCGGTTCATTCGGCGATCAATTAGTCGTATCTAGCATCGACCGAGAGAACCGGATCTCGACGAAACTCTCGTTTTGGTCGTATCCGAGTTGGAAATCGATCATCGAAAGTAGGAAACACACAGCGGAATAGGAATGCTTCTCGAATTTGGTCGAACTATGCGGGAATATGGGATTCCTTCGGGCGAGCTTTATCCAGGTACATGGCGCGGACGCGATCCGGTGCAACGCGTGACAGAGAGCGTGTGCGTTTCGCGTTTGTTTGACTTGGAAAGCGTTCGAGCGATTCGGCGGCGGGGGTTTTCGAAAAATATCGTTGCAGGCGAACGGGCCGAGTTCCGAGCATTGTAAAGTTTCCGAGGTGAAATTGCCGTTGGCGCAGCCGTTTCCACTGCGATAGACCGCATTCCAGCCGTGGTTCCAGGTATTCCGATCGGGTCTTGAGGATTATGGCGGACGCAGGGAAATCGCGATGCTCGAATACGATCGCCGACGGATTACCGAACGATATCGATGCTGGATTAGTTTCTGCGAACACGTCGCGTCCCCCGATGAAACGTCATTATTTTAACCGAGAGAATATTGCTTTAATGCTAGCTGCCAGGCTCTCTCCGTCCTCGCCTTTCGGCTGGGATAACGCGCTTCTCGAAATATTAGCGTTTCGTGGAAATCGGGACTACTCGTACGTATCGTGCTACTGCAGAGCGGTGCGTTTAAATCAAATTCCTGCACTGCGAGAATTTTTCTTTTTGCTTTTTCCTCAAAAATGCTGGAAGATACCTTTTCTTCGAATTCCTTCCCCTTCAACGGGGCACGTCTGGCGATGAAACGCGGTCGTAACGTCGCGGTAAATCCGGAATCCCATAGGATGCAACGTGCGACGAGTTTCGTATCCCTTTGCGGATTCCGATCATCCTGCGAATTCATTTTTCTAAAGTTCTGCCGATTTGTCGTTGAGCGATGTTCCGTGGCGGGGTCGTGGTCGAACGTTGTTGCCCGAGCTTGGGACAGAAGAGGAACGTTAAGACCACCGCAAAGTTTCTGGCATTGGACCGACGCCGTTAAGGTCAAGTATAGAACGTTTCTTGTCTAAACTTGGCTACGGCGTTTCGTTGAATTTTTAGCAACTGCCACGAGCTCTTCGCGAGGGGCACCTCCTGAAACGCCGTCGTTTTGTCGCGAACGTTCGAATCTTAAAATAATAACGCCAAAATTAGAGTAAGAGGGTGTAACGCTGCGTCGAGGTTTATAACGCGTGAGTTTCCATCTTAATTTCTCGAAATCGTCGAATCTTCCTAAAGCTTGCTCGTTACGATCGACCGATGTCAGCAAACTCGCAAAGCGTAGTCGCATTTTTTTTTTATTACGGCCGTTGCTGGGAAACGATTGACGACGTGACGGCCAATTACCGCGACAAAGAGAAAAACGGTCTTCCGTCGATCTTAACAACAAGCTAAATTTACTTGCCTATCGTTTAGCGTTTCTGCGAACGTCTACAGTCTGCGTAGGTCCATACGTTATGCAACTCTGTGCTTATGTAGTCTGAAAAATTGAATGGAGACAGGGCTGCGTAGAAATAATACGCGTTGCATATACCGAAGAAACGTGACAAATGGTTCGCAACGGGGAATTGCGATTTTTAATCCGTCGAGCTGGCTTGCCAATGCTCGTTAAATCCCGACTTAACATCGTTCCACTCTTTGTCTTCCCATTGTTTTTATCCTATGCTCGTTTTCTTTGTTTTTCTACGTTCGTCGAGAGATGGTACGGTCGAAAGCGAAAAAAAAAAAGAAAAGAAAGAAGAGGTTCGATATCGTTTTTTTCCAAATTTTCCCTATTTTCTCGTACGATATATTTTTAGTTTTTATTCGCGCAAGTTACCATTGAAATTTGCTTTGCCGTGTCGCAACGTGGCGTGACTCTTTATTCGAGAGACAGAAAACACGTGGTACGCAGGTGTGCACTCGCCGTCTCTTCGACACAATTTCCAACGCGTTTTACTTCGGTTTTCAAATACAACTATAGTCCACGGTCGGCGTGATTTCTATCGAAAAACACGGACTTTAGTCCTGGTTTTGGAAAAAAACTTTTCCAGGCAATTATTTTTTCTTAGCACGTACATTCCTATAAGTTCTCTGTATCTTTACGTTTCTCGTTATCGAACGATTTGCATCGATTTGTATCGGAGGCGATGAAAATCGAATTTATCGTCTATATGAATTTCATCGTGACACGACACCGTAACGATATTTTCCGAACAAAGTCGGATTACGGATTAGTCTTGGGTCCTCGTTAGGCGAGATCGTGCGACCGGAAGGTTGGCTTTCGGTGCGGATCTCTCGCGGCGCGCGCACCAGCATCCTGCGAGTTTACCCCTCGTTCGCGTAATTAGCGTTGCTACGGGCCTCGGTACGGTAAAACGGTTATCGGTAAAATCCGCGGTAATTAATTCGACCCGTCGTACGTGGAAAATGGCTATTTCCTGAGCTTTGTTACTCGGTCAAGCGCTGCGCATCCGTTGTCCTTCTTGGTTTTTCGTGTTCTCTTTTTCCCTGTTAAATACGATCTCGCGTACGACGCCGATCTTTCGTCCGTAACCTACGATGCTTACGTACTCTTTTTCGCGGTTGACTTTGAGAGAGAAAATTGCGATCGAATCGCAGATAAAATACGATAAAGTATACGATAGATAGAGATCTCGTACGAATTAGAACCGTTTCGATTCGGTTGGTTTTGTGCGTCGCCGACGCTACTTTACCACCCCGCTGATAGTACTGGAGTAGAGCGTTTCGAAGCTCGTGTCAAAGAGTAGAAGAGTAGGTTTACTCACAGATAGCAACGACTTCCAGTTTACCAGTTTCATCGAAATTTCGTCGAAACGTTGACGCTTTGATCGATGGCTCTGTGAAATTGTACTAAAATTATGTTCGAAAATTAGCGTCGAAGCTGAATCGAATTGAGAAATTTGTCGTCGAGAACACAATGTTGCGACTTAAAATTCCGCGTCGTACGTTTCAATTAGGAAGGAATCTCTTAATTACGTTTCCGCGAACGAAAAAATGTGAGAAACGTTAGGTGGCGTAGCGATGTTTCGCTCGGCTAAACTTTATACGTGCATTTTGCCTCTAATTGAAATACAGGCCCTTTGAGTTGCTCCTCCTTCAAGGATCCGCAGGTTAAGCTTGCGTAATTTATTTGCCAGGGATCCAGTTTCTGCGACGTTGCATCCGACGTAAGTAGGCGTGCATTCGAGGTCGACTTTAGTAATTGCATCCTTTCGAATATACAGGTTACCACTTTTCCCATTTTCCTGTTTATGCGAATTACGTCACCGACGTAGGAATCGACTCGAGCAAATCGCCGATTTATTCGGTTTTTTTATTTGGTTTTTCAGTTTGTTTTAAAAAAGCACGCATGACCGAAGACGCGCTACTATCTGCCGCCACTCAGCGGCTCGCCTCAACAGATGCAGCTTCTCTTTAACGGCCCTTCTGTCGGCCTTCTATGTACTTTTTTATCTACCGTCAACACGATATCGCGTCGCTCGGCGTGTTTGGCGTTTAGATAAGAGCCGAGCCGTTGCGAAGGAGGCCTCGCCGGGCCCTTTCCACGTTTCCGCTCTCACACTGCTTTCCACGGGGACGGTAGATAAAATCGTTCGCTCGCTCCGATCGAACCGGTACGATCCTCCGCGCTGCGTACCGCGTCCGATTCCTTCTTTCATCGTAGCCGTACGTTTAATCCTATAACGTCGACAACGTTCGAAAACAGGAGTAGCAAGCGATTCTTCGGAACGGCACGGTTTCTTAGCGCGGGTTTTTGTTACGACACGAACGTTCTAGCAACACGGTTGTTCGCGTTCGTAGCAGGCAGTTTTAATCACTGCAACCTATCGTAAGCATAATACAGCGATAATCGTGAAATCGAGATCGAGGTCGATAATGCGACGTATGCGTTTGAATTTGGTTACGTCACTCCGATCGACATAGCGCGATATCGAATATTACAGGATACGTCTTTAGTCAAAGTTGTTCGACGTTTCACGACAAAACGTTCGTTTATCATCTTCGTGACAAAGCCCTGCTGTGGAAGGAGCGGTATTTTGCAATTTTATGCGATTTTATGGAATTTTCGTAGCGCCGACAAGGCGGTAACGCGCTGGTTGTAGGAGTATTTGTGTTGTTTCGTGGGAATTAACGCGTCGCCGCGCGTCGCTCGTCGCTCGTCGAGGGGATCGCAGGTGGGGTACTGTGGCGCAACCGGATGTAACCAGACTTTTTTTTCTACGTAACTCTTTACCAGGTGTGAAGTACGATATATTTTTTAGAAATTGACAAAAAAAATCGATAACGTTGCATCTAGACGCGCCATATATTTGACTTTGAATCTTACAGGAGGAAAATACGCGATATATACGTGTAATGTTTTGAAATTGAACGTTGAAAAGCGACTGGAAGGATCAGGAATACGCAATACCGTATTTCAAAACGTATCGTCCGAGACAATCGGTGACCGACTAATCTTTGAAACGGGAAACGCCGTGTTCGAACGCACCGGCGATAAATTCGAACTTTCGTTCAATTTAAACAAGACGCTATCAACCGCCGGATTTCTTAATCGAAGCGTGCGTTATCTTCGATGAGATTGGTAAACCGGGTTCCTCGATAATACGTTCGGATTCGTCGCGGTTGAACGTATCGTAATTGAAATATCTTCGATTAGATCTTGTTACTCGGAAAGATTTTACGAATTATTTTCGAAGGTACACGCGCGACGCTTTCGATTTCTCCTCCTCGAGTATCGGGTAAATTTGATAGTCGGGTAGAAAAATACGTACGTATCCCGCTTTCTCTTCCTATCTTACCAACCCGAACGCGTCCCTTCTTTACAGTCGTCTACCTTACCTGCAGGTGGTCGAACGGCGATATCTCTGTAAAAAGCGACATTCGCGATAGTAGGTAAAGTTTCCGCCAACGAACAAGGTAGAACGATCCGTTATCGGTACGACGACGCGAGGCTGCCGGCGATACGTCAGCGATACGACCGAGAACGACAAAATTGTACGTATTTTGACACGAACGAATCGTTTTACCTAGCATCGCATTCGTATCGGTTTGTACGATTATTCGTAAACTCGGCTATACCGCTGTTACGATCATTCCGGCGTTATCGTAGCATATTACTGTACGAGACTCTCGTATCTCTGGCGTTAGAACGTCTTTACGATGCTTTGTTTTACGACCATTTTACGTCATTTAGCACATCGTGGTTCTTTATTTGCATTTTAGCGATCAGACAACGCCGCATCGCCATCTGCCCGGCACTCTGCGAGGTTCCCTGAGCTACTCTCACAGCCACCGGCATAACCATCTCCACAGACATGATCCACCGTTGCCACCGGCATATTGCACTCCGCCTCCGCCGCCCACCTCCAGTTTGCCCACAGTGCAGCGTGGCTGTGCCCTGCATTCGAGGTAAGTCGCCGCAGCCGACCCATCCTGTACACCGGCCTTAATTGCCATACATATGTACTCGTTACTCTGGAACGTGTCGTACGACCGTTGCGGTCTGTTTCGATTCTCCGTGACCGGTGCCATCCTTTAAAACGTCACGACCACGCCGGTCTATTAATCCGCTCGGCTCTTCCCTCTTGCTTCTGTTTTTCCCATCGCGCCTACCTATACGTCTACGTATGGTCGTGTATCGAGGCTGTACCAAGGCTGTACCGAGGGATGCAAGAGGATTGAATTTCAGGGTGAGACTGGTTTTCGACACCCGATACACGCTATACGTACCGCGGGACGTTCCGGACCCGATCGTCGGGTAATTGTTACGCGAAGGGTGGTGAATGGCTACGGCCTACCGAAGCAACGATGAATCGCGACCGGTTCCAACCGCGTGTGAAACAGGGAAAAACACGGACCCTGGCTAAACGCGGATGATCGTCGATGAATTGGCTGTGCGCTCGCGCTTTCTAACTGGAAACAGCCGAGAGAACAGATGCGTTTAGGAGACGAGTTTAAGTAAAAGTATATCCCGCGTATCTTTGCAAGGCTAGGTAAGGTAATATTTGACGTCTCCGTCAAATATTTGTTTCCGTATCGACGAAACGCGGCAGCCTGTTCGTATTACGAACTTCAACCGTATTAATTTGATAAGAAAAGGCGAGCCAAGAGGCGAACGTGCAAAGGTAACGAGTGGCTTTCGATCTCGAGTGGGATAAAAGCAGACCGGCGATTAAAGTTCTCGTCGGAGGAAGTCTAGCGGTCGTAAAAGATCGTTTTCGTCCTGTTTGCTTGGTTAGGCGAATGCTACTGCTACTTTCATCGTTCCTAGCAGAGCGTTCGGCAAATTTAGCCGGTTCGCTCGATATTAGCCCAGTCCTGTGTAACGCGGACGATATATTTTCGAAATTCTCGATATTAAATATGCGAAATGCACAGCGTGGACGTAACGGTCGGCCCTCTCGAAATACGACGGAGTTTCGTATTTTGCGAGAGAAGAGAGAAAAAGGAGAGAATTACGAGACGCGGAATCGTTTCATCGGTCTGGGAAAACGTTTTAATTTGCACGGACCCGGTCTCGATCGCGCGCTCGCACCCGGCTAACCTCGATTCGTCGACAGCGTATTCGAACGAGGCTGAACTCGCGTTTTGCATTCCGCTTTCGATCTGGCCGCTGCCATCCTCAACGAGCGTAACCGTCCCGCGCAAAAATCCCACCCGTGGGTCACGTTTCGGCAGGTTCGCCAGGATTACGGAAACGCTGTCCGATACGTGTACAAATTCCAGCTGTGTGCGTCGGCTCTATCTCTCGCGCTTGCTTCCACCACCACCGATCTCGACGATAAAACGTTTCCCTTTATCGACTGCCGCTCTTTTTCCTTCTTTTCTCGTTCCCATCGCCGCACCGTGCAACTCTTTTTCTTCGCGCCGCTGCAACCCATTTAAATAATCAATCGGCCTTCTTCTATTTATCTTCCTGCTTCCGACTCTCTGCTCCTCCTTGTCGCCTCTTTGTTGCTCTTCTCGTCTCGATTTTATCGCTCTCCTTTTCCCCGCCTCAGCGTCTTTTCCCGCTTTTCCTGCTCGATAACGGGAATTTATGACGAGCTTCCTCTAATTCGTCCGTCGGATTCGTTAACGGTTTTAATCGAAACTGGACCGCGTAATTACGAGCGACGAGGTCGAGCGACTGTCAGGGGCGGGCTTCCAAGCAATATATATATCCGCGTTTCTTACCTTTCGTTCGATAGCATCGTCACGACTACATCCTCGAAAGCATTACTCCGCGTTCGAAGAAGTACTAAGCTGTTCCAGGCTTTGATCGATTCCTTCCCACCGCAGGCTCTATTATAGGTTCGACGCCGACCCTCTTGCGATAGCGACGTTGCCGTCGAATTTGTCATTCGAGGCAGGATCGATGTCTTTCTAATCGCTCTTCTAGAGCCGACGTTTGAATTTCACTCTGAACGAAGCCGATAGCCCGTGCTTAAACAGGTGCCATCGAAATACGTTCGTTTTATCGATCGACTAATTTTCTATCGATGCTCGAGTCGCGCCATGCGATATGCAGCGGCGCCACAGCAACGTCCTTGCGAAGGTTCCGACCTAACCGTATATCGTATCGCTCAGCGTACGCTCCGCGATGCATTGTTCGCCGTATCTCGATAACCAATTCGTACGTAGCGATACTTTGCATAGAAATACGTAATCGTTGCGTAAACTTACCGCTAATCTTGCGTAAACCAGCGTTCACGGTGTACGACGTATTAAGCGAGGAATTGAAATCTACGGCGAACCATAGACGCGTTGCGTCGATCGTGAATCGAGCTACCAATTACGTAAGTGGCTATCAAGAATCGCTATAGCTTTGGCTAGATCTAACCATTAGGCGAATCGACTCCGAATCACCGTTCGCCGCTCTAACGATCCACGGTGTTATCACGGCAATATAGTCGTGTATCGCGCTATACCTTTGCTCGAGATTCGTTACGAATTCCCATAGATCACGTCGTTGCCATCGAGCGTGAAATAATATATACGCGCGTCGGTGGAGTGAAATACGTACGTGGAAGTAGAAAGAGACCAAAGGGAGACGAGAGTTCGATTCGATCAAATTGAATCGCCGTCGAATAAAGAGTAACGGTAGTCCGTTACCGTTCTTGAATAAAAACAGAGAGTGAAAAAATATAAAAAAAGGAGAGGAAAAAGATCAACGACTAATTCGATCAGCGACGCCGGTTAGATCGTTTAGAATCGAATAACGGGCATCGACTGGAAATCAGAAGCGAACATCGACTCGACGAAAGTTTACGTTCGACGTATTTCGTTTTCAGCGGCGAATCTGGCTCCGGCTATTCTGGTTCGGCGAGTTCCAAGTTTCGCCCGTTGAAAGTCTTGGACGCTTTTCTAATTAATCCGCGGAGTTCGGCGATAAAAACGTTACCCCGTCTATTAGCAAGTTCGACACGCTGTTTTCCCTTCTTTTTTTAATCCCTCTCCGTTTCCCTTTCTTCGGAGGTTTAGTTCGGCTGCAGGGTATTTAAATTTTCCTTCGTCGAGCGAAAAGTTCGCGAGACGTAATTGGGCTGTTTATAGTTGGTCGTCGCGCATCCGTTCGTCTCTGTAAATCGAAGGAAATCGAACGCTCCGTCCCGATCGACGACAAGCTGCGATCGTTCTCGTTTTCACAAAGCGAATTTTCGAGAAAAATCTTCGATGTAGCTTTCGATGCGTTTACGATTTTGCGCCTCGAACAGAACGTCGATAAATTAGCCAATCAACGCATCGACCGTTATTTCTGCATGCACCTATATGCGTGCGGTTTTGAAACGCACGAGATTTCTGCTCGTTACCTCTACTCTGCTTCCACGGAGAAACCGTTACCGTTGCTCCGTTACCTTGCGCAAAGCGAAGAAAGAAAAGAACAACGCGACCCTTCGCTCGAAAATTGTCAACTTCCGCTCCAGTGGGGCGCGATTCCTCAAACATCCGCGACAAAGCTGCGAACGCCCTCTCGGCATTCACCACCCTCCAATCGGTTGTTCGACTTTCCTCTAGCTGAGCGATAACGCGCGATTAACGCCTTCGTTATCCGCCATCGTCCGTTCTTCGACCCTTTCTCGTACACACTGCCGTAAGTAAACCATCGACCCTTCTTTCTTTTGTTCCGTATCGCTTTAAACTCCGCCAATGGATCGATGCGAGACCGCCTTCCCAGCGAGTTTCGTAATTTGAAAATACGTACCTTTAAAACGACGTACGAACCGCCAAACTGTGGCGCAGATTCTCTTCTAACGCAGTTGGTAAAAATTCGATACACGAAGAATCAGCGACGAGCTACAGCGAGGAAAGCGAGAGAGGGCTGAACGCGATCCTCGATGCAGCTGCGCTCGTCGTAAACCTAGATGCCGAAAACAGCCGTTGAACGAACGCAACTTTAATCGTAAGAAGTAACATCCTCCACCTTGCTGCGAACGCACGTGCAATTATCGGGCGATCACAGGTAGATTCGTAAAAGAAAGCGGGTTTTCAAATTTTCCACGGCGTATCGTTGTTACGGTAAACGCGTGGGGACGATCGCATAATGGCATAAACGGGACAACGAGAAGTACGTCGAACTGTGCACCACTCATCTTACGCGAGCGTACTACGCTTCCGGGATGAGCGTAGCTTTTTTACGACGGAATAAAGTGGAAGCGGCGTGTACCCGACCGTCGTTTTCAGACGAACGCCATAAAGCGGTAAGAATGGGAAAGGGTTGCCTCCGCTGTGGGATCGAGAGATTTAGAATCTCGCAACAGGAGCTTATTCCTCTCTCTCGAGCCGACTGTGACTCGCGCGATCGAAAATAATCAGGTAGAAATTCTGCGAATTCACGGGGCTCGTGCATTTTCCAACGGACGTGGCGAGGAAAATCTGCGAAATGCGTTATTTCGACGTAACTTCTCATCGTTCGCGCCAGTGAGCCGAGATCGAATGTCTTAAAGCGTAAATTTTCTTCTCAGACGGAATAAATAAAACGTAATTTACGCGCGGATAAAGACTCGGGCTTGTCGCGCGTTTAGCCGAAAGAGGTTCAAACGTTTTTCCCCTCAAAGTGTCGGTAAAAAAGTCGTGGCTTTGGTTCGCGTGGAGTTCGTTTCGATCGTGGAGCGTGCATTCAACGCGGATTCCGCTAAAGCGCTCGCGTTTCAGGCAACGGTACGTCTCCGATGTCCGACGAAGTGGCAGGAGCCGACGTTAAGGAGTTGCTTCTTTCGTGTAGGATCTAGGGGATGTAGGGAAAGCTGTAAACGCGCAATACCGTCCTTGGTGGTGTCCAACGATCGAGACCTTTGTCCGCTACCGTATCTCCGAAACTGGATGTCGCGGATGGAGGAAACGAGGCGAGGTTCGCGCGAACCGAAAATGTTTTCGCGGAGTCTCGAAAGAGAGGACGATACGAATATTAAAACGATCGGGGGATGCGATGTCGGAGTAACGGAACGGAGACGAGAATTAAATGCCATTGGCGCAGGGAGGACGATACACTTATGGCACGTACTCGCGAGAATCGCGTTTCAGAGGGTAGGTCAGGATAGCGACGCGGCAGTCCGATCGATTTTCAGGAAATTGAAGGATTGTACCTGCAACTGGATTAAGCTTTTAGAAGGCAGAGCCGGTTTCTATCGCATTGCAGCTAGTCGAGCGTTATTTCGTTACCGGTCCAACTAATACCGTTGTGCTAGGCGGACGCTACATTTCCAGCTGCAATCCGTTATTACATTCCGAAAGATCGTTATCCTTGTGTATTCGGATCGATTCGGTTACCTGTGCGGCGTAATTTCTCCTTTGTAATCTGCTTCCTCCTCCGAGGATCGAGGATATCCTTCGTGGGAGGTTGCTCGTACCGATCGTGGAATTTTTTGTAATTCGATTTTTATCGTAAATCTTTTACGGATGGACGAGTAAATGCGGCGGATTAAGTGTCCGAAATGACGTGTCACGTAATTAAGTGGAACGCGAGTTACGCGTGTTTGAACTTTAAAGTCGAAAGGATCCGGCATCTACGTCGTCGACGAAGACCCATCCCTTTTTGTTTTGCTTTAATCTCCGCGTTGATCGACTGGAATGGAAGCCAAATAATATCAACGGGATAAATAACAACACCGTACGCTCCACCATTTGTTATTCGTCGATCAACTCCGAATTACGATGTACCTGCTTTAAACTTTCGCGCGATAAAATACCAACGACGTTCTTCGTAAGAAACTTGTGGAAGAAAGCTGCGATACTTTTGACGGTCGAACGCGGTTATTCAAATTACCATGATTTTAATATTTGCTATTACTTTTCGAAAAATTGCAAGTCCTCTGATCCTTTTCCCTAAAAATAGATCGGCCTTTGGAACTGAACGACGTTCGATCATCGACTCGGAGTCGCTTTGTCTCCTCTTTTTTTCGATCTCAACGAAACGATAGCCCGTGATCGCAATTACCAACATTCTCGGATATTAAATCCGATCCTTAAATTTCATTGCCTTCGTAAATCTGACATTTTTTTCATTTCACGTTTCAAAGTTGAATCGCGTCGTTAATCGAATTTTATACCCTCGGTCGAAATTTTACCCCCATTCGGTCGGTTGTTTTCGAAAGTCGCGCGTAATTTGGTCGCGTTTTCGTATTCGCCGTTGATGCACGATTATTCGTGATTTTTTGATCGACGATCGTAAATACGTACAACGAAGCAGTTCCAGTTAATCCCGTAACGGGAAACCGACAAAATCGCCAGACGAGCGAAATCCGCGAACAAGTGGGTATCGTTGATTTCGAGTCGTTCCGATCGATTTAATCTAGATGGCTAGTCGGAGAGCAACGCGAGAAACAAGTTCCACACATTCTCGTGGCGAGCTTGCCGCGAGACCTCGCCGTGTAATGAAAGTATTTCCGGGAAACAGTTAAGCACCTTAAAACTGCAGCAGAGATAGAAAGGTTGGATGGAGAGAGGATCCAACGCGCCTTCGACGCGCAATCTACTAGCGACCATCCGTTATTTACACAACGGGGACAACCATACTTTTTCCAAAACGAAAATTTATCCGTCTCCTTCCTCTACCGGACGACTATTTTCCCCGGGAGAATTCTGATTTCGATTTCACCTGTTTCTCCTCGTTTATTTTCTCAAGGTTTCTACGCGTAGAATTTACGTCGACGAAAAGAATTCGAACAAAATCGTAAGACGAAGAAAACGCGACGAAACGCAAAGTCGATGGTGCGTCGGTCGAGATGTCTTCGATTGGAGAAGATCAGTCCACGAATGGTTTCTTCTCTAATCGCCTAAATCGCTGTATTACTTTTCTTCAAATTCTTCTTTCTTCGATTTTTATCCGAGGGAATATCGTTCCACGGAAGAAATACTAGGAGCGGTCGAACGATTGACAAATTCCACGGAGAAAGCTGCGTATTAAGATGGAACCGGCGAAGGAACGCTCGAGTCCCGGCGAGTATTTGCTTTCGCGGCTGATTCAGCCTCCGAATATAGGAGCCAATTGCACAGCGAGATTTCCGAACGTACGAACGATAATTGCAGGATGAATCGGCCGTCGGAGTTGCCGCAAGTTCGTTGGCCCGCGGTCGATGAAAGTAAACTCCCGATGAACAGCCATGGGAGAGTTTCGATCCGAACTCGTAATTGTTAACACGCTACCGCGAAGATCAACCAGTTACGTAATGGCAAAGTACACCATCGTTTATCCAAGTAATTAGGGGATTTCTTACGATTGCCTTCGTTTTCGAGATATACGCGTAGTTCTTCGATAAAAAGGTGATCATTTAAGAAGACGGATGGACGTAACGCAAACGAATTCGACCAATCATCTTGTTGGAGTATTACAAACTTTGACCGTTGTCGATCACCGTGACAACCACGACGATCCTTCGCTATCCCCGAGCGGTTTCGTCGATTATGCTATCATCTCGAATATCGTTCCTCTTTCAAAGTCTCGTCGTGCGAGGTGGTGGAGCGCGGCGCGACGACTTGCGTATCGCTTCGACCGAAAAATTTAGATCGGTCGTTCTCCGTTTAACGATTCCATCTTTGACGATGGATCGATTCGCTTATTCGTAAGCGGTCGGCTCTCCGGTAATTTCTGGCCGAAGCAAGCTCGCATGCGCGCGAACACGTACCCCGTAGCGCGACCAACTTTTGCATAATGCAGCCGTGTCACGTGCAGGGGCACGTGCGCATCAACGGATCCATAGCCGGTGCGCGAATTCCCTTCTTCCGTCGCGTTTCCTCGTTCGTTCGTTGGTTTTCTCGGTGTGTCATCGCCGCAGCAGCGCACCGAACCGACCCCAAGCGACTTGTCACCCCTCGAGGATCTTCTTCTACCTCTCCTGGCCCGATATTTTGCCGGAAGCTCCTCCACGTTCCCGAGGTTATCGCCGCTGTCGTGAAAAAATTCACCGCAGCCTCTTGCGAATTCGTTCTACTTTCCCTTCTTGCCGTATCCGGTTCGCCGTTATTCAGGCTAGAATTCCAGCCAGCAGGGCGATCGGGATACCCTACCACATTTTTTACTCTTTACTTTACAAGTGTAACCGCGTGTTTTCGTATTTTAGGTGTATCCGACAGGAACGGTGGATTTTTAGGGATACCAAGGATATACCGATATTTATTTCAAGATTCGATAGAGAGAAATATTTCCTGAAAACAGCGAACAATATTTCGATTCTAAGTCTCTGTTCTACCTTCGTTCCGCCTCTATTTTATCTTCTAAATTCCAAGCATATACACTTACTATTTTCGTTCGATGTTTACACAGCGTGTTTCTCGATTACTTTCGGCTTGAAAAACCCTCGTTAACGATGATTATGATAAACTTTGTTTCTTTTCTCGTTTTACGCCCCATCTTCTCGTCTCGCTCATTTTCCTTCTCCCATTTGCTACCTGTCCTTTCGTACAATGTCCGTTAACGTGTACTTTCTCGATCCTCGTTCGTTCACCCTTTTCTCTTTTCTTTACCCCTATTTCCGCTTTTATCTATGTCCCGCCACTCTTGTATACGCCATCTTCTTCGACACGTTCGTTATTCTACCGCGCCCTTCCTCCTTTCCTTTCGTTTTCCTCTCTATATTCTTACGAAAGAGCAAGCCTGCCCTTCGCTTTACGTTTACCCAGGCTCTTCGACGGTTCGACCAGTGAAAGAAACTTGAATCCTCAAGAAACGTAAATCCCGTGACAGGCTCGTTCGGGAGACGCACGACAGGCACGCGGGAAATCACGTGCATCCAACGGCGGATCGTACGTCTTCCTAACGAGTGGTCGCCAAGTATCAACGATTAAGGTGTACGCTGTTTATCTCGATGTAATCGAAAGAACAAATGTTCGAGGAAACGTCTATCGCAGAAAATTTATTTCTATCTTTAAAATCGTTTCAGAGATAGATACCGCGTTAGTCGGATTAGATCAGCTGAAAACGTTTTTGCAACGCTAGACTCGGACCTTGTAGAGAGTAATTCCCATCGGCCGATCGGTGTCGTTCCTTCTTCGTGGAGTGATTTCTATGCCTCGACTTGCACGCGAAGACGAACGAACGTTGAAACGGCACTCGCGTAGCGTTCCCCTGACATTTACCTTAATGCTTGTTTTCCAGTTTCTATCTTCTTAATTTCTCTTTAGCGTTCTGTTTCTAGTTTTCCTTAGTAATGCAACGGAATTGCGACAGTGTGCGAATACACGGTGTAACGGGACAATGGCATCCGGTTGACGATGCTGCGACGAAGCGACACGTCGCGACGGCGGATCGATGTCGACGGTTCACCTGGGAATTGCCGCCGATGTCGCGCACCGGATCCCTGAAATCGGATATTAATTAGCGGCAAACGATTCGATTAATCCGTGCGTCTGCGAAGGAGGTTCCCAAGGCGACGTGCTTTCGCTCTGGCTTCGCTCTCGTCTCGACAATCGCTCGAATTATCGTGGCTGCCAAAGGTTCGCGTGTCCCAGGGCGTGTAACGTTATCTGGTGTGTAGCAGCGAGGTGATTTCCGTGTAGAATCTTTGCAACGTTCTTTGTCGACGCGACATAATATCGTTATAAATGAATTATTTAGAAAATTCCCCGTAGAAACGACTACGTTTCGTTCTCTCGGGAATAAAAGTAATCGCGTGTTACGAGCGGCTACAAGCAGAAATTTTGTCTAGGATATACTTAGCTACGCAATATTTCAAACTGCTTCGAAACTTTTCGGAGAAACATCTCCGGACGATCTATCTTCGATTTCTCGTTTCAGTCGAGATCGAAAAGAAATCGCAGAGTTCCCAAACTATTTCTCAAACAACAACAAGCAGAAATACCTATACGATAGGACATGCCGGATTTTCGTAGTATTAGATACGCGCGCGATACTTAAGCGGTAAATGTAACGTGGTTTAAAATTTGCGCATCAACTTCGAAACAACAGGAACGCACTAGTCTCGATAGTTTTCTATTCCGAAAGGTTTATTTGTTACAACCGGACATCCCGTCGGTGCGAGTTACTCGTTACGACCCGCCTTACAAGTCAAGTTCTATTTTTTGTCGGACAACGCTGGTACGTAAGACTAGAACTTTATTATTAACTGGGAACCAAACGAGTCGAGATATCGGATATAAAAGGAACTTGGCGCGTCATAGCGCGTAACCGAGGTAGCAGGCCTGACTACTGACGCTTATAGTCGAACGCTAGTCGTTTGTTCGTATCAGGAACGAATCTGTCAGTTCCGAAAATCCGTAGTCAGTTCGTGCGGAAAGCGCCAAGTATCCCGTACATCTAACAAGTACGACTACGCCCCTGTCTCGTTTAAATACCACCACCTGCATATCTTTATAGCGGGTATCTGGACCAGTTGAACGAACCGTAATATAGCGACTATTTTGTCACGTACACAGTATGTTTACAAGCACAACAGCGTTATCGAACGATTCGTAGGTTTAACGTCCGCCTTTTTGTCTTCTTACTTTTTCTTTTTCTTTATATCGTCTGAATCGTCGTTCCGACTGCATAAACGTTTGACATTTTGACGCAGTTGGAGAAAGTCGATCAAAGTTCAGCGTTTGCGCTGGCAGCTTTGAAAATTTAATAATTTTATCCGAGTATACACGAAGTATCGAATTAAACTTGAACGTGGCTCGTTCTTTCTTTCCTAACACCGACTGGTTATAACGACACTTGAAAAATGTACTTGGTTTCCTCCTCGACCTAGCCCAACCTCTCTGTATCTTTGATAATTACAGATTCCAGATTAAATTTCAAATATTCGATACTCGACCATTTCATCGTGTTATTAAATTTTCTGTCGTTTACGAAGATACCGCTAACGCATCTTTCGTCGCCGTGCGAGAATTCCGCTTATCATATTCATTAAAATATCGCGTAACCAACTCGATTCTGGCTGCTTCTTGCAACCGTAATTCTTAAGAGCAAAAAGCAATCTATTCGAGGGTCGATGAAAGTGGAAAAACCCACGAAAGCAGTCGAGAATCTTTCGTACGCTTTACTTCGCGCGATCGCGATTCGAAACTGTTCGAAGCGATCGACCGATCGAATCGCTTTGTGTTCGACGTCGTCGTTCCTGGCGAGACAATGGCTCGAGCGAAGATAACGATCCGGCGGAACCGTTTCCCGCGTCGCAGTTCGGATTGAATCGATCTCGTTAGCTAACCGGTGGACGGCTCTCGATCGAGGGATCCTAGGAATTCGTCGAAAGAACGTCCGCGAACCTTGTAAACGGTAACGCGATTTTCTTTTATGCCGAAATTAAGCGTTTTGACTCACTCAGGGCGTTGACCGATCAAGTAGAGATCTTAAATCATGATGTTCGAACAAAAAATTATATATCCTAATTTCTGTGTTGTCACATTGATTTATTGATCGATTCGGATACTTCAACGAACGAAAATAATAATTTAAATTGTTCGAACTGACGCTGATAATAGGACGCTCGTAACAAAATGTAACTCAGGAAGGAATCTCGTCTCTGATACCTTTCTCTCAATTACATCGTCTTCTCGTAACTTTTCAATAGGATTCGCTCGGTCAACGTCTCGTTATCCCTTTTCTTTTTCATCTATTTTCTTAAATTTTCGCCGACGCTTGCTCTGTCACGACCGTGTTTCCGTTTAGACTGTACGCCGCAGGATCGTCGATACGGAAACCGTAACCCAGGAAAAAATGATCACTTTGCCGTACGAGCGAGCACCCAAGAGCGTTACCATCTCGCGTGATACCGTCCAGAAATTTATTAATCAGTCGATTCGTAAGTTGGTAGTCTCTGGCTGATCGAGTTTGACTTTTTAACGTAATTGATTGGTGAGCGTAATGCGCGTAATGTAAATCGTTGTGCGACGAAACTCCGTTGTTTAGATCTACGTTGGATTCTTTGAAACGTCCTCTGCTTACAACGCGTAAGTATAAAATTTCCTATTTGCAAGTAGGAAGGATAATATACTCGAAGCTTTTCATAGTTGCGCTTTATTCCGTGGAGATGTTTTCTTATTCTTCCTTCTAGTTCAGCGCGCAAAAATATTCTACGATAATAAGTCGTACAACTTTTCAAATGCGTCCTCTCTTTATAAATTTCTCTGTTCGCCAGATCGTAGTTTATTGTTTTAACCGCGTACCACACGATATAGCATAGAAGATTCATAGATTTGATCGCGTTACAAACTGACCATCTTCGACCAGCTGATAAAACCTTCGTTCGCGACAGCCATCGAAGAGCGAAAAAGTCCCGTTTCCTCCGAACTTATCTATCTTTTTCGTCACGCTGTTCCCGAGAAAATCGGGACGCTGCGCCGGTATCGAGGTCGTCCGAACGATAACGACGAGATTCCAAGGAGAGAAACGAGAAAAGTTGGCGCGAACGATCGATCAAGACGCGCGATTATAAATTGCCGGTTGTTTAGTAGGCCACTGTAATCTGTCCGCGAGCGGATGATCGCAGTTGGAAGCTGACCAAATGTAAAAGCTTCTTATATTTCGCTCTGACTCGGACGAGCCTCTTCCGGGACATTGACGAACGTCGCCTGACTTTTTCCTCGTTTCTTTGGAGCATCGCTGACGGGTATGATTTTCGTAAAATGTCAGAATCTTTCCACATTCTAATTAAAGCGTTCCTCCCGTACATCTTGCAATTTTATCGCTCATATCTCGCGTTATGAAAGTAAAATGAAATGAAAATAATTCGATCGATCCAGAAGCTACGTTTAAAGACTTTTTGCTGTGTTTTCAAGCTTTCCGTCGAACGCGATGTTTATGGATGCGCGTGGAATATATTTTTCATCGAAATGCACTCGCTAGGCAAAGGACGTATATCACCGAAAAGGAAGTTTCTGGTTTATCTTAGAAGGAGGACACGCAAACCTTAGTAGGTTAATGCGCGAGGATCCAAGGACCATCCTACCGACCGACTTTTCGTTCCATCCATTACGCCTGTTTACCCGGATTCCCGTTAAGAATATCGACCCTACTGTCTCGAAACAAAAATCAGGCTTCGTTCGCTTATTTTACAGGATAATAACGGTCGTGCAAAAACCAGAGCTAGACAACTGCGCGGAGTGCGAGAAAAAAGGATCCTAGGCTCTCAAGGTGATAAAAAAATGGCAGAGAACGAACGCACATACCTTTTGTCCGATTTATTTTAAATACGTTCTACTTATTGCAGAACGTACAATAATTTTTCCAAGGATAATATAATTTTATATAGGATGTACTAAATACAGTGGAATTGAATGAGCGATGCGTTCGCGTGCGTACGCCCAGCGTGAAACCTGTCGTCAGCTGTTCATTCATGGCTGCCGGTTCATGCCCGACGAGCGAGGTCGATCGAACGACCTAGGTTCGGGGATGCGATAGCGCGCCCAGGGGAAGAAAGTCGTTCCCTCGGTAGATCTTCTTTAATGTCCACCGACGTGGACTTCTCTCCGACGCGCGTCGAGGTAACGATAATAAAACGGACGCGGGGCGGTGCGGCGTTGGCATTCGTTCAACGGGGACGATCGTGGTAACGTTGATCGCGAATCTCGCGATTAGGCGAATTACCAACGAGCCGTGGAACGTCGAAGCGAAGGTCGTGCTCTTTATTTCAACGACCATGATCAACCCGTTGTTCTCGCATCGCTCGACCTTCTTTTCATTTGACGCGGAAATTACTGTAGGGACAGCGAATCTTGCATTCACAAACGAATAAACAAAGATGTACGTAGATTTCTAGATTTCTTTATAACGCAATAATTTTGCATTTAACGAATCAACCGACGCTAGAAAAATTCTCGACCGAATCGTTCACGGCACTCTGTCAACCGACGGTTACTCTCGTCGATCGTGTCACACCCTTAAAGATTTCACACATTCGCGCTACTCGCAACTGTTTTGTTTTTCCTCGCAACTGCAATACCCTATCGTAAATGTATTTGCTTGGTCCTCGATCATTCCTCGCGTACGATGCACGCCGCACGCGCAGACCAGTCACTCCGTCGTACGGCCATTCGCACGATGACAAATAACAAAGATTCAATTTTCTACTCAATCGTACCGTCGGTTTAACTTTGTCGAATTCGTAACATTTAAGAAAATAGTATACACACACGCACACGGTATGGATTTAATGGTCAGCGATGTGTACTCTGATTTCTAAAAACGTTAAAAAGAGAAACGAATCGATCGACGTTTCTTCTTTACGCCGCTGTGGCACGCAGGAAATACGCAATCGATGCGCGACGCGTGGCGATGATAAAAATAAAATCTTTCGATTAGATAGTACAAATTGTCGGAAACTTTCACCTCCCAGGCGGGCAAGACTTTGCTGTCTTTACGCTTAATTTTTAAGTCGGCGCTGCGAGACCGACGGCCCTGAACGCGACGTCCCAACTTTCAATTGGTTTACGTTGTTACAGTTTTATGCTTTTATACAGGAAACAGAATTTGTCTTGCGTAATCCGCGTCCTTTTCTGAACTTCGGGAAAATTTAAAGCGTTATACGTATCGAGACTCTCGGTCTGAAAAACGTCGGGTTCCGTTTCTGGAAATATCGATTAAAGATTCCTAACCTAAAACTTAATCTACGCCATAAAATTGAAAGATCGATAGATTTTGGCCGGAAAAGCGCAGAACTCGTTTTACAAAATCGTCCTAAAGCTAATCCCGAAAAAAATTTCGTTAACTCCGTACGGTCGTTTGAATTTGTAAAATTTAAAAGAAAAGAGACAACTTTGGTTTGCCAATCCGTTTGTAACGGAAAGGGTTCTTTGAAAAAGACGAATACAAGGCTGTTAAAACAGAGGCATTATTCTTTGAAACGAGCCCAGATAGACTGGTGATAGATCCTTTTTCGCCAAGTTCAAATATCGACAATGTTTTTGCTGAAAATTTAGCGGTTCTTCGATTTTGTGACGTAGCGTATTTTATTACGGTAATAATTATTGCTTCCAAACGTTTTTACTGGAATGTTTATTTTCCCCATATGAAATATAAAAGAACTAGGAAATGCATCGAAAGTGGAACATTTCTGTACGGGTCTCTCGTAAAAAGATGAATAAATCGCTAGTCATCGATTCCGGTAGGTTCAGTCGACATCAGTTCGTGAATCTGGTCAATTCCAAAGGAGAGAACATATCTCTCTCTCTCTCTTTCTCTCTCTCTCTCTCTCTCTCTCTCTCTCTCTCTGCATGGTAAGGACAATGCGCTGTGGAAAATTGAAGGGCGGCGGCGAGGGGATGATGCGCCGGCAGAGGCCGGGCCAGGTTGGCCGAGGCCACGGGCTGGAAGCGTGGGGCGAGGACGGCGCGAGGGGCGAGACAGCCGGCAGGGTGAAAGGAGGGTGAAAGGAGGGTGGAAAAGGCGCATGCCAGTTGTGCCGTCGCCGCGTTACGAGTCGGCCAACAGCCCGGCTTCTCGTTCGCATCCTCGATCCCTCTCTCGCGGCTCTCCGGTGCATCGTTTGTGCTGTCAGTGTTCCTCTCGTACGCGGCTTTCCACGGTGTTTCCGGTCGCTCGTCTCCTCCGTGGCGGACGCGGTGTTGCTTTACGTTTACGTGACGCGAAGGGGTGTCGACGATGCACGTCGCGACGATGCTACGAGAAGCCGGTGTTCCGTCGGGCTGATCGATTGTTTTCGATAAATAATCGCGATTCCTGGGAGCAACGGCCTCCTGGGTATTATCGGCAGTCGGCTTTTCTCGCGATATTTCACGTGCGCCGTGGAAAATGCTACTCGTTAGCTCTGCCATGCCGCGGTAAGCGATCGCGTCGAGGCTGGTCCTTTCACGAAAGGATGGTCTGTCTCGGCGAGTCAAGTTCGGCGATAGAAAGTGCGCGGGATCGAGAGTGGCGTTTAGTCGAAGACGAAAATGGATTTTCGGTCGAGCACGATGGATGGCGCGTCCTCGCTGCGCTCGCCCTTCGAAGTCGAGCCAGCCACGAGCTTTACGTAACGGAACCGGGGCTTCTGCCGGGAATTACGCAGGCCGGCTACGCCGTCGCATTTTACCTACGCTCGAAAGTTGTTGTTCGCCTGCATCGAATACCCTGTGCGTTGCGCCAATGCCTTGGAAGCTATGGTTCGAGATGTCGATAGGGTGAAACGATAGCGAGATAACGAGAAGCGAATTATGTAAGGCGTTTCGAAGACAGAGAGAATGCGATTCCGATGCAAATGGAAATGAACAGCAGGCTTTTGGTAAACATACGCGTACGTCGTTCAGTTCGCGTTACGCAGTTATTCGAGTATCGATTGTCCGCGATATCTATCCAGGATCGTTTTCATCGAGCGTGCAGGAATTTTTCCTATAAAAATACGGTTTGTTCTTTTCGTCGGTGGTTTTTTGTATGATCGTCGCACGCGGAACGGTAGCGTATCGCGCGCTATTATCGTGTTCAAGAGAGCGTCGATTTTCCCGTAGTTTTGTTTCCGTCAAAAAAAGCGAACGAAAATCCGCGGATTACTCTCTACGATAATTCTCTTCCTGCTTTTCGTAGTCGTCGTCGACGGTCTCTTCGGCGGGCAAGGTAATTAGAACGAAAGAGGGCCGACCTTGACTTTTTGACGCGACGAGACGCGACGCGACGCCTCGTTTCCGCGAGTCCCGGCTGCTTCTCCTGTTCAACGCTCCGCGATTTAATTTCTATCGATGCCCGTACTCTCGTTAAGGAAACTTCAAAGGGCAGGTAGGTTAAACGAGGAACGACGGCCCGATTTTGTCTTTCGCTAACTTGTTGCGAGGCAATTTGGGATAACGAAATTACGCTCGAGGCAAACAGGATTTGTGAAAGGTCGAGTAATTTTCGCATTCGATGGAAGCTTTAATGTTCTCGTACTTGGCTTAATACCATTCGAGCGACGGCCTCTGTCGCTAATTTTCTTTTACGGTAGCAAGTACATCGTTTACGCCATCTTTTCCGCTAAAAAGTCATTTTTCGTTCGATTTCTAAATAAAATGTAACGAGAAGCAAAACACCAAGTACGATTTCCGTAATGATCGTAGTTGGTTTTAACATTCTATGCAGCACAGTTGCTTCGTATTCTTCGAACATTCGCGCCTTGAAATACGAAATCGATAGGTATATAAATATAATAGTAAGGTATATATAGTAGGTAAGATTATTTTACTTCGTAATCAGTTCTATTTTAGCATTTCCGCGATATCGCAGCTGGCAACGTGGTTTAATAGAACAGCGAGCGTATATCCGAAAGATATACTACCGAGGGTTAATTCTCAATTGGCATATTGGAAGCGTTCTATTCGACCGCAGCCTCAAATTTTGTCGAGAATCGTGTGCCTAACTTTCACATTTCCTTCCGTTGAATTTAACTAGCCTGTCGAAATTAGTGGAACTTTATACGAGTGGCAACGCGAGTAGAAGGAAGAACCTTGCTCGTTTGATTCCCTTTAATTTCATGGAGGTAGGAAAGTGCAGGGGTCAAGATCCGCGAAGCCCAGGCGGAGACGACTTCCGTAGCGCGAGAAAACTCGTCGAATCAATGAACTCCTCGAACCAGTAACAAGTCGAACAAACGCATGCAAGCTGTCATTCTCGAGAATGTTCACCGGTCGTTTTTTTTTTTTTTGTACTTTTGTTTTTTTAACATGTTTAATATTTAATACATGTTTTGCGGAAAGTCTCAAAAGTTTCGTTTTATCGATCGTACGAATCACGTAACTGAACATCCTTGTTCGAAGTTACTCAATTCGATTTATGTTACTATTTTACACCGTTTCAAAGGGTAATAGAACACGGAACTCCGCGTTCGCTCCGATTTCTGCAATTTTCGTGCTCGGCTCCTTTTCTCAGACGTTTCAAATTTCAGGTAATAGCGAATCGATCAACATCGACAGTTTATAGTTCGTTGGACAAATCTTTCTTCTTTAGTTTTCCTATTAATTTTTTAATTCGTTTGCGAAACGACACAAGTCAAAAATGCGTTTTTAAAGTTCCCTTCCGAGTCTGCACATTTCCCGATATCTGCGTAAAGGTTACCGTAAATCCACGTAAATCTAATAAAAAACGCGCGTTACGCTCGTTTACGTACGTACGTGTTTTATAAATGCTGCAACAATTTTTTAACATCCTGTGGAATATGCGCCATTCGTATATTGACGATGTTTCCGTTTCCTACGCGATTCTCATTTCGTACATACGTTTTGTTTGCGATTTGCAAATTTCTTGACATTTTTCATCCTCGTTATTCGTAGCATAGAACGTAGTACAGATTATCAAACATGTTACCTCGCAAAATTTCTGAAAGTATCTGAAAATCACCGCGCGAATTGGTCCACTCTTACGAGGGCTGATATCAATTGAAAGTTCGCTATAGTTTGAACCACCGATGACTGTATTCATCGGTGCGTACGTTAGTTTCACTCGTGAAAGACTTGGCGTATTTTTTCAGCGACCCAACGACACGGACGTTCACGCGTTCAGTCGCAGTTTGCCTAGCAGAAAATATAACGACGATAACAAAATTCTGGCGTATACACGAGTGCATATATAGACGCGCGGGTATCCAGGGACTTGCCGTATCAGCCGACGTGGTTCGTGCATTCGGTGATTCGAGTGACGTGTGCCATCGCAGCACAGCGCGGAGATTAGGCTTTGTGCGCGAATTAGTCGGCGAAAAGATAAGCAAGGAAGGGAAAATGGGCGAAGGTGAACGACCGGAGACGAAGGTTAAGCACTGCTATCGTAAATAAGCACGCTGCGCTGCTTCGCTCGTCGCTGCATTTTCCTCCTCTGATATTTGGGAAATGCCCTGTCTCGGTGCGGACGACCAGTCAGAGGGATCGCTGCGATATGCTTGCTTGCCCTCTCTGCAGAGTTGGGTGTGTCCAGACTCGAGATCTCGCAATTTTTAAAATAAATCGTTGTTGCGACGAAACAATTTATCGTTTACCTTTACGGTATTTCTATCGCATTTGTGCTATTTATATATCAAATGTAGCTTAATACGCAATGCGAAAATTTGGGATATGCCGCAACTAATCGCAAATTCGATTCGCAATTGGTACGGCAAGAGATACTTTCGAACGATTTAAATTGTGCTTTTAAAACTATCGACGATGATATTATTGTTCATCGCGTTCCCGATAGCTTGGCGCAGCGCGCAAAAAGCAGGTGTCTAGACACTATCGAGCCATAGCTATATACGTCTTATTATGTACGTAGTCTTCTAAACTCGTGGCTTCCGCTAATGTTCTTTCGCAAAGTGCGCTGTCCAGACTCTACACTCTAAAGTCTAATCTACGGTCTAGAGTCTAGAGTGTCGCTGTAAATTTTCATTCTTCACGCATGGCTCTGGCTTAAGAGGACTCGCCCTCATACTCGACCACACACACGTGTACTTACGTACTTCTAGGCTTCATTCAGCTTTTCTGACGCACGTGTCTTACGAATCTCTATAACCTATCACGTTCATTCTGAAAAACTCTCTCACACGGTGCTCTATCGTTGGTTCCTTGAATTTTTTAAAGAATTATTTCTCTCCTTGGGAGAAAAAAATTACCTACCTCGATAAGCGCACATGGAGTCTAGAACATTTGCTATACGCATGTCGTCGAAGGTAAAGTGGCATGTACGCGCGAAAAGCGCAATACGTATTACGATACATCGCGAATTAATTCGATTGACCGACTATCTTGCTACAAGTTTGTATCTGCTGCACCCAAAAAGTACAGCGCTAAGAAAAGAAGAAAATACCGTTTACCTGGTCGATTTATTAGGGAGAAATGGGCATACAGAGAGCGGATTAGCTGGAAAATAATAACTTTTTTGCACCGATCATCGGTCGAATTCACGGCAATTGATCAACGTTTAAAGCAAACTCTCGTTTAAAAGGCAAATGCACGCGGTGCGGCCAGACTTTCGCGAGCACCGAAGAGCCGGATTTTTTTTCTTCGCGCTAGCGTTGTTCCTACGATCCGAAATGGATTTCACGGTAAAAGGGTTGGAAAGCATGATTCTAGCACAGAAGGAAGTTAGCAATGCAGAAAGCGTGTCCATACGGGATAAACGCAAATACAAGCAGTCCTCTTTTTTCCTCGCTATTCGGCATTCGTTTTTCCGATGCGACTCGTTCGCTACCTTTCAGCGATCGATTTCCTCGTTAATATGGAATCCAGACGAATGGTTTTCACATTTTTACAACTTTGAACTTTTTCACGATGCACGATCGATGAACAATGTGATTTTCTGGAAAATTGCGAAAGGAAACGTGTAAACCGTGATATCTTACGGTTATCCTAGATAAGGTCATTTGTACAGAACGTACAAAATTACAGTATATATTATACGGTGTATATGTACATACAGAGTGGTTGGTATCTGGTGGTACGAGCGGAAAGGGTGTGATTCTACGCGAAAAAAGAAGTCGAAAATATGGAATAAAAATTTTTCGTTCGAGGCTTTGTTTTCGAGAAAATCGACTTTGAATTTTCGCTCGGTACGCGTGCGGTACGTTATAACGGATCTCACTGTAGATCGTTGTCTCGATGGAAAAATAAAAAAAAAAAAATTTTTTTAATTTTTATTTTATATTTTCGACTTCTTTTTTCGCGTAGAATCGCCCCCTTTCCGCTTGTACCACCAGTTACCAACCATCCTGTATTATGTTTACAAAATTTGATATTTTTGTGTGGATCGGATTATTCGAACGTTAGCCAGACAATGCCATCGCGAACGTCCTCCATAGTATCGCATATTTTGAGGCTAGAAAATCTTTACAAAACGAGAGTTTTTCCCCTGTGTGGAAGGATTACAGAGCTGGTAGTGGGATTGGGAGTAGAACATGGCGGGGACCAGACGTACTGTTGTTAGGTAGGTAAACGTTTATTTACATCCGATTCTGCATATCGAAACGATGCTGAATCCGAGAGAGTTGTTTTTTAAATTGCGAAATGATGTCACGTTCATTCGGCGTAAAACACGATCAAAAACTTTCCTTGAAGTATTCAAATAAGGAAAGAATATAATTTGAATATGAAGCATAATTTCCGAAGCATCTAGCGAATAAACTTCGACAAACTAATTCAAGGGTAAAAGAAACTGCAGACAACTGGATGGACGAATCGTAGGGAACTTCATAAATAAAAATTTACGGTAGAAACGATCGAAGTAAATTTGTTGCGAATTGCTGTGTGATGCAAGCGTGAAAGGAGGCAGTGGTTTTTGCAAAATGCAGCGGACCAGACAGGCCAAGGGCAGCGGAGAAGGACGGACAAGTTCAGGGATGTCGCGCGACACGAAAATAAGCAGATAAAATATTCAAGCTCCCAACTCGGAACCAGGCCAGGTTAATTCGAAAGATTGGTGAAAAATGTACGAGAGGTGCACGACTGGAACGATCACCTCTTTTTCGTAGTTCGCGACAGCCTGACGATAGCTAATCTGGAGTTTGCCGATTGGAAAAATCGAGAAGGTTGATCTTGCCGGACCTTGACATTTCTTCGATCTTCCAGGTTTTTCGGTGTCGTAGATATTTGTTTCATCACCGCCGTTTAGTCTCACGATGGTTTCCGCCTTGTTACTCGTTCTCCGAGTTTCTCGAGAGTATTTTCCATTTTGGATACTTGCAACACCTTTGTTTCTTCTCGAGGACTGGAACACCCTTCCGGACTCGTCGCAAGGTTTATTTTATTTTGTCACGCATGTGCCTTCGTTGAAAAATGGTTAACCTTGTTTCTCGCTGCTCTTTATTCGATGTGTTATCTTTGCGTAGCTTCTTCTTCTCAAGAATCTCTGCAAATCTCGTCGAGTTCTACGATACGGAACTCGAAAACTTGACGACGTATTCCGTCGATAAAATGGCTGGAAAATCGAAATCCCCTTCTCGTGGGAAGAACTAGATCTTTTACGAGAGAGAAACCTTCTATCTCTTGGAAGTGGCTTTGAAAGATCTTCGTAAAATTTGTAAACAGGGGGAATAGAACCGTGTCAGCCGGCTCGAACGACTTGGTCATTCAATCAGCGTCGTTCTTACGTCGCTACTTTATACCGGCTCCGCAAATATCGAATCGGTCCCATCGCACCGCTCGCCCATCCCTCCTTTCTATTCATCCGATCCAGCACCCTTGCTCTACCTCGGTCTCTCCCTTTTTTTCAACCAGGTTCTCTGTCGGCGTCGACATCGTCGAACGAACGGGCGGCTAATCGTGGCACGCGCTGCATAACGCGGTCGGTGAATTAAAAAGAGGTCGCGGTAGCCGGGGGCGCGAGATGTTGGCGTTACGTCACTGACCTTGCCGATTCTCCGGCCACGCCGCGCCGTGGCACATTGTTCTCGCGGTGTTTCCTGGTCGTGCTGCTTTTGTGCCGCGAGTTCGCACCGCTTTTTAAAACCAACCGTATTTCCCCGCGTAACAGCTGTTCCAATGTATTCGCTCGTCGAGCATATTGCCGCAAGATGTGAGAAACGAGAGGGACGCAGAAAAACGTTCTCACTGCTCTCTGCAGCAATGATATTTTACGAGCAAATTTTTGAAAATAACCATACCAGATTCTTCTTGATTTGCACATATTGAAATTGTCCCGATCGTCTATTACTCTAACAATGCCAGTGGTTACGCGGAAAATGAACTTGTGCTTGCACGTTAGCGTAGCTTGTTATACGAACGTATAATGTAAATTTCGCAAATTAGACAGTTTGCAAACGCTCGAATTATATTTCGATTTCTTTGTGCTCGACTGCTGTCGCATCGAACTGGTCATCGTGTCGGTTTTTTCCTTTTTGTTTGTAGAACGCAACGCGACGCGGAAACAACGCTAGCAATAGGGGCTTTAGTACTATTTCGACGATGCTGTATTCGTAGAGAGAGAAAGAGAAATGACAAAAAATCAGGAGCGTTCCGTTCCTGTCATTCGCGTTATACTTTCCTCTGTTGGATTTTCCTTTTACCCGTTCTTAATTGTCCAATTACGCTGATACTCGAGGCATTAACGACACTCGGCACCATCGACGGACCACTCGTTCCCCTTATTTACTCGCTGAAACGCTTTTCCTCGTGAAAGCGGCAATTCGATCTACGAGTACTCGTTTTTAGAAACGTCGTTGTTTGTAAATGAAAATATTCGTCGTGTTTTACTTCTCTTTCGAGCCGAACGTTTCGATATTAGGAAAGTCTAAAGCACAGTCGGAAAATTAGATTTGGACAACGAACTACGGAGAAATAGATTTAAAATCGTTTTTGTTCGCACGATGAAAATTTGATTTTTCACGATTATCGCAAATAATCGGTGATATAAAATACATAAAACGTATATTTCAAATTCATTTCGAAAGTTTCCTAAAAAGAGAGAAAAACAAACGGCGAAATGTAACGAATTCTACTTTTTCCACTTTCCATTTCCATCTTCAGCTTTTATTTTTTGTTAATTTTAGTTTTTCCGTGCTTGCCCTTTCTCTCGTTTCGCATTGCGCGAACAATTGCACACCTTTCAGAACTTTCGCGTAATTCGTCGCCGTCTAATTTGCGACCTGGTTCGTCCGTAGTCGCGTTTAGTTCAACGATTTTTAAACGTACGATGGAACGATGCACTTTTCGATCTTATTTTGTCTGTTTTTAAATACATTGCGCGATTTTCTCGTGGATAAAGCTGCGTGTTTCAGCATGATTCTATGGTTACGCGCGTTTCGTATGCACTTTGTACGTTCGCGCGTTGTTCTGCAAATGAACGTGTCTGTAATTTGCATATCGTATTCCGCTGAAGTATCGCAAAACGTTTTATCTCGACGAAATAGTTGTAATGGCATATTTGTTGTGTAATGGCATATGTTTTACGGCTCCTTCGGAATATTACGCTTATTTGCGTTTCCAACGATATCTACAATTTTATTTTTATACGCGAAGAATATAGGAAATGGTCTGCTACCGTTTTGCGTTTCACACGAATGTTACGAAAAAGTTCGTAACAGTAGAATTTAGTACCACTTGCTGTTGCCTGTGAAATTTAATTCGTTGAACGTACTACTTAAGAGGTTCGTTTAACGATATATCACGCAAGAATGTATCAGTGAGAGGAAAAAAGGTCACGGCGGAGAAAGGTTGCGTGGATATAAATTCGTTATATACGAAGAAGCAGCGAGCTATGTACCGCGTCGCTCGCCGCGTAGCGGATTCACCGCTGGGAGTTTCTTTTGTGATGAAAGAAACGAGGAGAAGGGGCGGGAGAAGGAGAAGAAAAAACGAGCTTTAGATTGCGTCGCGAGAATGTAACGCGAGCTCGTGGAAAGCTAATAAAGCCTTGGAGGCGCGGAACTGCGTATGAAATTTTCTACCGTCTGTTTATGTTGGTGCGAGATTACATATTTCGCGGTGAGAAAAGGCGGAGGATTAATTTGCGATTCTTTCTTTCAAATTAACCGACCAATTACCAAGCCTCGTCGTCGCGGAGAAAGGAAGAAACAGGATCGCCGATTCGTCTAAGAAACAGCCTCGGTTCAAAGTAATTTTCTCGATATTTACTTATTTTATTTGAATGCTCGAATCCCTTAGGCCGAACGTACCGACTTCGAAAGAATTTCCAGGCTGTTTCGTACGAAAAGCGAACCGAAAATCCATTTTCGCGAGGAGCAGATGTCCCCTCGGTGCGCTTGATTTTGACATATAGAACTTCGAGACTACTAATCGCGAATTCGATTTTTATTTTCGTTGTTGGATATGTCGCGATACTAGTTGGATTTATAGTCGAGATTAGAATCATTCGCCGGCTTTGTAATTTTCGTTTAAAGTTATTTGCTAAAACAAGATCAATTCGATTCATTGGCGATTATTACTTGTCACTGTTCGAGAACGATCTACTATTCCTATTTTGATCGATACAGAGACAAACCGTAACTGAAAATGTTTGCATTTCTCCAAGACACTGAGGGTACTTTAACGAAACGAAGGTGTTCGTCCCAAAAAGTATCTCTTTCAAATAGATGTAGGTAGAATCAGGCGCGTGGCATCTAACAGTTTCGTTTTACACGTAGAGTTTGTGCAAATGCAATGGCAGAGTTCCTATTCATCGAGAAGATTGTCTATAACGTTCATAATGAGAAAACTTGGCGACAAGTCGCGAGATTCGTAAACGAATACGCGATTCAGGCGTAGTTTGGTGCGAAAATGTAACGAAAGACAATCCGGGGTCGGGTGATAATCGACGCGAGTGAATCGTCGTGTGCCGCGAGCTTTGTTCGATGTGTCAGACGTATCGCCATCATGTTCACGTGCCTGTGGAACTTCTTCGACTGGTAAGATGCTCTTTTCCATTGATATTAATCGTAGTTAAGCTATTTCAATTTCGTAATTAACGGCCTTTTGCATTTTTATATTAACTTTTACCTACGGTACGACGATCGAACAGCGACGAAAAATAGTCCTTCTGACCCATTATTATTACATATTACGATCCATCCCTGATCAAATAAAGCCAGATTTCCGAGTTAGGCGAAGAGAAGAGACGCGTTTTTGTCCCTCATCAAGATCCTTTGTTTGTCAACGAAATATTGACCCGAAATCGAACGACCGCCGCCTCTATCGGCAGGAGCTTGCAATTTCAATTCCGTTGTAACCGAGGATCGTTTGCCGACGAGAGTCGGTCAAATATTTGCAACCAGTTACACCGGACTGTGAGACGGAAACGGCGACGATTCGTCAAATGCGTGATTCGTGCCTGTATAAATATCTTTCCTCTCTTTACGAATCCTTGGTTTCTTCCTTTCCAAGCTACAGCGTTCTGAACGGCTATAATTTGAAGTAGCGAACAGGCTACAATCTACGATGGAGGCAGTACGCGTGGCTCGGTGAGTCACGATGTGTACAATGCCGCGAGATTGTATAGAACGCTGCGACTAATTCACGCAACAGTTAATAATAGAATCACTGGAGCGGGTGCCGTGCAATCTCGGCCCCGAACTTTGCTAATTTCATTCAAAACGTCTGTTTCGAGTCAGGCCTACGGATTCGTAACGAGTTTAAAAGCCATTCCAAATGATGTTTTCCAAATGCTAAATGATTTTGCCAAATTATACGTATCTGTCGTTGCTGTGTAAGGTCGATGCGGCGAAGACGAACGAACCCATCGAATCGATTACCCGATTGAATTTTTTCTAAAATATTGAATATATTTCTAGCATTGAAATTGCACGAAAGCTTCCGAGTTGTTGGAAGATAAGCGAAGATGATGCGAAATATCAGAAGCAAAACGAGGTGTAGCTTTAGACTTTAAATCGAGTCGAGTAACCTTATTTTGAGAATTCCTCGAGACACTGCGATTAGATCGTCCGAAAGGAGAAGAAGTGATCGAGGAAGAAATTTAATTTTCGCGAAGTAAATATATCGCCGTTTAATAAGTTGTTTTAATAAGTTATCGCGATATTTTTTCCCCTTTTTTTAAATCATGCAATAAATGTTATTCGATTTTATAACGTTCAAAACCGTAAATTCCGATTCGAATTTTTTTTAAAAAGTGTAGTCACTTTTTAACTAACTCGTTACAGAGGTCGCGTATGCGTTTAACGCGTGTAACTTTACATCGAATAAAAAGTATTGGAAATAAAAATTTACGACGTTTAAAATTTTATGCTTCGTGTCGCCTGTATCAATTTACTCTGCCGAGATGTACAAAAAAGCTGTGCCACGATATTTCGTAGCTTCAATTTTTTAGTGTTACGATATTGGGTTTGGACGATGGTCAACGATACCAGGTAGTCGATAATCAACTGGCATTATTTTTAAAGACTCGTAAAACGCATTCGAATCGAATAGTAAAACTGACACGCGAATCTCGTGTAATTTTTGCAACTAACCAAACGATCGATCAGCTTTCGCAGCGATAATAACTGTAACGAACAAAGTTTTATACTTTCTAGGTTTCACTTGCATTTTCCCTTCGATCCGTTTCATCGCTGGCATCGTTGTTCGTAATTGCGTCGAAAATCGCGGTGGTCCCTGAGAGGAACGCGGGCTGGGTCGATACGTTCGTCGCTTCGATATTTCTTTCGGTTGATCGGCAGGAGGATACCTTTCGAATCGAGCTTCCTCTTTACAGAGGCAATCGATAATGGCAGGCGATTCGAAGACTGCACTCTTGCCTCTCTTTCATTCCCGTTCTCTTGTCGCTGCTCCGCGTTGCTATTGGTATTCGTTGTTTCGAAGAAGAAAAGTTCGACGTGACAAAGAGGGATCGTGCGTACGACCAGAGGAGCACATTTTTTCGAATAAATTTCTAACACGCGCAGCATTTCATCCGGGTGCTTCGCGAAACATTTCAATCGAAATTCCGTTGGTCATTCACGGGGGAATTTAATATTTCCTGCGTTTGCTTGAATCATGCCTCGAAAAGACAAGAGCGAAAGAGGCACTCGATTTGCCAGCATTTCTCGTAACTCGTGCTTTCTGTTGAACATCGTGTTCAAATTTCAACGCCAAGTGGTATACGTTCAAAGGCGAAACGTTTTCTGCTTCGATCTTATCGCGCATGCCGATGATTTTTCAAACATTGTTAAGTTAATTATAAATAAGTGACGCATCCTATATAGGTCTTCGAAGTTTTCGTACGTTTTTCTACGTATTCGTACGTAACTGACATTAGATATGGAACAGACTGGTTGATTCGGAGGATCGGAGGATCGGAGGAAATCCAGCGGTGATCGGGAGTTAAAGTGACGGCATTTAGCAGAGAGAATTCCAGCGGAGGTCGAAAATACTCCGGCCGGGAATTGCGCGAGGATTCAGACACCGACGATCGCGTTTCGTCGAGCGGCCGGAATTAAAATAGGACTGCAGCTCGCAGATAAGAATTCCTCTGCCGGTTCCCTATTAATCTCGAGGATCTGCGGAACAATTCGGAATAATTGGCTTTCGTAAACTATATAGTCGGAAATTTAAGTTCTTCTTTCGAAGCTCGCCCCGACTACGAACAATGAACAACGAAAATGGAGCATCGACCAACGAACCCATGTCGCGGAATAGATTTCGTTTGGGATCGCTGTCTTTCTTATTCGCCGGTAGAGGGTTTTAGATTCAAGTTCCTTTCTCACGAGCCTCCTTTACTTCGTGGCGGAATTCTAATTTATCGGTCCGAAAGTTGAATTCCGAGGATTAGACCGACGAACAATGTGTTAAATTTCTAATCCAATATCAAATAATCTCAGTTTCGATGAATATCGTTGGTGAAAAGGAGAGCGTGACCGTGATTCCTGCCAACGAGAATTCCGAACATTTGCATAAGCGCCACGAAACACGTTTAAAATATATACATACGAAATATACACGCGTTATTGTCTGCAATTTAGCTATTCTGGTCAAATACTTCCGCGCGATTAACCCGACTGTTCGGCGTCAGTTCGGAAATTACTAGAAATGCCTGCTCGTCGTATAGTTCCCTGTTAAAAACAATATCGTTCGAAGTAGATTTGAAATGCCTCGAATTTACCAAGTATCCCAAAAACACGTCTATCAAATTATTTCACTCGGTCATCGTCTTTTTTCGGGAATAGTTTAAACCGGTTAGGTAATTCGATTTAATTAACACGAATCTCGTCCTCTGGAACAGAAGCGGCGAATACGTTGCGTCGCGTCGGTCGATACGTATTCGATCTCGGCATTAAATTGCTGGATTCCATTTTGCACGGAATAACAGACGACAACTGGATATTTCTGCGCGAGGATCGAAAATCTAGAAGAATTCGGAACGATCGTACCCCGTGCCGGGAGAGTAGTAGTGTCGACGTGGCAAGTAGTGGTAGATCGCAGCAATAGGGGGGTCTCGCAGAAATTCGTTCTCGTATATTAACCGCGTTTCTCGTATATTAAAATGATTAATTTCATTTTTGATTGTAATCGAGTTATTCGTGAATTATTCGAATTAAGGCGTTTAGAGGTAGGAGTATAGCTTTAACGCGTAACGTGACATCAACGATATGACAAACGAGATAGCGTAGAGACGACGCTATAAACTTAAGAGGTTATCTTGTATACTGTTCGTCGGTATTCTGTACCTAGTGTCACCCCGGGAATGACGTTATTATCGGACGACGCAGAAAGAAATTCCACTCGGAGACAATTCTAAGACTTCGAGGCTCGCGTTATCTTCCGAGAACATTGTCCAAAGATTCGTCTTTTCAATGCAAGATCGATTATCCGATGTCTTCGAAAGCCTACTAAGAGTCACGTTAATATAATTTAATATCTTTGCCGTGTTGTCGCGAATCGTTATTAGCATCGATAAGAATAGAGCAGTCGCGTTTTCAGACCGGCCTACGTATTTTCGTATGTTTCGCATATTCGTATCGTTAATCGTGGATCTAGGACAGGATGCGAGTTTGCGTCATCGATATAATTATACAATTATACTTCGAAGCGAAGTGCATAAGAACACGTTAGACAGTTTTCAGGTGGAAGTTCAATTATCCAACGAAGAGCAGATTTAATTGCGATTATCGGCAGTATTGGAAATCGGTTAGCGCCGCCGGAAGACGCTTCTATTAAATAAGATCTCGTGGATTCTGTTAAGTAGGATCATCCTATTAAAGCATTCGTTTCACAGCGTTGCCATTGAAACGTAACGGTAGGATAGGAGAAGTTTGGTTCGTTTCTTGCTTCCGACGCGTCAATTTTGAACCGAGTTCCACCGTTTTAAATCGTCTTTTAGAGTTAACCAATTCGACAGATTTCAAATAGCACGGCGACATTGAAATATTTTTCTTACTTTAAAATCCAGCTGAAAATTTCTTCGACGGATCCGGCAACCAGAGAAGCGAAATCAACCCGACCACCGTTCGAAAGTGCATTCCGCTTGCTTCTTCTCCTCTCCTTTATCTCTTTCGTTACGTTTAACAGTTTCAAAACTAGAATAACAATAACAATTTCTTGGCTTTTATTCGACGCGTAACAACCAGTGACAAAGAGAGACGACGATTCTCTGCACAAAAGATCGTAAAAGGTCCAACGAAAAAAGAGCGATATTAGTTTCGTTTGTCTGGCGCGAGAGCCAGGAGCTAGTGACAAATTGCGCGTTCGCTTTGGTTGGTGTTCGCTTTCGCAGCGAACGAGGCGTGGAAAAAGCTAGGGAAACAATCGGTCGGTGGGCTCGGTAGCGTGTCAACCTATACGATGAATTTTCCATTCCACCGCAATACTATATCCGCGCGATTCCCTCGTCGCCGCGTAACGCCCCGCGCTTCGTGACGTCTATCGGTTGCATTAGCATCCCTCTGAAATTTGCATATCGCGTCGATGCTGCCTACCTCCCCGATCAGGCGAACGCAATCCATTTTCGTGTAAACATCGATTCGAATGCAACCTCTTCACAGTGAGCGTGTTCGTTCGTGCATCATCGCGTGCTTGTATTTACGTAATTCTTTGTTTAATTCTCGTTTCCTGCGATTCTTCGGAAAAAGGAAAGAGAGAAAAGAAATCTCGTGCGAATGAAACCGACAGTCGACGAAATCGTCCAACACGCTTGAACAGGAGATCGACCGAACAATCTTCAGTTAATTGTAATTGATGAAATCGGTTGGAAGGCATCGTTGAAAAATGGTTGAACGCCAAATTCTGTTTCAAAGCGACGCAACATCTACGACCATATGGCGATGAATTAACAGAATGAAAAACACATATAAGCGTTTGACGTGGTTAAAACGCAAATATCGGGTTAAATTATATAGAAGCGTATGCAAGCGAGATGGAAACTCGAGAAAATTGACATACTCCGACGCGCAAGATGCCGTAATTAAGCGGCTACGCGGTACGTGGCTGAGGGAACGATGGGGTGTCGTCGAGGGTTCGCGTATCGCGTTTGGCAAGATAACAAGCTCCTTAGCTGCACGCGCGTTCCACGGCCGCGCTGTTCCACCGGCAAATTCAATTCGCTCTGATGAAAACGCGCTTTCGAAAAAATATCTCTCCTCCGATTACGTTAGGTAACGTTGGCTCGGTTATTTAATTTTCGTGGTGGTGGTAAGCTCCGTAAGTGGTCGCTGTAGCAATTTTGCGCGGTTTCGTGGCGAACTGTGTAAAGCTCGACAACTCCTGTTACATGCAGATTTTTAATCCTTTCGCTGTTAAGGCCAATTAAATAGTCACCCGTCGTTAAATCTTGGCGTTCGTTGAATCTTGAGAGCGAATGTCGGTTCTTGCGGCCTTTGCGCCGTAATAATCCCGTAAATAATCTTTACGAGAATGTCACGATAGCCTGACGAGATACACAAAATTGTACGTGTAATATTTTTAGAATTCTTATCCTAATATTATTCCAGCGTACATATCGTAATATACAATGAAATGTCAGAAATAAGATTTATATATCGAAAAAAAGGCTGGAAAAACGAGTTGCTTACGTCGTCAGACTTTGGAGGGGGGCGGGGGTGGAATATTGGCGAAAGCGGATCCGCTGAAACCGTCGTCTCGGCGGAGTTCGCGAAAGAATTCGACCACGCGTTGACCAATAAAAATTTCATTCGATGAGAAACTCTGCGCAAAAAGCGGCGTAATTTTGAATCTCGCGGGACGGAGCTGCAACGAAACTGAGACGTGCATAATGCAAGGGCGAGCGTGCAGCTGCGAATCACGCACGATCGCCCGGAAGCGTAAACTCTCGTCTCCACGGGCTGAAACGGTTCCACGAGTTCTGAATTATTGCGTTAACGTTGTCGAGACGGAACCACCAAGATTTTCCATCGCGGATGAATGGCGGTGAAGCGAAGCGCGAACAAAGCGGCTCGTTCGCTCTACATATTCGCCGGTTACGCGGAAACTCCGTTGTTGAATTTCTGCTTTACGGGCCGCTGCAATTGGCTCTTGCCGTTTAACTTGCTTGGAAAACTTGGAAGACGGAGAGCGTAGCCCGAGAATAATTTTGGAAACCTGTCGCCACATCTCGAGGAACGGTGGGTTGCTCCAGATTCCTATTTGACAACTCTTTGTCCCTTTTCTGTCACCGATGCCTGGAATTCAGAATCCTCTGTTTCACCTTATTTTACACAGCGTGGTGTAAATCGTATCTTATTAACGCTGTAACATCGAGACGCCGTTATCGCAATTCGGCGCAAGCATTTGCAATGTCGACGAATCTGCCCAAAGAGAATCGGATATTACGAAGCATCGAACGTTCTCATGCATATTCGTATTCGTACGCAGAATTATCCTAATAGAATTTATCCTTTGGCCAGAGAAAATCCATCGAGGATTCGGTCGTTTTAAAAAAATCGAACAGGCGGCGTTCTATCGAGAACGAAAGCGACTTAATCGGAGTTTGATTAGAACTTAGAACAGCGTGTACGGATATGTCGCTTTGAAAAAATCGATCGGCTTTTCACACCAAAGCCGAAGCTCGTAAACGCCGTCGATCGAACGGAAACCGCCAGGTGTAAATCCAGAAACCTCGAGCCGACGGCCCAGCTGGAAAATTGCCCAAACACGCTTCGAAATTTTGAACGGGCGAACTTTTCCGACGGGGAAGAAGCGACAGCCGCTCGCACTGAATATTTTATTTTCCACCGAAGGAATTTCCAGCAGGCGGTGATATCGTTCGTTGGCAACTCGCGACTCCTCTGATCTCTTCTTCTCTTACTTCTATTTACTTTACTCCGGTTTACCCCTTTTCCGATTCTTAAAACACTATTCCTTATCTACTTCCCTGACTCCATTTCGCCATTCCGGTTCTTTTAACCCTCTTCCTCGTCCTCTCCTACTTCGGTTTCCTCTTTTTCCAGTTCCATCACCTCATCTTATCTCTTTGCTTACGTATATTCTTTGGTTCTACTCTTTTCCCTAATTCTTCCACCTCGTTCTTTTTACTTGATTCCAGCTTATCGTTAAGCTCCTTTCTTTTCTCGTATTTTCTTGAACCGGGGTTCCAAAGGTTGGTTATGAGGTATACGAGAATTCCTGGAGCCGGCACGAACACGGGCGGACTTTTCAATCCTGATAGACTTATCGCTGAAACGTATACCCTGTCCCTGGCTCATCTATAATCTATGTAACTGCTATTCTGCAGAAATACAAACGAAAGTAGGAACAGAAATGAAAAATACGACGGACGAAGGGAGAAACGGTCGACGTTGCACCGAGGATTTTCCTTTCTGTCGATCTTAGGAAGCGATTTTCAAACTACGTTTGACTTAGTTGGATCGTGGTAAAAGGTTTTCTGTTCTCGTAAGATAACTTTTCTTTGAATCAAATTGTCCTTCTGGAATTTAGACCTTCTTTTCTTTTCTTTCTTTTGTTTTAAATCGACGATAAAACGATATTTCACGCTTGTTTATCGTTTATGTTATGAACGACGATTTCACGGGGTCAGCTCTTCTTTTTAGTACCAAACTCCAGTTTCGAGAGAAACGACTTTGAAAATTAATCGAACACGTATATGTTTTTTTACGATGCTTGTAACGATAGCCGCGTAATGATGCTTTGTGCATGAATATTTAAAAGCGTACATTGCTAACGACAGAGGAGTAACAAAGCAGCGGCGATGAACGTAGATCGTAGAATGAACATTGTCCGTTAATACTAGACTGCCGAGTAAAAAATACTCGGACGTCGTCAACGCCAATAACGTTTTATATAAAAAATTAAAAGGACACCTACGAGCAAAATCGCGAAATATTTTTCTTCCAATTCCACCTCCGGAATATCCACCTTTATCGCTCAGTTTCGTCCAAGTGCCGGGCCATTGTCTCTTGGCAATTCCATCTTTCTTTTACCGAAACGTTTTCTTCCATTTATTTGGAACGATCAACTTCACCGACAGAATCCTATGTTTGCTGAGAGTATCGGGGGTCGTGAGTACACACAGCGTTTGGTCAAACGCAAGAAAAGCAAAGGACGAAAGGGATGCAATCCGTGGGGTTTGTACGCTGCGAAATCGAATAAATCTCGCGACGCGACGCGGTGCACCGCGGTCTCGTCGATGAACGTCTGTCAACATTAAAAAAGGGAAGCTCCTCCGTGGAAAAACGCGAGGAGAGAACCTGAGGGACAGGAGCTCGGGGTACGATCGAAAAGAACCTTCGACGTCCTCACCGCCGATATGTACGTGTCTCGATTAGAGTCGCGATTTTCTGGTTGTGTCGGGGTATACGCGAAAAGCACGAGGAGAATCGAATTGATAGGACGTTGATCGATGCTGTTGGCGTTGCCATCGCATCTCCCTCGGTACCGCACTTGGAGCTTACTACAGTCTACGACGTGGAGGCTCGAGGAGGTAGTTCGATGCGAAAAATTACGAGGAATCTTTGTTTCGAATCGCTCTGTAGTTCTGTTCGGATCGAACCACGCAAAGAAGAGACCAAGATATGTCATCGTACACGATTTATATGACGTACACGACGTACGCGATGAATCGACTTTCCCGCAAATGTACCTTTATGCGCCTGATTTTCATTCTTCCATTTCTTATAGAAATATGATTTTATCGTATCTCTCAGAGATATGCTTTTACAGGGAAATTGCTCTCTTCGTGGTTGCATAACCGATTTTAAAATATTCCTCGTATACATTCTGTAACAATATTGTTTGTATGATCTTCGCGTAGACGCTACTTAGACTTTCGCGTTGAATATATGGATATTTTATCGAAATTCAACCACGTTCATTCCTTTTTTAATTTCGTTGAATTTATTCATCGACGAAATCGCGTCTCCTTTAACCATCGATAAGCTAGTAGTATTTTATAGCAAAATAATTCCGTTGTGTACCGTTCGCTTTATTCATCTCTGTTTCATCATTCGTAAATAGCAGCTATTTAGCGAACGGAAGAGATTTTAAAAAACGATAAAAGAGAGACACAGGAGAAAAAGTTGAAAGAGCTTGCTTTTGAGCTATTCGGAGCGTCGCGTCGTATCTCCGCTCGAATCTTCTCGCGAAGAGATGCAGGATAGATTACGGAACAGAGAAATGAGTAAAGCAACGAACAGGAGAGAACAAATCGATGCACGTAGCTGAATCTAGGAGATACGGCAACTTTCTCAGAGATAAAGCATGGTGGCACGGTTGTTTCGCGCCGATAAACGGCTCTTGGTTCCAATCGTACTCGCGCGACCTAGTGTTTAGTTTCTTAATCGTGTAATTTAAAATACACACACCAGGTCGTTTATCTATACGCGATAATCGGATCGTAGCAATTGTTGGAAATCGAAAATCGGATGAAAATTTTTTCTTTAGGGCTAAAGCTTCTGTAAACTCAAATAAAACGTATGTTGCCATGTATTTTAGCGACTAGTTGCAGAACGTTGATCGATCAAACGTTGATCGAGCTTTGCCAAGCGTGTGCTGCGAAGAATTGTATCGCGTAGAGCTGCGCTAGAACCACCATATTAAATAACGGAGATGCGATGGAATTCGTGTGCAAGAATAAAGATTAGGTTTCCGACTGGCATGACCCAAAGGAGAGTCGGCATTGTTTCCAAATAAAACCGAGTTCCACCCGCATCGATTCCGAAACGGTACGCTGAACAAATTGCTTTGATTTTTCTGAAAAGACAGAAACACAGAGAGAGAGAGAGAGAGACTCGCGCTTTTAGGAAATGAGATCTAACTTATCCGGTTGCAAAGAACATGGTTGCGAACGAAAGAGACTCGAACGAAAGGAAAAGAGGGAGCAAATCTATTTTGCTTTGATATCGTATTTTTTGGATTTGATAAAAAAACACGTTTGCATATTTGCACCGAAAAACATGAACAGGAATTTGCAATTTGTTGTTCATGGATGTTTACACGATGGAGCGATACTCGACGATATTTGGCACGCGACGTTGTGGCATTTGCTTTCGTAAAATCACGAAAATCGATAACAGAATGCGTACAGAACGGTATTACTTTGTTTCTACGATATTATCGATGAAAACGACGATGCTCGAATTGAAATAAAAAATTCCATCGAAGCTAAGCTTTCGACTTGTGAAAAATTAGAGGAGACAGCATCGGACGACCGAAAGAAAAGATAAAGATCGTCGAGAAACAAATATTCTCAACCGTGAACTTTTATATTTAATTCGATATATCGCACAATGTGGATTAGGCAGCTGTATGTTTCGACGGACGGCCTTTATTACGGCAATTCATCAACAGAATGTACATTATGTTCTGTAACATATCTAATGAAATATTCAAGCGATGCGAATATCGTAGCACGTAATTTGTTACGAGTTCCCTCGTTTCGTTTTGATGTCTGAACTGCGCATTTCCTGGTTTGTTGCACACTTACGAAGAATTAATTACCGTGAGCTGTACATCGCGAATCTCTGATACGTCTTTAGGTGCATACGCGCAACAAAGCTGGGACCGTTTATCATTTTTACGTACGATTCGACGACCAAGTAAATTTACCGTAAACTCGAAGAAAATAAAGAAAACATTTCGAATATTTTCACGTATAATTGCAATTATGCGAAACGAACGTTAAACCACGTCGCTAAAACGTAGGCATGTTACTAAACGGATTTTTATCATTTCGATTTTAGGGAGGATAACGACGTTACGTCGTCGAGTTCAGACCAGGCGTTTAATTTAAATTCACGAGAAACAAATTGACCAATAGCGAACGCGCAGCTGTCGAACAAACTTACGGAATTCCGGAGCACGTTTATGCATTCGACCCGTTTGGGTACAAATGACCATCGAATTAAGTGTTAACGAACTGCAGCAAATTTTCATCGTAATTTTAACGAATCGAATAGCGAAGCAGCACGGCCAAATCGGCTCTACTTATTAGAGGAAACGGCGAACCAAAGCAGCGATCATTATCATCGTCGGTAATTCGATCGTAGCTCGATGAATTGAATATTTTTGAGCGGCCAAGTGGAACGGAAGTTTGAAAATTCGAAGCAAGACCGAAGGTTCATCCCAGAATAGCTGGATTCTCTTCGCGTTAATCAACGATTTCAAGCCACGACTGAAAACGTACTAACCCCGATAGATGTTCAACTTCGCTCGGATTAACGCGCAAAGTTTGCGAAGAAGGATTTGTTCTCGGTTTCCCACTGCTCTGTATTCCGTTCGCTACGCAGACCAGTTTCGACAAAATATCCGATAACTCGCTTTCCAATTCGATTTGAATTATAACGGCGTTTCTCCATTAACGCTTCAAAGATCGTCCGAGTTTGTTGTTTTGTCAGCCAGTCGAATTGATTTAATTTGCTTCTCCATTATCCCGTTATTAAATTTTCGTTCTGCTTGTTCAACGGATTACATTGATTCGTAGAGATTGAAATTATATTTTATCTAGAGCTTAGAAGGGATCGATACCGTCGAACGTCACGACGATTCGATGCTCTGTTAATCGTACAGGATAAGAAAATAGGATGAAAAATTATTTTCCTATATTCGCGCGTATCTGGCGTACAGTGGTTGATAAGACAACCTCGAGAAAGGTTAAATGACACGGAGCGGCGCGGTCTACGCTTATACCGTGGCCCCTAAGAAACCATCATATTTCACGTGTCACGTATAACGCAGCGTCAGCCGGCGTTTCTATGTCTAGTAACGAAGACAAAGCAACGAGCATTCCCTAAGCTCTGAAACTTAGCGTCGACAGTAGCAATATGCACTGATGTATCGCGTCGACTTTGCCTTGATAATCCTATCAGGGCAAACACGATTATTCGATCTTCAATTACAATTTTACCTTTACCTACCGATTGGATAGACACGAAAACAGAAACGAAGGACAAGATCGCTGTTCTCTTGGATACTCCGGACAAAATTCAAGGATGAAAAGTCCTGCGAGATTTCGATATAAACGAGAAATTTCGAATCCTTGTCGAGTTTGTAACGGCAAATTTCTGTTGAAGGAACACGCGGTACAAGTGACGTTCGTAGGCTACCGCACTGGAACCGAGTTCACCCTACGATTCTGTCACGTATCGACAAGAATAAGGTAATATCTCCGTCAGCCGGACATCCAATACCTCGTCCTTATCGTCGTTCGTTTCCTCGTACGGTTTCATTTCAAATTATCCGATATCCTGTCTCGCCACTTATTTCGCCAATTAGGTGGCTCGAGTATGTTTCGGTCTGGCAAGACGAGACGAAGAGAATGCAAAGACGGGAGAAGTAGAAAAACCGCGAGTCGGGCGACGGACGGAGAGACGATGAAGGAAGGCGAACAAAGTCGGCTTTATCGACTAGTCCGGCATATCGAAGCCGGAGAGAGGCCACACCCTGTGAATCGCGGTTGTTTATGCCCGACTGTTCGTAATTCTTGCGGCGTGGCGGCAATTCGACGGCCTCGCCAGGGAAACGCGCATGGAAACCGATACCGAGAAAATTATGAAAGTTCCACGGCTGCGAGAATCGTGTGCGACCGGAGGTTAGAGGGTTGAAATATCACGGAGTGTTCAGAGAGTTATGTGTTTGCAAGGATCTGCAGCTATGATTACTTTACCTTGGCGAGGTGAAATAAAAATTGAAACCGCCGCTGCCTTTCCGTTTCTTGCAGCGTTATTTGCTTCTCGAGCGATATTTTTACGTAGGCGGTACGAGCCTCGAGTCTAATCTTCGAACGACGGTTTTATGCTATTGATAATACACGACAGCAAGCGATAGTTTATTACGTATTCTAATTGGAGCTAGGAAAATAAGGAGATTTGCAGTTTTACTCGGTAGCGTATGCGCCGATTCGTTCATACGCGTCGAATCAACGTAATCTTGGCAAATTTGTATTCGAGAAACGTGACGTTGATGGACGATACGAAGGAATCGTTACACCTTTGAACAATTGCCTGGTTCCATTTAGAAATGAAATTTCTGCTCTGTATCTTATTAACACCAACCACGCATCCATCGAATATAACTATTTGAATAATCTCCCATTGACCCGACTATTACGAACGACTATAATCCCTGTTCTCCACTTTCCTTTCGTTCTAGTTTTCCCGACCTCTTCCCTCGAGCCATTTCTCTGTTCTAAACCCTCGAAAGTCGGGCGTTGCCGATTCGCCACTCGGTGAAATCCCCGGGAACGAGAGCGTTTCTGTCGACGCTCCGACCGATTCTTTTCGCGTCGAATTTCCGCGGTGGAAACTTTCAAAACGCGTCGACGTTGGAATTCCGTGGAAGAAACGGTGGCGGATAGAAGTCATAGAAGACGCTTGGTCGTTTGGAGAACGGGCTCGATCCAGTTGTATCCTCGTTGGAACATCGAATCGCTACCGCATTATTGGCCGTGTGCGCGCTACCGACGCGCGAGCTCCCGTTCGGAAGAGAGCGTCTCAGCCAGGATTACGCGAGCTTCCGGGCCGTGAGCGAAAATATTTGCGACTTCTCACGGGAAGCCTCTTTCGCACTCGCCTATCTATACTCTGTCGTGACGTTTCTTTCGCTCTACAAACCACCTCCACCCTCGCTTTTTTCCACGTTTCTCCTCCAAGCGGAAAGTTACACGCCACTCGAAAATTTTTGCGAGAAACCACGTTTCAATGGACCGGGCATATTTGTGTTTTTCTTTCTTCGAAAAATATGCCATCGCTCGTTCTCCAACGATGTTTAACCTGTTTTAGGGGACGTAGGTTCGAGCGATTCCACAACTTGCATTACGAAAATAGCACGAGAGTCCTGTTTTCCGTATAAATATATTTGTTCGAAAAGAAAGACTCTGCTGCTTCGATACATAGTCAAAGGTGCTTTTATGAAATTTCCCATTGCTTTTACGGAAATCGGTTTTATCGAAAGATTAAATCATTTTGGTTCTTCCGTTCGAAAGCGTAACATCGATCGCACGAATAAACACGATAAACGTAAAACGAGTCATTTTCCAATTATTGGGTACCTGTTTTTTTATTTATAACATTGGTTCTCAACGTTATCGAGGATATAAATAATACTAATGTAATTGTAATTACAACATGATAGCGATAAATTTTCATTGCGACCAAATTACTATACGCGCGACCATTCGTGTTTGTCATCGTTTAAGTTCTGTATTTACCTCTACTCGGCGAAACGACGGTTTGGGGAAAAAGGAGACTGAAGAAAACAAAGGAGGTCATTGGAAAAGTCAGAGAAAATAAGGAAATACGGTTGGACGGGGAACGTTCCACGGACTGATCAGCAAATGTGCATCGACGTTTACCAAGCCCCGGTGAATCCCTGAAAGATTTACTCCTGATAGAAAAGTCAGGGAACGGCAAGAAATATCGAACAGAAGCGAAAATGCAAAAGTATGCAGGAAGAGGAGGAAGGAGGCGCGAGGCTTGTGTAAGGAAGTAGACACGACGCGGCATCCAGTGACGACATCTGGCATGCGCCATCTCCGTTTCGTTCTCTAGAAACGCCAAACATTACGATATGAAAGTATACATTTTTAAGCAAGATTAAAGCTACTCTGTTGTCCTATCGTTACTTTCACGTTGAAATATTCAGCCGTGCACGACGTCTCGTTCTCTCTTTCTGTTTCATCCTTTTTAAACGAAAGGTTACTTTTTTAAACCAAAAATATGGTATAAAACCTCGGATCAAGCGACCGAGATCTGCATATGGAAATTTAAAGCAGCTCGTTTCCATCGTTTTCACGCTCATCAAGGGATAATAAATAAGAATTTGGCAGCCATGTGCTCGGAGTGCACGCGATATCGATCGGATAAATCGCGTATTTTTGTCAAAATTTTATGCGGAAAATTACAATTCCATCCGTGGAATGTCGGCGTTTACCGTGTCAACAGTTCCCCGACCTGTTACACGCGCTAATTCATTCGAGAATATTTGCGAACAAGTTTCCTTATTCGAAAGTTCTACCGTAAAATGTTTAATATGGTCGAATGTCGTAATATCTCTTATACGATAAAAATGGAATTTACATATACAAACGGATTATAGAATTTTATCCTTGATACTGTCAAGAAATCCGAGTTACAAACGTCCAATCGGTTGATCCAAGTTCAAAAAAGCTTCGCGGTGAAAACTCTTTTACTTGTTTTATGCAAACGATCGTCAATAGTAATCGATCGATCTGTAGAACTTAATCATCGCAAAGCGTTAAACGATCTACGCAAACGACTAACGAGTAAACGTAGAACGACGAAATCCGTATCGTTTTTCACATCTATTCTCTTCTGTTGAATTTCGCTGATTATTCGAAGGAAGTCGCGACGTGTCCCGCGAAACGTTGTAGCAGTCACCGGTCGTTTAGCCGCATTACGCGCGCGAATTTGGAGATCGTCGAGCGTGTGCGCGACCGCGTTCAACGATGGAACTGTGGCGCATCGTGGTGCATAGCGCCGACCCAATTTCCCATGCGAATTAAAACGCATCGAAACCCGATCTCGATTATGCGAGACGCGACTGTACGATGACATCGTTCTCCACATTTACTCCCGCTTTGTTTCACGTTGAATCGCGACCATCGTTTTTCTTCGATCGACTGGCACGTTCCAAAAACTGCAATGTCGTCGATGCGATGCGATGCGAGGCGAGACGAAGCGACGCGACGCGACGCGACGCGCCAGACAATGGCGGAGATTGCTGCATAGAAGATGAATCGGGGAGGAAGCTAGCCGTCGATCGAGGCTGGCCACGTTCTTCGGTTGGACGTTATCGATGACCAGGCCAGCGGTCGTACCGGTTCCCTGTTCCCTGGACTGACGGATTCACGCGACGAAGAAGGAGAAACGATGCCGGATAGGGTGCATTGCGATGCTCTTGCCCTTGCGTGTTCGACGATAGGCGAAGACGATAAGATTACAACAAATACACGTAAAATTACCAAATTCGAATAGATATAAGCAGGTAGCTCGTTGTTCGTAATTCGTTTTATCCGCTATATTTACTCTGGCTCGATGTATGTTAATCCATTTGATCTACTAGTTATTCTAATACAGTAAAACACAATGATTCTTGTTTCACTGAACGCATAAACCAAGCTAGACTGACCAGAAGGTACTCGAACCTCGTTCACAGCCAGCCTATGTTTCATTTATAATTTCGCTGAATATTTTCATAGACGTCTCGTTCAGCCGTGTTTCGCGATTGATTATTGATAATCATATCCGGCACGAAACGATAGGCGAACGCTCTGACGGGTCCGTTAATTTCGGACGGCCAAAGCCAATGACGTATTCGATAACAATTTGCTATGCCACGAGCCGCGCAGGTAACGAATATCGGCAATTACGCAGGTGGTCAAGTAAACAGCGTAAATCACTGATTTCGAGACGCGATCGTAACTCTCCTCGGGAACGATATCACCGTGTCAAAGTGGTGTAATCGTCGTGCCGAACGGAGCCTGCGATGAACGAGCGGATTGATATATCCGATCCAACTTTGTCAGCTTATCGTTCTCGTTAGCCACGAATGTGTATAGCGGAAGCGAGATGTATGACGCTAATTTTGACAATAGAAGAAACGAAAACCATAGAATAGAACCCTGGTGGAACCTCTGAAGTTCGGATCGATAAAATTCGTTTTGGTATAACGTCGATCGTGCAAAGTTAATTTTAACGTCGGAGAGTATCACAACGATAAAGTAAAATAAATTTATCCTAACGTTTGTAATATACATGCTACCAAGAAGAGACTGTCTGTAGGAGTTACTCGCGAAGCTTCTCAGCCCGTTATCGATTTCGGTATATGCGATACGTAGATTCAACGTCTTTAGGTTGAATATTGCGCATCTAAAGTCTAAGATCTGGGCCTCTTACGCCTCTTGACTAATGACTACGATAAAGTTTAGATCAAAGATTTTCGAACGATTCTCCGAGGCACATAATTTACCACGGTTATATCACGCAGTTGTCTCCCGAGTTTCATCCATGTGTTTTCCAATAATACGAGCAACGAAATAATTATCTTCACGGCAAGAACGAATCGTAAAAACGTACGAGATTAAACCTGAAATTCTTAGAGCTACGTGGTATCGGATGTATAGTATATCCTCGCGTTTTAAACGTAAAAATGATATACTTTATTCTCCTCGTATCTATCATACGCCTCAGATTCTCGAAACTATTTTTGAAGTTTTATTACCAAAGATAGAAACAAGCGCTAGTTCGGTCGATCCGTTTAATCGATCTCTGACTTTGAATCATCCTGTACCGTCACATCCGGTCCGATCGATCTCTTCGACGCAAAAGTACACACATTTCTTCCTTACGTTTCTTTCTTCCTCGGGTTTGATCTTTCATTAATCTCTGTAACCACGAAAATTCGAAGAGAACCAAAATGCAAAATAAGCCAAACTACGATGGAGTCGCTCGCTTCGTGCCTTTAGCTGACCTTGTTTCGAGTCAGAATGACGTAATGTCAGCGGAAGTAATTTAGTCTTCCTGCTTTGTTTATTCGTCCGCACTGTTGACTGAATTAATCGACGATAAAGGCAATGAAAAGTTCAACCGACCGAACTTTCGAATCGATACACTTTTTCTCCTTTTGAGTTATCGAATTATCGATTATAGTCTGAAGTTAACGTTTCGAATTTTGTGGAATTGGCATATTTGAAAGATTGAAATACGTCTTATTCGATTTCAATTGTGTAAAATAAAAGAAAATCTACCGAATGTGTTACAGCTTCTTTACCGTTTTCAGACTGAACCGTGAGTTCTAACGAGCTGGAAATCAGCGACGATCGATTCGACCCTTTCAGTTTTATCGTCTTTCGGTGCCTGCAGCTCGCTACGAAACAATCACCAGACGGATTCGACTAAAATCTCCTCTTCCAGACCTCGTTTGTTCGTTCGGTCTGCTCTCCTGTTGAATTTATCATTCGCCGGTACGATTCGAAACAAAAACGATCATTTGCATTGGCTCTCGAACGAACCTCCTACGGCAGGATCGACGCACGAATTTCTCGTCAAGTTCGTTAGAGCCGGCTGGGTACGGAGCGACGCTTTGCGCCATTTGCCGGACATCGAGTGCGCGATCGTTGGAAATTGCGAAGGAATGTCGCATCGTGCCGGCCGAAGATCCGCGGTCGTTGCACGCCTGATGAATTTCGTTCGCTTTTGATGCGCCGGAACGACTAAAACGATCAACGAAAGCCACGTTTCGCGAACTTCACTGGTCGTCGAACAGGACACGATTTCTGCCAGCCATCGTTAGCCGTTTTCGTGTTATTATCGGCTTCGGAAATCGTGGCTCGCGTCAAACGATAATTCTTCGATATTTGAACTGGGAACACGGAACGGAACTCGTCAAATTAATTGTGATTCAAGTGTCGTTATCGGCTTTTAGAGATTCCGATGGAGGAACACCGCATGAAATAAGTGCTAATATTTGGTCGTTCGAATTCAAATTTTTTAAAGAAAAATAGAAGCGCGATACTATCGATTCAGATCGAAGAACAATTCTGTCGAGCGACAATAACGTAAAATAATAACGTGTGAACGCTGAAATAAGAAAAATCACGTCGCATAGGAAAGAAGGAAAGAAACTGATGATACCGTGACAGACGCGACAGGTCGCATCGTTGCGTTGCGATGGTCGATGCAGTCCGCGAAATCAGTTTGGGAGGGACGCGTCGGCCGGCTTTCAGGCGAAAAATCGTCCGGCTCGCGATCGATTGATTTCCCCTTGAAGCGAACTGACCTTCCGCATGACCCTGCTCGTTTGTCCGCACACGCTACAGCCTCGCCTATCCCGCGATTAATAAAGTGCGATAGGCCGATGTATTTTACAGGCGATATCTATATATCTATACGTTCCATCGGTATACGTGTCTTTAAACGACCTTTCGATTTAACTTCTGTGCTTCGTTTGCGCCCTCGCGAAAGATGTTTTCTTTTCTTCATCGTTTAAAGCGGTATCCGCGTTATCACGCGATGCCAGACAATAACGCTATCGCGTCGAACATACGCGAAAACGTAAAAACTTGTAACGAACGTTTAATTACCGTAGCAATTGAATAGCGGTCGAACGTCCGTTTAGCTAACACGCTGTAAGCTCGTCTAATTTCGAGGTGGGTTCGCGCTCAAACTACCTTTACGGTTATTACACCGAGCCTCGCTATTTTCCAAGAATATTACTGCTTTTAAATGACGCGTACGTGTTACGACGTTACGTGCAACCATGCAGTTTCCGTCCTTCAAACGTTCCGCTCGGCTTCAATTGTCCTTCTCTAGGTTTTCGTTCAACCTTTTGTTCGTGGCTCGGTGAAATTCCACCAAGGTTTTTTAGTTTTCTCTCCTCGAAAATGAATAAAATTCACTTATGAAAAACATCGATATCGTAAGAATTATACTCCTCTCTTCGTTTATAACGAATGCAGCATATTCCCTTCAATTATATTCCATTATTTTATAGTTTCGCCATTGACTCGCTATTAAAAGTATACGGAGCGTGACAAGGTTACGAGCCGCACGTCCTCGAAGAAGGGGATTACTGCAACGTAAGAAATATTCGGTCACCTTCTTCCTCCCTTTTTCCTTAGGCGAAACCGAGTGCTTCTTTCGGTATCGGGTTTAAATAACGTACACGACGTATCCTTTATGAACGACTCGGTGATACTTGGAATTGCAAAAACCGTCAAGCGTTTGGCTTTTCACAGTCGATGTTGGTAACTAAATTTGTACGTGTACGATAGTGGAGAAATCGATTCATATCACGACACTTGGTCTTTTTCCTTTGATTCCTTCTCCGCTCGAACCGAGCACCCAAATACTCCTCGTTGACCAAACGAACACACATCCATGGTCTCTCATTTGCCAACAAAGTACTCAAAGACCGCTGCAAACGCTGTTCCAATTTCGTTCGAAGGTTCCGTTTCTCGCTTCATTTATCTTCCGGAGCAAACGCGTCGATAAGCGAGCAGCAAAAATAGAGAATCGCAGCAACTTCTCCTGTACCGAATGAAAACGATGCGAGCACCGATTCGAACGTTCGCGCGTAATTCCATTTGGAAAGCTGTTTCATTTAGCGATTTAGGTGGCAACTGCTGTTGGTTTCTCGGCGCTCGGCTGGAGCCGGTACACGCGTTTTCTGGTTCACGAGCATTCATCGTCGTGGCTAGGTTGCTCGCCGCTATCTAAATCTTGGCGGCGACGGAACATCCCAGTCAGCATCGTTGCAAGCTAGCAACCGAGCGAGATCGTTACGCGGCGTTTTATCGATCGAGCGACCACAGCGATCGCGAACAAATCGCAAAGAGGAACGCGGTGAATCGATTTCTCTCGAGTCAACGGTCTCCGAGCGATACTTCGTTTTCCCCGGTAAAATTACGGACAGAGAGATATTTTGTTTATCGAATAATTTCGCACGTGTTTCCCAGGCAATGAAACTTTACTTTAGAATAATGAATTAATTACTTCTTTCCTTTTTAATACCAAAACGTTTCTCGTAACATCTGTCCTAAGGCAACTTTTTATCGTTATTCTCTTTAATTAAGGAAGAAATGAAATTTCCAGAATTTTCAGGGCAAAGGAAAATGAAAGGAAGATAGCGAAATAAAAAAAATTGTGATTTGGTTTTTATTTCAAAGTAGCGCCGTCAGCTTGCCGCTAATAGAGGATGCTAGTTCGGCGAGATGCAGAAGGCTCGCGTAATTCGCTCGAAGGCGGTTCTCGCCACAGATACGAGAACTTTCTGAATATTATCGGAAACTCAGCCATCAGTCGCGTCTGCAAGTTATTGGCACGAACCATCGCCGCATCGTGACAATATAATTTTTATGGTAAAAGCCGCTGCAAAAATACACTTAAATGTACCTATGCACGATGTAAATAACGATTTTTCGTTACGCGGTCGGTCGAACGTAATTCTTATCGCGATTTAAAGGCGAATATCAGGATAGGAACGGTATTGTTTTCATAGAAACTTTATCGTAAAATATACGTTCGACCGGCTCGTCTAGTAATATTCGTATTACGAGCTCTGAAAATCTCTCATCGAAGATATCGATGATGATTACGTATTCCCTTTCCGTTGCATGAAATTTGCCCTCGTTTCCTTTTTAATATATCAAAGCGATAATTTATTATAACGCTACGCATTGTATCGCGACGATATATCTACGATAATCCAGTTTACTCGATGCTGATTTGTTATACGTGTACTATTTGGTTGGACCTTTCAATTACACAGATGAAAGCCAATTTGCATTGAAATTTGATTAAAAATCTGAAATACAACGTATGGATGGAGCCCATGCGAGCATCGATTTCAGGAGAGTTAAAAGCCTGGCTAAAGGGTCTCTTTAAGGGAAAGCGAGCGGTCTGCGATCACCAATTGTTATCTGTTCAATTTGTCGATAGAAAATGTGCTGTCGTATTTTTGGAACTTCTTATGTTGCTCAGATGTCACCGTATCGTCCTCGAAATCACGCGAACACGCGAGAACTTTGTTTCTTCGAACAAAATTATCCCGTTTTAGCGACGTATGCTGCAAAAGATCGCAACTAATCCAACCTCTTTTATTAAATATTATCTTGTTTTAAAACCCGATTTCCCAGCGATTATCGCAAATTTTCGTACGGTAAAACAGTTTGTCTGGAAACACGCAAATCCTCTGTCGTTTACGGTACAAAACGGAAATATCTCGGTATAATGCCCCTTATTAATCCCTTGATTAACTTCCGTTAGCCGAATTCTCTTATTTCGCAAGCCGTTGCACGTTCCGCGTGCCGAACGATGCACGATGCACCGAAATATTGCCAGGGTTCTGTTCTGTACGAGACCGAGCGCCCGATACGATAAATTGCGCGAGATTTCCTCGACCACGATACATCGGACCCCGATTTAACCGCCGGTGTATCGTATATTACCCTTAATTGTGAGTCGGACGCGTGAAATAATCGCAAAACCGATCGGAATGGATCGTCTCTCTCCCAGTTATTTCATAACCGAATCGCGCACCTAAAAATCCATGAATTTTCACGCGAATTACAAGAACGCTCTCGATATTTATTCGCTAGAAATTACTTATTAGTCCCCATGGTTTTATGTTACGTAAACTGGCACGGCGTGAATAAAGCGGACGAGGTTTATCGGCAACCAGGGCTGCAAGTTGATGACCCTCGCTCACCTTAGTTAAATTCTCCATCTATCCAATACGAAATCAGAGTAACGAACGAGCTGCTGTCGCGATCTCGCGAATTTTACATATATATACAGGTATCGCTAGCACGTATAGTCACGCGAAAGTTCACGATCGCTGCCGATACCTATGCTACAGTGCATACCGTATGAGTTTCTTAGCGTAGAAACGCAAGGGAAATTTTTTTTATTTGTGAAAATTTGTCCAAGCTGAACAAAATTCGTATTAGACTCGATTTCCATTTATTTCGATCTAATCCGCAGAAAGCTTAGTTCGTGCAAACGTTCTCATCGCAAAAAGCTTGCTGCTTTCGCAAATCTTTTTCGTCTTCTCTATCGAGGCAACCCGTACGATTCTTGGATACAGCATCCAAAGGAAATTTCATGATCGGCGGAGGTTCGTTACGACAACGGCAACGAGAGGCGATTCTTTCGATCCAACTGCCTCGTGGGGGAACGACTTGCAAGAAAAAGTATATCGAGCTATACAGGATGGTTGGTAACTGCTGGTATAAGCGGAAAGGGGGTGATTCTACGCGAAAAAGGAAGTCGAAAATATAGAATAACAATTTTTCGTTCGAGGCTTTGTTTTCGAGAAAATCGACTTTGAATTTTCGCTCGGTACGTGTGCACTTTATCGCGTCTCGTTATAACGTATCTCACTGTAGATCGTTGTCTCGATGAAGAAATAAAAAAAAAAAAAATTTGTTTTATTCTATATTTTCGACTTCTTTTTTCGCGTAGAATCATCCCCTTTCCGCTTGAACCACCAGTTACCAACCACCCTGTATATCTACAGCGATTCCTTAATGAAACTTCAATTATGCGTTAATTTTCGTGGCTCGAGGAAATTCGAATCGAAAATATTCTAAATTATACCTTGCTACTCCCTTTGCTAATCGAAAGAATTCGCGTCGCGTTCCTTCATCTTCTACGTTGTCTTGTTCGAAGTCTTGCAAGAAGCTGAAGTGTAAGTAGCTTGCCTGTAGTGTCATCGAACGTCCGCTCGTTGCACCCATTCTCAAAGAACAGGTTAAGAGACGAGAGAGACGAAGATCGTCGCACGTCGCGTCGCGTCAGCGTACGTAAATAAAGAAAGGCCGAGGTATTCGGCAATTTGCGCGCGAGCATCGCGAACAAGCTCTTTCTTTTCAGATGTTTCTCCTCTGAACCGAGCTTTTTGTAGAGACACTCGATAAATTTTCAATGACATCAGCGCAAAACCGTGGCTGCTATTGTATCTGGAAATCAGGTCGCGACGGCTGCATCCACTGACCGGACCAGGGGCTGAGATACGCGACAATCTGCTTTTTAAATTCGTTACGTCGCGAGCGCCATGTTTCGCCGAAGGTCGAACGATAAAGAACTTTGACATTCTCGATATGCGTACGACATAGAACATGAAAAATATTTTTCTATTTAACGCGTTATTTGCAAAATTTCGTTGCTCGAATTTTTCGGTAAAACCGAAACGTTGTACTCCAGGAACAATCGGTTTTCTTTTATTCCAAAACGCGTGATCAAATAATAAATAAACAAATAACAAATAAACGAAAAAGCGCTTTTGGCCGATTTGTAAGAAAGCGCGACTGCGATGAAGACCGATATATTCTTCTAAAACTACCTGCGCGTAGCGTATCTATGGTATACTTTTTACATTTGTATTAATTAAAACGTTACGTACAAAGCCGATAAGTTGACCAATTTTTAGAAATCCTGTTCTACGTTCTACGTTCTTTCTGGCGAACGCGAAAGAAACCGTAATAAAGGAACATGGTTGCAATTACGGTTTAATAAAAACGAAAACGAACAGTGTACTGCAAATTGCCAACGCCAAGGGTTTTTGCGCGGAAGTTATTTCGAAACGACACGTCCGTGCGACTTTTCTTACGGCACAATGCGAGATTAAGCCAGATTACGTGGCGTAGGTAGAATTTCGAAGAAACGAGGGTCTTCGTGACGTTTCTTCCACGCGTTACAGGCGCCCGGAAATTCAAGTCCTTGTGATTTCCCTCTCATCCATGGTAAACTTCCGATGGAGGAAGATGCTCTCATCCGGCGAAACTCCTTGCTGCATTTCCTTTTAGCATCCGTACGACGGCGGGATATTATTTTCCTCGCGTGACCATATTTTAACGACCTTCCTTCAAACTTATACCATTGCAACCTTTACATTTTCATTACTTGCGACCGTTCCTCGAATTTTCATACCAGAAATATAAGATTATTCCTTTTTCTTTCAACTTGGACAACTTAGAAATTTGAGGTTAAATATTTATCACCGAGAAATTTCGCGGTAGCGTCGAAAAAGCGAACAAGAATTTCTCAGCCGCGACGTCTGTGGACTTTGATAACCACTTAGAGTGACATCTCTCGTACGATGCAATGTCACGTTTTTTTACAACACGAAGCATGTTTTTAATCGCTCACCATTGTCGAACTTCGACGTGTTATACGACCCTTCCTCTTCGTCTCTATTCTCGGCGTTGTTCTACTTCCCGCGAACCGAACATTAAAAAGGAATCGAAGATCCAGTCGCGCTATGATTGTTTCGTCAAAAATACATACAGGTCGATAACTCTCTTCGGTTTCTTGTACTTTTGTATTAATTTATACATACACACACACACGCACACACACACACAATAAATATTTGTATAATTTCACGCTCGTGGGTTTAATAATTCATTTCGATACAACGCAACCGAAGCTTCGCTTCTCTTCGAGAAAAGCTGTGTTCCGCGAGAGTGCTTTATCGGTTTTCTTTGCGTTCCTTCCACGTTACTTATCACATTTCGATATTTTCTTCCTCCCTTCTGTTTCGTTAGATAGAAAATTGCGTAAACAACGGTGGAAAACTACCGGTTGTCCATTAAACGAACAAGCTTTTCGCGAAATAGGATTACCAGTGTTCTTGCATGTTACTTTCGAATCATTCGAAACGCATCGAATGAAAAGCTATTTCATTCCCTGTATGGCGCACTTGGGAATATCAATATAGCAAAGTTCGATTTTGCAAATCCGCTGGAGATAGGGCAAATATAGGTATATCACGAATATGGTAATTGAGAAGTAATCGCTTTACAATATTACTTTTCTATCTATGGAGCGGAAAAATCGTTTGTAAAAAAAAGAGGTATTTCTAGTGCCGGTTATTAGGATGCAAAGCAACTTGGCGTTAGCAATTTTCTCGTTCTTTGCCTCGTTCCTATGTAAAATAGAAAAGCAACGGAATCGATTTAACGAAGAACGAAGCCTTTGGAAAGTGATTGATTACTCTGCATCGGCTACGATACACAGTTCTTACCTTCCAAGCCGTTATGAAAGTAACAACCAGGCAATTTTTCAATTCACGTAATCGTTACCTGCTACATTTATGACTGTCCATTTGCGATTCTTTCAATTTGATGGAACGAGTTTGCATTTTACGTTACGACGCAGAGGCGGATCTTCGACTTTACGTTTCCGTTCACTCGCCGATTCCGTGTCGTTCTCGTGAAACTGATAGCAGATTCTCTGAAAATTTTAAATGCACGTAACAATTTAATGCCGTAACGAGATGGAATCGCATTAATTATCCATACGTTTATAACACACCGATATTTCGGTGCTGCCATTTGGACGGTGATTGGATCGTCTCGAAAAATCTCGATTAGCGAATATTTTACAGACACTTTTTTATTACCTTTCGAAGCAAACGCGATTCTATTTCGTTTGCTGGCCTAAAGGATACGAAGAAACAATAGCGGCGTTTCTGCCCGATTCTCGTGTATTCGAGAACGAGCCGGAGTTTCGTCGAGGAAAATGGAGCAGAGTCACCATTACGAATTAGCAGAGGAAAACGAAAACCGTATAAACGCGGTACGAAACTGAAGGGTACGGGAACGGGATCCCTTTTCCCCCTAATTGACGGGCCGGGTCGCGCAAAGTGCTGTTCAAAGACTCGCAGTCGATTCCGTATGCACTACCAGCAAGGGGCCAAAGTTGTTAACACGCGTCGAGACTCGAAAGAGAAACAGGAAAAAAGCACCGGCGAAAAGGAGTCGATAAAGGGAGCGGATACCGCTGAAAGGATTTACCAGTCGCTCCGCGTACATACTCGACTTCCGCGAAAGAACTCGCGAAACTTGAACGCCCATTACCGAAAAGCTCTCGCATCTGAAAACTTTCAGCCGAGCAAACTGTCCCGGAAAAATTGTCCGCCACCACGAGCAACGTGTCTCCGTATACTTATCGTTTTGAACGCGCGTAGTCGTGCAAATGGCAGTTGAAGTTCTTCGGTATTTTAGCTTTTAACAGCGAATTATCCGATATGAAAGGTCGTTGATTCTGTTTAAAACGATAATTCACCCTTGAGACGTTAAGGAACGTTTTCATATGACCGATATTTTTTATTGTTTCAGGCTCGACCAGCCGGTGACCAGCTCGACGTCCGGAATGGACAGCAAAAAGGTTCGAACGATACAGCTTTTTGAAATTATGACCCTGAAACTTAATTTCACGTGTCTTTTTCTTTGATCGATCCAAGGATCGTAAGATACGATCTTTGATTCTCATTGATAAGACGAAACGGTGCGTACACGAGTTAGGAGAAAAGCGTTAAAAGTGCTATTAACTGCCGTTTCGAACAAACTGTCGGGAAAGATCAGGACAACCGGTAGAAGATGATGCAAGTCGAGAGCGTCTCTGAGGGAGTTGCATACTTTCGTCGAAGTTGGAGAAATCGATACGTGTCATAGGGGTTTATGGCAGTTGTAAAGGTTTCTTCCTTCTCCGTGCTGCACGATACTATACGGAACTCCGTGGCAGAGTTAACGATGTCGTTTGAAGTTAACGCGATTAAATCGACGCGATAAGCGGCCGAGACTAATGCAGAAATCTCACTGAATTAACCGGCAACTTTAAACGTTTCCAGTTACATCGTTTGCTCCTCTAATTACCGTCTCGCGGTGCTCTTTGATAAACTGCTAGTCGCTGCGATTTAATCAGCTCAATTATTCGTGTGCGCACAGTTCCGCGAGTTCTAATGCAACGATCAGATTAATCTTCGGATAAGAAACGATAGGTTCAAAGACCTTGGTCTTGGATGAGTCGCGATATCGCCAACTTGTCGACTAATAATTTGGGCTCGTTAATGACTAAAACGAGATCGAATATACGGGAGATAGCACCAACCCAGCCACTGAACACGGCAAGATCCTTCTAGCACCGTAAATTCACCGTTATTTCATTTATTATTTTTCCATGTACTGTCGTTTATTGGCTTGCGCGAAAGTGGCGAACGGTGAACCAAATATACCTATCTTCTTTCCTCCATTTGTTCTGGAAGCTTCGCTAAAATGGTGCGTGACAGCTCGTTACGTCTCTCCACAGGATATTGCCACGACTTGAGTCGTAGAAAAGCAGTGACGGACGAAGGCAAAACGCGGTAGCAATTTTCACCCGCCATAAACCGCTCCAAGCGTCGTTCTCTCCTCATTTACGCTAGGCAGCCGCAGCGAAAGAAAGTCACATCGAACTACTTTCTTCTCTTCCTTTTTTCGCGAAAGGAACTTCTCCGCCTCGATCCGCTAGCGGTCGATGAAGTTTCAAACTCGCTTCTCGCTTCGAACCGCGTAGACGGACGATTCGTCGATTCGGCAGCCAGGTAGAAATTTAGCCGAGTCATTTTTTGAATTGCCATCTCTTCAATCCTGCGGTTCAACTCGGTCGAATTTCAGGCTTGTCGTCGACGCTGCTTCCGTGGAAGAAAATTTCTCGGTCGGTTTGTTCGGCCTACGAATCGCTTGGAGTCGCGCGATCCTGAACTTGCCGACGCGACACTCTCTCTCTCTTTCTTGGAAAAGAAGAATCACCCTTGTTTCCCCCGCGTTTGAGGCACATCCTGGGAATCCACGAAGCGCGAAGACAACTGTTTGTTTTGCTTGCAGAAGCTTCGAATTTTCAAATCTGGGATGGGATGTACCGCTAAAGAACAGTTTGGACCTATTACGATGTCCGAGCACGTAGATGCATTTGAAAGAAAAGAAACGACGAAGCAAATATTCTGCAACTAGCGAGAAAGACTATTTTAATGTTTTATCGTGGTTTATTATTTTCTTAGAATTCTCTTCTTACGAAAAACTAGAATTTGAAAGAAGAACTTAAAAAGAACATTCCAATAGTAATTGATTCTGGCTATCGACTATTATGAAACGCGAGTTTCTGCAATTCAGCGTACGTATATCGATACGAACTATGTGCGTAGTCGCATACCTTCGTGCGTGAGAACCATTCTAATCTCACGATGAATATTCATTCTCGTTTAGTCGGCGTATAACAGCCATAGATCATATACAAGACGATTCGATGACTGTTGTTGTCTCGTTATCACCGAATTATGGAAGCCAATCCAGCTTGTACGCTATACATGCGGTAGAAATGGCAGGATTCGAAAGAAAGCTGCTTCGATGGAGATCGCTTCCCCGATGCAAACATTCACGACACGATGACATTTCTGATTTCCTTCCTTTTTAACATAGATTAGTTAAATTAATTCGTGTACTCGTTGGAAACTCGACATTTCTTTGCGTTGTTATTAGCATCAGGAGAAATTACGAGAACCAGGTGTTTTTCGAATAAAATTGGCACGTGCCGGCAGCAGCAGTTGTCGGCTATAGCGCCAAACGTTCGCCAATTAAATCGACTTCCGGCAACTCGATCAGTCAAATTTTTCCAACGAAAGCAGCTTTGTTGGCAATTTGTCGAGGAGATACGTTGTCGTTCCTTTAATCGAGCAAAACGATGAAAAAGCTTCCGTAGGGTTCAGCAACTAGGTAGACCGAAAAAGCTCGAAGAGAATGTTCCGGGGGAAACAACCGTTTCTCGGAAAGCTGGTCCACGGCCTGGAAACATGGAAAATAATAAAAAGTTGAAAAGAGCGAAGAGAAGAGACGATTAGGTACGCGCCGAGTTTCGCCTTAATCTTAAGCTCGATAGCCAGTCCGATTTTCCCATGAAAATCAAAAGGTGGAAACCCGCTGCTCGTATGCTGACTTTTGCACGTTCGCTTACCGTTCGTCGTATTTGTCAAAAGATTTGGCACGATTCTATTTGAGTATTAATTAAATATAATTGTTAAATACTATTAATTATCGAGTATTATCTCTTCGTATCTTGGTTGCTTCTCCTTGTATTTGGTCCTGAACAGACTATTCGATTAAAAAAATTTATTTAATTAAATTAAAAAAATTTAATTTAAAATATTTATTCGATAGGTCGATGAACGTCTGTTAGAAAATTTATTCTCTGCTTCCTGTTTCTTGCGTCGTCGAACGTAGTTTAAATAATATTACGATTTCGCGGTATTTCCGACGAACGTGAGATTTTGCGGCTAGTTGATAAATTTTCCATAGGATGGACGGAATTTTCGCGCTAACTCGATCAGACAGGTAGCGGAAAAGCGGCTGCCGATCAGCTATCGAAAAATCTGTCGCTTAGGAAGCAACATGGCGCTGCACGACGTGCTACCTTGCCGACTGACCGGTATAAACGAAGTTACTCTCTCAAAACTGACCGTTTCGATAGTTCTCCGCTTCTCCATCCACTGGTTTTAACAAATTCCATCGGTCAATCCATGACGGGAACGTTTCGATGAAACGTCCCTGCCGCGCAGTCGATTTTTCATTTCTCTGTGTATTACGCAAACTGTTTGTTTTAGAATATCTCATGAGAAATCAAAGTTGTCAAAGTGCAGGAGCTAAAGCGTAGTCATCGTATATCGAAACGATAATAAAAGCCCCCTTCTAGTCAGGAAGATCAGACACGAAAATCGATTTCCGTGGAGAAATTTCGAATAAAGGAGGTTTCGAAATATCACAGAAAAATTAAATTTAGAGATTAACCGCTATCTCGGGCAGAATCGAACGAAAGGAGAGATTTGGGTACAAGTTACGTAAATATCAGAAACGAAGATTGGTCGCTAACCGCTGTCAGTTTCCCGATGACCTGCGGTGTTGTAAGCTTAATCGACAATGACGCGGTTCCAGTTTAGAAAGCAGTTCAACTTAGTCGACCAATTGCGATCTTGGCTAGATATTTTGTGACGCGCGAAATGAACGAAAACGAAAATGATAATCGCCTGCAATTATCCAAATTTCCTGTAGCTGGTAATTATGTAAATTAGATCGAAATTTATCACACGGCATTAGCATGATAAATATTTCTATTATCCGCGGTGGGCTTGCCGCGGCATAGGTTAAATTGCCGTGTCAGCTGCTACATGCTTTAACGTCGTGTAATGCGCGCGTGATTTCTAATCTACAAAAATTTGACTGCCCGAAAGTTTCAATTTTGTTGATCTAAAACGTCGTGGCGATTTTCCACTCGCTGTAGAATAAGACGCTTGGCACTGGTATTATCATCGTACTGCGTAGAAAGATTACTCTTAAGCTCGTGTCACGTACCGCTATTTGCATGGCTCTAACTCTTACTTTCAACAACTTGCTTTCAATTTAGCCAATACGCGTCGAATCGATCGAAAACCATAGATTTGGTCGAAAAAGCAACACGTACGTACGAACAGACTATAGTAGCAGCGTGGACTCGACAGAGAGACAAGTAGCATAAACGAAACTAAAATGATTGCAGGTTGTCCAGGCGGCGCCGCTGCCCGTACCTGTCCAGGTACGTAGCAAGAACGATGGCTCGGGGGTGGCCGCATCCGTGTCGGGGGTTCGCAGACGAAGCGGCTCCCAAGGTTTACGATCGCCCGCCGCGAAGAGGCCACTCTCCGCTCCCGTCGCCCTTCAGGGATGGCTACACAAACAGGGCTCCGAGGGGCTGATGCTTTGGAAGAAACGGTGGTTCGTCCTCTCCGAGTACTGCCTCTTTTATTACAAAGGTCAGACTTGCCACGTTTTCCTCCCTCTGGAATTACCTGTCGCGTTCTTTCCACCGAAAAACCTTTCCCATCTTTTACCCTTTAGCCTTTTTCTTTCTCTTTCTTTTTCCCCTCGTTTTGTCTTTGGAACGAAGCAGCAAGACACAATTCCCAACGCGATACACGCGACTCGTAATTCTAGTGGTTTCATTGAGAATACCTGCTGCTTTTTCCCTTTTGTTCCTCCTTTCTCTCTTTTCCAACGTTTGTTTAGTCGTAATAGTAAATATGAACGAGGAAAAATCTCTCTTTTCGGAAGCAGAGTGTCTACGTTCTTCGCGTTCAGTTAGTTTCCGTTGTAAATCTCCCGAATTATCTTTCGTTTGTCTCTGTCCATGGAGTTGCGACTAAATTTTTAAGCAACACGTTCTTCCCCTAAAAAATTTAACTATCCTTCTCCCAATTTTTAATCTCTTTTCTACGAACTTCGGTTCCAAAGTAGGAACATAGTAATTCTGCTATCTCCCGTTTATATGAGACGCGAGAAGTGGTACGAACTAGTCACTAGTCGGACAGCATCGGGTAAACGCATAATGCAAGTGGATTCGCGTCCGGACGTAATATCTTCTTCCTCTTGTTAAACTCTATCCCGTTCTTTCTTTTCTTCGTTTTCAACATCACCGCGGATATACGCGCAATTAACGTTTCGCCGAGGGGATTCATATGAAATTAACAATTTTTCCTTCCCTTCGTGTGTCACGCGCAGGGGAGTTGGCACAGCTTCAACTTTCCAGTTTTCTCGTTGTTTTTCAGCGTTGTTTTCACTCGCACAGCGTTCGCTCCACCAATTTCCGTTCATCCGATTGCTATTTCCTCTTCTCGATCTTACCTCTTTCCCTTCAGATTGTTTCCTGCGCAACGCTAATTGCACGAGTTCGCCAGTTTCGTACTTACTTACATGCTTCCCCTGACTGTTCCCGCGAGATCGCGCAGTTTTTACCTCTCGACGTTGTAAAATATTTTCTATCCTTGCGAAATATAATTTTCGAAAGATCGACAGATCGATGCGAGAATATTTTTGGAGAACTGTGCCTTGCAGAACGTGAACAATATCTGTAGTAGAATTTTGAAAATTATTTGACGCATCTGATTAACGATAATTAAGATATTACTTTTATCTTTTTAAAAACACCGCAATTTTTCTTTAAAGTATAACCTAGAAAACATTGCGACAAAGAATTTTTATACGTTTCCTTTAATCTTCCTCTCACATTCAAAAATTTCGTTCGAATCTGCGATCATTAACGTATCACAGCTCCGGGAACAGTTGAAACTTCGTTAAAGCTTTACGTTGTATTTTTTTCAGATCCTCCTGGATAGTACAGATACATACATAAAATACAATAAAAAGTGGTAAAAAGGTTTTTACTCGATAAAATCTTTTTTCTCTTTCGAATAAAAAATATTTTTGAAAGTTTTTGTTATATAAATTTCCAGATATGCAATGTAACCGTAGAATGTCGTTATTAGCCCACTTTACGAACCTACGCTCTTCCATAATACCATACTTATCGATGTTCTAAATGAATGAAATTTGACTGGAAATTCCAGCGATTCTGTTCCGATATTGTTACACCAGAGCAGGATCAAAAATTTGAGGATAAATCTCTGGTATCTGGTCAAATAAAAACGAAAATTTCTGTTAATATCGTTTCGTAATTCAAATTCGAGTCGCATTTAAGCTTCGCTCGTGAAAACTCACATTCTCTGGTTTGTGTTTCAGCCGTAAATGATCGTAATTTTTCGTCGCGCGATTCCTTTCTTTCGTCGAATGAAATCAGCCCGGCATTCGCGTTGCCCTGCACACCGTTCTTAATTAAGGCGATATTCTACGATGGACGCATAATGGAAACAATGCGCGTCTGAGTCATTATTCCACCGGTATAAATTAATTTACCATTGCGTTTTGCTTCACCTACATAGACGCGAACTCGTTTACTGCGGATTTAAATTCTTACACGCGGTTATCAGTGGTTCCTGGAATGGAAACTATTAGTCTCGTTCCCTGTTATTACCTTCGTAGCCTGTCACCTTCGTTGACAACGTATCAGATATAACGAGCTTTATTATGCTTCTTATCATCTCGTTTTCCTCCCGGCTAATTTATTTGTTTATTTGTTAGAGGATCTGTCCTTTCTAGACGGAAGACGATTCTGTCGAATCGAAACGACGAATCCTAAGAGTTTGAAAGTAAGTTCCATACCAAGTTGTGTACGCCTGGACGAACCTCGCCTGCCGATTTAACGACGCGACAGCTACAATTTTCCTTGGAAAATAAATTGCACGACACTTCACGATTACGGTTAACGATTCGCGTGCATTCTCGAAAATTCCTGGCTCGGACGATGGCCCTTTCTTCCTTTTCCAGACGTCCGTTATGATATTCGCGCCGAAATTTATAACACTTTTTATCTCGTTCCTTTTCCTCTGTCCGCGGTTCAGCGTGTGATTTATGTCGACAGAGGCAGGAAGGGTGAGCGCAACCCCCGGCCTGGCTAACTCGTGTCAATGGCGCGTTAGGGCTTTCGGATGCATTCGAATCGAACCTTTCGATTTGTCAGCCTGTAAAATGATTTCCTGTCGCATTTGTCCATGTCATCGGGCATTACCGAGCGCTTGCCACGATTTTTCTGATCGATGTCAGATCGAGAGCTTTTTCATCATTCGATGGAAATCATAGTACTTTTAACGTTTTTGGCTTTTTAACGATCGGTTTTGCTAGCCATCGACAATTTTAGACAATGACTTTACTTGCGTACGAAGTAGCTACCAATTTTTGAAACAAGTATGTAGTTAAATACAGATTGAAATAACAATGAAATATTACAGCTTTGCATATGCTGCATCTGTACTCACATTCGTAATCCTTTCTCGAAGTCGAACGACACGCGAACCTCGCGTCCACCTCGACGCAGATGCGAAAGTCGTCTTGCGATTCGTTTCTAGGAGGGCTGTTCGCGGCACTCGTGCCACCCTTTCGCTCTCGAATCTCCTTTCACAGAACGCGGCTACGAGGAACTTGGATGAATATTTCTCGTTAATAAACGAGAACGTCGTCGACCCCTTTGCCTCGACTTTTTCCTAGCTTTCCACGTAAATTTCTTTTCCCGCCTACCCCCTCCACTGGTTTGGCTCGAAGTGAATCGAGCCAGACGGCATGAACTTCTTCGGATCGTTTAATCCTAACGTTACAGAGTACTTAGCCAAACTTTTAGATGGTTTTGTGCGTCCATTCAACGATGAAGTTTCATTTTTTGTTTCGTTCCGCTACGAATTATTAAATAAGCGTGACAGAAACTATTGCAAAACGATTACAGAAGGAACGGAGAACAGAGCGATCGTGTTTTGCGACGGTATAGGCTTTCCGTTTATTCTTCTATAAAAATATTATTCCTCTTACATCGAGAAACGCTGAAAATTACTGCTATTCGAGAATTCACGGTTTTGCCTATTGAATATACGATTTTCGAAATTTTGTTGAAATTCGGAGAAGCTGGAAGGCCGAATCGATTCTTATTCCTTATGCTGTAGTCCGGATTACCATTTGACTGCAACATTAGATGAAATCGAGGTGTACTATCTTCTCTCGAATCAAAGCTTGTTTCATATTGAAAAATGATCTATTCTTTGCCAACGACGACAAATTAGACATTGATGACGAACAAATTTCAGGTCCGGAAGAGGAAAAATTGTTGGGCTCGATATTGTTGCCGTCGTACAGAGTTACCGTGTGCAAGCCCGAGGACAAAGTTAATAGAAAGTTTGCGTTCAAAGCCGAACACGCGAATATGAGGACTTATCACTTTGCAGCGGACAGTCGCGAAAGCATGAATCAGTGGGTGAACGCGTTGACCTTGGCGACTCTTCTTCAGGACCCAAGTCCGTGAGTATCTACTTTTTCCTCGTTCACAGCGATCTAACTTCGTTCGCTTCGTATCGAAGGAAAGAGAAGAGAATAAAGGATACAAAATACAAAAGCATAAAGAAATATTGAAAATCTACGGTCGTTAATTTTCTCGTTGGAAATTTCAGAGAACGAACTCGTAAAAAGAGTAATAAAAGGAGAATCGAACCAACTGTCGCTTCTGCCATGCAATAACTTTCATCGCGCGTAACCTTTTCCCGGCCAATATAAACTACCACTTGAGTATTCCAAACAATTTCAAACGATTGCAAATTTTCGAGCTGGCGCGTTATTTCGCGTCGCATGCTCGGCCGATATGGTTTGATACGTTGCATTGGCTCGATGGTTAGTTCGATGGCTGGTGACGACGCTAGTAGCAAATAATACCATCGAATTCGATCGGAATTTCATTAATCGAGAAAGGAGTTGCCTTTTACAGCAGGAAGCAGCATCGTTAGACTTGTTATTTCATGTAAAATCGTTTATTTCGCGTCGCCATCGTTTCCTTACGGCCTCGTTTATTTCTTATTCCGCGTATTCCGCTTCTTCCAGCACAGCGAGTTCTCGAAGTCGTATGTACCGCGGTGAACGATCGCACGTCTTCTATCTCTCATTCGCCACATTTTATTCCCAATGTTTTCTTCGCGGTTTTCGTATTTATCGTTAGAGAACAAAAAGATTCCCGAACCTAATAATGGCAAATTTGGTTTCCAGCAAAACCTGCTCGTCGTTTTCAACACACCTCGCAACTTGTTCGCTAATCGATGTCAACGATCGTGTTACGTAATATCTTAAATCGTGTAGCTAATTTACGCAGGCACGTACGAAAAGCCTAGCCCGTCCATCTCAAAACAAATACTCGATAGTTTAAACAGCGCGATCATTCACTGCCGTGATTATGAAACATCTCCGCGTTTATTCCGTTATTTGCTCAGCAAACACGCGTCCCCGAACAAAATAACGAAACGAATAGCATAACTTGTTGCACCCGGAATGCAATTCCAAAGAAATATTCCTTCGACTTTAAGAATGTAACTCGTAATCGAGCTATTCTTTGCGCAATTAAAGAACACGAACGAAGATAAATAATCGAACAAATCGTCAAGGGGAAATTCGCTCTGTTTCTACCAAAGCGAAGATTCCAACGAGCTACCCGTGTTCGTAGAACTATTCGAAAGTATCGCGAACGCTCAGACGCAAGTTCTCATTTCGATCGCGGCGTAACTCGGCCGTTCGTTTGCTTTTTCAAAGTTGGCCGCGTATAAACAGCCGAGAATTTGTCGTTGCTCGGCTAAAAAAACTACAGGACGGTCGTGTTTCGTTTGCCAACTGGGTACTAGGAATTTTCTGACGAACTGCGAAACCCGATGCAGGTTTCTGACGACGACGCTGGATTTCCGCGTTTTCAGGCTCAACGACTCGACAAACGTGACGAAACTCTGCTCGAAATTAGGATCCACCGATCTTTGTTTGCACGCTGGTCTTTCGAATTAAACGTTTATCCGCGCATCGCTTCGCGTCGCTCGCTTGTCGCGAGATTACGCGCGCTTCGTTGCTCAAACGTTTTCATGTACTGTACGGTTGAGTTGGAACGCTTTGATTCGCCGTTCCTCGAACGAATTCAATTCTCTTTTGCGATTAGTTTTGTGAAATTATTGAAATTGCTTATTGTTCGTCGATTCGTGGATGCAATGGTCCCGTTGAATTTAGAAGGAACTATGTCGTCTCGAGGCGAACGATTCGAGCACAACTGCGCGATATTCGGAATGATAATCGAACAAATGAAATATGCTTCAGTGGAGCCGGCGAAGCAGCGGTGGTAATCGAGATAGCTGGCCAGCCGGACGGGGAGCGGAGCGCACGGCCGAGCGTCTCCTCGATTTCCTCGATTCTGAATCAGAGTGCGGACGACAGCGACTCTGGATTTCACGGTTTTCAATCGCGGGACGATCCGAGCCACGCTTCCAACAACAACTCTAGCCCGAACAGCGTAAACACCGCCTCTTTCCCCAATCTCAGTGGCAGCAACAGCAACAGCAACACCAACAACGGAAACAACAACAGCAGTAACAACAATAACATCATCACCAACACCGGTAACAACAACGCGAACGAAGTTCAGCCAATGGTAAACGGCTGGATTCAACAGCAAACTCCGTACGGTCAACCTAGCACGTCGCAGCACCAACATCAGCAACAGCAACAGTACGGTCAGCTGATGCCCTCTTCTCAGCAACTGCAGCAGGTTCACTCCCACCAACATCAAGCGTTGCTTCATCAGCATTTGTCTCATCAGAGTACCAATCAAACTCATCAGCTCCATCATAACAAGCACGTCGTCCAGCAGCCGCAATCCCAGTCGCACTTGACAGCCAGCAACGTACAAACTGTGCAGCCCATGGCCCGAAAATTCGGTCAACCGATCTACGCGAACGCCCCGCCCAAACCTAGAAGACTGACCGACGGATCGACAGAGTATTCGACTCCGTCGCCGGATCCGGACTACCGGAAATCACCGGTATCGCCGGACGTTACGGTGACCAGCAAGAGCCCGATGTCGGACTACGACAGAGGCAGCGTGATCTATGGGACGAGGATGAATCAACCGTCGCAGCAGAGCCTCAGAACGGATAAATCGGGCTTGAATTACGGGTACGGGCAGGTGCAAACGGAAAGGCGCACGCCCGACACGTACGGTCGTAGCGCGGCTAAACCGCGATCCGCCAGAGGGAACGGTGACTACGAGGAAGTTTATGGGGCTCCTCAACTGTATCAGAGGCCAGCTGGACCTGTTGGCTATACCAAAGGATCCTCGCCAGCACCTATTCCGATTCCGCTGTACGCGCAACAACATCAGCAGTATCAGCAGCAGATTCATTCTCCTGGCACGCCCTCCAATAGTAAGTATATATCTTCGTTCGAAATATGGTATTCGATAGACGAGACTAAAGTCGACCTGGTTTGACAAATGTAAGTGGAATAGATAACATAAATTGTACGAATCGACCCTATCCAATTAGAGACAATTAGAGCCGTAGATGCACATTTTTTTCCTTTTACGTAACATCGCTATATGCTGGAACATTAACACATTCTTGTTGGCAGAGAACTTTCTAAACTCTCAAAGTTAACTAGCACAACGGTAATTAACACGGGAGAAACGCGTGGAAAATTGGACTGTACTTGCTTTGTCCGCGAATATTCTTTAACCTTATGACACGTATGTATGTAAGAGGATCGTTGATCCAATTTGATTCAGTGCCAATAATGAGGCAACCGAGGACGCAGCCACCACCGCGACCGCATAGCGCGGACTTCTTGGAGTACGAAGCTACCAGGAAGCCTCATCAGCAGATGCCACCGCAGTGCGAAGAATCGCTGAATCAACAGAGGCGTCCACAAAGGCCTAAATCGAGTTTAGACATAGTCACTCCGTCGGACGCTACCAACGACGGTTATTTCTATTCCGAGGAAAGGTAACCGATGATTTATTCCATTATACGTAGGTTGAGCCAAGTAAGCAAAGCAAAATTGTACGGAGGAACGGCCTTGAACCGTTCAATTCTACCAGACTTCTCGTTTCGGTCGTATTCGTTGAATTACGAAACGTTCGAATCGAAGAACAAGACATTACGTTCACAAGACGTTTCGATATTTCAAAGATGTCGCTTATGATACGTTCGTTTTAGATACGCGGCGCAGATGCGGCAGTCCTCGGTTTATCTCCATCAAACACCTCAGCATCATCAGCAACAAAGGAACCAATCGCTTTCCCGAGCAACAATGCCGTCGAAAGCATCGGGAATCCGCGACAGAAGCGACGAGAGTAGAATAGCAACGCTGCCGGAAGTTTCCTGCTCTGGCCTGAGGCGGACGCAACGCGAGCACGTTCATCAGCAACACGCGATACCTCACCAATCCCTTCAAAGGCACACCGAGTGAGTCACTGCTCGTCGATCTCTCTTCCAGCTTTCTACCGCCTTGACAAATGCTCCTCGATATTTTTTTTAATACGATTCCCATAGTATTATTGTCAAAGATGTTTTACGAAATGACCGGCGGAAGACGATCCGAAACAGCCATTTGGAATTTTGCAAATTTCATTTTCTATCTACGTATATTTATCTTTCGATCTAGTGTTATTAAAAGTAAAGTACCAGTGCCGATGCTTGCGAAAACCACATGGAAATTGATAATGCTCGGTATTTACGCTGTTTGCATTTCAACATGGTCCTTGCAACAATGGTGTCGCGTATCGAAGTATCTTCTATACGCTATTTGCTTTTCTGATCTGGACGAGTATGCCGTTGTTTTACGACACGAATGAATTTCCATTTTTTCTTAGTTTAATGATTCGCCGTATCGATAAGCCCTTTTCACGAATAGATGATACGTTTTTATCGAATTGGTACGAAAAACCGAAAAAATATATTTTATCACACGTATGGATAATCGACGTACAAAAATAATGTTATTTCTTGTCTAAAACAGTCTCCTACGTTACACAAAATTCCCTGAACCAAAGGCGTCGTTCGGTATCCGTGGGTCGATGAAAATGAGAACCTGTTGTCGAAAAAACGACGCGCGACTAAACGTATAAAACGTTGGAATCTTGTTGGCTGATCTAGGGTGAACAGCAACGAGGCGAAACTGAGGCGATCGTTGCGAGAGAAGAGTTACGAGTCGAGTAACCGAGAAATGTTGAGTCACATGGTCGAGGACGGAACGGTGCCGCGAAGAATTCCACGAGAGTACGAGTCGTCGATGGCGGCGGGGTGGGGCGGCAGACCGACGAGTCACACGGCCCAGGGGACTACTCACGTGGGCCAACCGTGTCACGCTCCTCACGCCGCTGCCAGACGATGGAACGAACAGCAACAGTTCTGCAGATCGGCGTCCGCGCGTCTCCCGAGGACAAGGCATCCGGCCGCCTTGGATCCCGACGACGACGACTACGACTACGGAGAACGATCTTCCGAACAGGACTCGCGGGATGGTGAACGAAAGATACAGCAGGTTGGTTCTATCGGACTTTCCTCCTTTTATCCAAACGGTCATTGTGTTTTTCATATTTTACAAAGTGCAGCGTAGCATCCGCAATTTATTAAAGTCGACGTGGAAAGTTGTCAGTTTGGTTTTCGATAAGTTACGGCTAGTTCGAAAATTACTTCTTCGTCGGAGCAAAGTATAAAATGTGAGACTGACTATGGATCTGAGAGATTAAAGTTAAAAATACGATTGAAACGCGAGTGTTTTGTAATTACGTGCAACGCGAGTTTATTCTGGAGAGGAACGTAGAGAAGAAAAGTGCTCACGTTTAGTTTTTAGCGTGTTCGAGTTGCGATACCGCTTACCATATAACCTTGGGCGATAGAAAGTAACGGAGTGGAAGTTGGAAACACCGAGTTATTGCTACGCTTTGTAGTATCCCCATTCGCTTCATTCAGTGGGATACAAAATTAATTGAAACATTCTCTCCATTGATCCTTTTTCAAAAATTTCTGATCCTTCGAAATATTTACAAATGGCAGTGAGAAGTCAGCAAAATAGCTTTGTTATACGTAAATATCTGCAAATTCGTAATACCGATTCGAGAAAACGATATCAATGAATCAGCTCTGCAATAATCTATAGCAATACTCACTTGCTATGGCAACGAAGCAACGTTTTTGTGAATCGCGTAGTAAACTATCGCCGAGATTCCAGAGAATGACCGGATGTTTGAGGAACGCTTTAGAAATTCCCAAGGGCGCTCGTATAGAGATGACTCAAATCGTTGGTTCGCTTTCCTCGGTGTAATCGTGAACCGCGTACGGTCGATTGTTTGACGGACGGAATAATTCGTAGGCCGCACAGGCACGAAAAGATGATTCATACGAAGGTGCAACCTGCACGCCGAGTACCTGCATTTATGTCACGCCGCGTTTCGTGACTCTGCTTTCACTGCGATCCGTTCGATCTTCGTCATCGTTGCGAGCACGTCGGACGTTCCTCGCTGCAAACTGATTTCCTCGTGCCCCTATTTTGTGCGTCCGACTCGAATCACTTTTATTTCTTCTCGGATCAGTCTTCCAGACTGTTATTCGGTTTTTTTTGTCGTTTCCTTTTGATCGACCGTGTAACTTGCCGATACGTTCGACTTTGATCAACGTACCATGCCTTTAGAATATTACGCAATCGATGGTCGTACAGGACGAGTTTCTGACGTTTCAGGAGTTTAGAATGCATCGGTGTACAGCTGAAAAAGTTATTTTTACAAGTACAAAATTTAAATGGCACTCCTGACATTTATAGTTGTCTCGGATAAACCTGAAAGATCAATCTTGCAAATATACGGATAAATTTAAAAGAAACATTTTTAGAAAATTCGAACGGCTAATATAGGCGAAGAAGCCTGGTGAAGTGAATAAAAATGACGTTTTATTTCAGACCAAAGGATCACGATAAGCTTCTTTACATACGAGATAATGGAATTAAATCGCATCGAGACAAAGTTATTTTTAAGTTTATAATTACCGTTCGATGCCTAGACGGAATGGCCTAGTATCGTATAGTTAACAAATATCATTGACGTCTTTTAAAAAAACAAAGTGTCATGGTGTTTAATGCTCCGTAGGAGAACGGGTTCGTAAGACACTTTTCCACAAGGTGCATGTGTTTGCAGCGCGAGGAGTCAATGAAGCGACTGCTGGAATGGAAGCAGCGAATGCTGCAATCGCCGTTAACCCGGAAGCCATCGACCTCGGTAAACAGAGGACGGGCGCAGAACGAGCTGTCCAACTATTACAAGCAGCAGGCGCTGCTCGAGCTCGCTGCTCACGAGGCCTCTGTCGCAGAGAGTCGTCACTCACGGCGAAGAGAGGACGGTCATCGGCCACATGTCCGCAGCAAGAGCACCGACGGCCGCCGGACTGTCGCCAACGTTTCGCGATACAACAGCTACTCCAGCGACGACGAAGGTAGGGACACCTCGCCTGAACTTGTTATCTGAGTTGTGGCTTCTCCGACACGGGCCGTTCCTGGGACCATTTTCCTTTCAGTACACGAATAAGCTTCTTTAGAACGTTCGATTTTACTTTGTACGTTGACTTTGTATAATTCCGTAAATTACTTTGGGACCAAATTTTACGATTAACCAGAAAAATTGTTCAGCGTGTTTCATTACCAAAATTAGGTCGTGGTGTACCTGTTGAAAGATCGTTTTAACGCTTAGTTCGCTAATTGTATCTTAAAAAATATATCGTGTTAAGAATTTTTGGACGATTTATACAAAATTTTGCATAAATATGCCCACGAACGTGCCGCGTCTATTGACTGAAAGAATTCTAAGTAGATAGTTGGACTTTACCAAGTATGATAGCAAACTCTAACCAGTATAACCGCCCTAACAAGGTCGACGCACTTACGCGTGTGCTCTGCGAAATAAACCTTAAAACGAATAAAACGCTTCTGTATTGTGTTGCACGAGTCGATAGTATCGCATTAGAGATACGTTAGCGAAGAACGAGAGGAGACGCTGATTGCGCATGAAACTAAGGATTTATATTTTTTCTACGTACCAGTTTTCGAATAAAGTGCATTGAATCAATTTGAGAGTCGAATTAATCTGTGTGTCACGAATCCTGTTACACTTTCATTAAAATTACTTTAATCATCTTCTTGAAACTAACACAAGTACGAACGCACGAACGATAAAACGAGAAAAAGAGACGCATATGTTTTAGCGACATTTCGCGATCGAGACCGAGCGGACATCGCTACTACAACGTTCGGAATTTCCTCGTCTGTGCTCTCTTATCTTTCTCTAGCTGTTCTTCTCTCTATCGCCAAGTTGCCCCTCGTCAAGGGGTTGATCAAATTTGTAGATAGCAAGAAACTTTAAGAAAGGTGAAAGGAAACCGAAAAATAGACGCAAAAAAGATAGAAAATAAATAAGCGTAAGAAAAGAGCGGAATCTGCAAACATTTTCTCCGTGGGGCTCCTTCTCTTTGCTGCTGTTGGGTCTGGGCTGACTGGTGAATGGGAACGATTAACACCTTTGGAAATTAACTAGCGAAACCGTCCGTTACGACTTAACGCTCGTACTACAGCCATACTACTTTGCAAAATGTGGGTCAGCATGGCATGTCGAGGATTATATCACTAACACTATCGTAGAGGCGTTCGATTGTGGTCGCCGTCTAACTTCCAGCTCGTAATACGTGTTTTTGTCGTCGAGCGATCGAGAACACGTCGGATCGGTTCATGGATCATTGCGAGATTGGTTTATTTTCTTCTAATGCATAAAATGCGATTACTCTTGGCTACAACTATGATATCTAATGTTACTTTTCTCGATATTTAATACAAGGATCCTGTATCCCTGTTAAATTCCGAATGATTCTCGTAACGATCAAGACCGATTCCAGCTTGCTACTTTAGCTTGAATTGTACCGACAGGGTTGGGTTGTCATTAATCACACTCGTGAGTAACGAACGTCCTCGTGTGTTTGTTTTGTAACGGACGAATCAGAGCTGGGAGATGTCCGGAGGAAGCGCACGCGTAGACCCTCGCATGCAGGAAGGAGCCCCCGCCAGCACGGAGACAATCGTTCGTCGGGAAATCCGCTTCACGATGCCATCCCCGGAAGTGGCCGCCAGAGTCAGAACGCTATTCGAGTCTCGAACGACCGACAACCGAGCCCCACCGCTACCGTTCTACCTAATCTGGGAGGAATACCCCCGGATGCCGGGTACGAGGAGGTCAGCTTCCCTCCTATACCGAGAACCGAACGTTCTCCGGAGTATCTTTCCTCCGGGCAGACGTCTACTACGAGAACCGATCGGCAAGATCACGATACCTCTTCCATCGACGAAGACAAACTCAAGAAGAAACCGTCCGGGATCCTCAAGACTTCTACGGTTTACGGTGTCGAGCAAGCCGGCAAGAATTCGAATTGCTCGACCGGATACGCGACAGACACCTGGCCTGTCCAGAAGACGGTTCAGTGGACCACCAAAAAGGAACCCGACGATTGGGATTCCAATATCGATGAGAGCAAGGTCATCAAAGAATTTTCTTATCAGTACATCAAGGAGGAGCTGGATTCGAAGAAGGAGGACAGGTCTGCGGCTAAACCGGAAACCATGAATCTGGTGCAGTGTAGGATACGATCGTTCGAGCTAAACATGGATGGTTCGAGTCCGGTGAAGGAGGTATTCGCCATGCAGGAACCACTAAAAGTGTCTCCTCTTCAAGCGACGGAAGCCCACGTCTCTAAGCTAGACTGTTCGAAAAAGACGTCGTCGATAATCCGCAGCTTCGCTCTGGGTGATTCGGATTCTCAAGATTGTAAGTACAAAAACGTCAAAGACGGCCATACCAAACAAGCGTCCACGGATAGCAACAAATCCGTGAAGGATCTGCTGGCGGATTTCGAGAGGAAGTCTCGACAGGTTCAAAGACAAGAATACGGTAGGCACCAGGAAGTGAAACACCGTGGAGTATTCAGCGACTCGGAGGCTTTGCTGTACGATACGGGCAGCGATCTGGATCAGCGTGAGAGAAACGAAGACGCGCAGAACGAGAGGACCCTACAGATCGATCAAGTTGTACCTGAGCCTATCAACGACCATAGAATGTACACCGACACGACGAAGAAGAAGGGGGACGTCTCCTTTAGACGCAAGAAAAGATCATCGTCCAAGGAGAGCGAGAGCGATCAAACCATACCTACGGAGGATCTAGACATCCTATCGAATCCCAGTTGCGCTAGGTTAAGCGTCACGGAATCTCTGTTGACTCACGGCGATCGTTTCTCCGGAGAAAGCGGTACCACGAGTCCCACCGTGAAGCAAGAGGATATCAGTCCCGAAGAACACTATCTGCCCATGACTCCTAGAAAAGCTATATTGGATCCGAACGACGACAGACCGAATCCAAAGATGATGGAGAGCCTATTTGCCAATTTGGACCACGAGGAAAGTTCGTACGTGGAGATGGCGCAGAACGGTATGACCCATTCCCTTTTGGCGCCCACCGACGAAGGTAGGAAACACGATTCCGGCGATTATTCTACCTTGGACACGCCTCACTACGAGTTCGTCTGTGTGTCCGACAACAAAATGGAGCCAGTGTACATGGAGGTGAGTCAGTTGTCGGGAAAGGAGGAACAAGACGGTGGAAAGGTGTCTCTTTCAAAGAGAAACGACGATTCGACATATTCGAGAACGACCGATCTCCCCGATATTTTAACAGCCCTCAAGTCCGATAGTTCGGACGCCGATGACGAATCCTCAAAGGATCTGGATTCGATCGACGCTCCACGGCATCCTAGGTTCAGTCTGTCGGATACTTTCAGGCCCGCCTCCTATTATTTAGGCGCTAGTAGAACCATGATCGCGGAACTGCACGATTCTTCCGACAGTGAGCTGGTATCACCCCCGCCTATTCCAACCTCCCCGCCTCCGTTGGACGATTTGGACTCTTTGGACATGCAAGAATCTTTAGAAATCAAAAAGGTGTCTCCGCAAGTAGCGGTGACGAAGGATAACACTTCGGGCAGAGACTCTCCGAAGTCGTGGAACAAACCGATGGGTCAGATCGAGACCCATAGGCCTCCGTCGAGATTTTCGGACGCTACCATCAGCTCCACTTTTAGAGACAGTAGAATATCTTTGGAGAGCGCGTCCGGAAGCGACTCGGTGGAACTGAGGATGCCCGAGGAGGAAGCGAGACACAGACAATTGAAAACCAGACCAGTCAGCGAAGTGTGCGAAGTTCTCGACAGCTTAGACGAGTTGGAGTCCCTCGGAAGCCGCTTCGACGGAGCTAGTATCGACTTGGATCAGTATCTGGAGGAACTGCAGGCTCGCGACGCCTTCAACGTCGACTTGTATGCGAAAGATCTCAGTTACAATAGCATTTACGGATTCAACGAGAACATGATGGTAGTGGACAAGCTTCAGAAGACCACCTGCCGCGATCTGTCGAGGCAAGCGAACTTGGCCTTCGATAATCTCGACCAATCTCTAAGGTACGGCGCTGCGAACAAAATGGGATCGGCGAGTAGCTTGCCTTCGATGAGAGTCTGCGACGCTCCTCCTTCTCATCAGCACTCGCAATCCTTCACCGGGGATGCTCATTACGAAAATATTTCGAGCTTTTCTCCACTGAGAAATTCACCGGCGATTCGATCGGACAACCAATCACGAGACAATTCGCACGGTCTTCAGAGAGGATCTCAAAATAATCTGCTTACGGCTTCTCATAGCAGAGACTCTAGTTACTCTCTGGCCTCTGGAGCCGCTTCGATCTCGACTTCTATGGCTTGTCAGAGACCTGCCAGCGCCCAGTCCTCCATGCACTCTCCTACGGGTTCGATGTCCTTAGGAAACCACGGGAACAGTTTGGTCGGCAACATGCTGCAAAACGCGAGTCCCTACTCCGATCTACGGTTCCAAAGTCACTCGAGGTCGGCCAGTCAGGATTCCGCTAGATACTCCATGATATCGAACCACAGGTCGTCGTCCAGTCAAGATTCCAGTCACTATCAAACTTCGACGTCTACGGTTAAGGCAAATCCCGCGCCTCAATCGTATCTGCCAGGCGAGCCACATCTACAGAGCGAGCAGTCAGGCGCTCCTTACTACTACTCCGATCTCCAAGGTAGCGTAAACGCCGTAGATACCGCCGAGTCGATGAAGCCGATCGGTCATTCTTCCAGATTGCCTCAACTAAACAATCAAAGAGACGACGCATCCGCGTTAAACAAGAGGAACGATATAGGACGTATCGTGAATCCAATTTCCAGGCAAATGCCCAGACAGATTCAAGTGGATGACATAGACGAGGCTAGGCGAATAGCAGCCGAACTCAGGAAAACTACTTGTCAACTGTTGGGCGACAACAAAGTCGATCTCGTAGACAAGAAGAACTTTTACGAAGCCGATACTCTGAGGAGGGTAAAATCTACCGATCCACTGCCTGATATCTCGTCGGCAGAGATTAGCACGAGGAATCTGTATCCGCATGGCCTTCGCGATAAGTCGAACAGCCAGTCGAACAGCCGAGACACCTTCGAGTTGGCGCTTGGAACGCAGACGTCCCATCGAAGGTCTAGGTCTTTGGAGGGCCTTTTGGACGACGTCGGGCTTCAGAATCTGGTGGAACAGAGGAACAGAAACAACCGAGTAGCAACGGTTCCGCCCACTCAGGCTGAGGAAGAAGCGCCTCAGAACATGGGCGGCATCGGTGGCGGTTCTACGTCGAACAGCTTCAACGTCGATGACCCCTGGGAGCAGGACTCCTTGTGGAGAGAAAGTCTCCGGCGAGTGAGTCTAAGAAATGCCAGGTCCCTGGACAATTTGGGCAGTCCACCAAGACCGACCATATCTAGCTCGGACTCGAAGGGACGGAACAAAATCACTCGTGGTGCCACCTACGTGAACGACAGCGTGATGTTGCGACGGGAGAATTGCTCGGAGGATTCTTCGGACAGGCCACGCGTGAAACGTCGAGCCAGCAAGGAACAAGAGAGGGACGAGATGGTCGACGATCTGACGTACGAGAGTCTGTCGATGGAGCGGATTCACGCGAGCGGGTACGTGTGGGACGCGCAAAACGAGGCTTACCGGAAAGCCACCGCCGAGGATATGGATCATTTTTTAGAGGAAGGCAACCTTCCCCCGGTTCGCTCGATCTCGGAGACAACGCGGCAGATGTCCGGGCCTGCGGCGACGTCCGCGGCGTTCGAGCTCGATCGAGAGAAGCTACGGCAATGGGATCTGCTGTCGAGCGCCTGCTTGCTCCAGGAACAGCAGCGCAGCTCAATGGCGGACTCGGGGCGAGGGTTGCCAATTGCGGAACGACCTGGAGACGTTCTCGATGCGTCGAGGAACGGTGCACCGGTGCTGAACAACGGCGCCGGCACCGGGCCGATCACGAGCGCGACGGTTGCGGCCAATCGCGATCGGGACGTCGTTTTGGAGGTGCTCGAGAAGGGCGTACAGCAGAGTACCTCGACGGCGACGGCGACGACGACGACAACGACAACAACGACGACGACGGCGGCGGAATATCTCGGGCCGAGCAACAGACAGGATTTGAACCAGGAGACTAAGGAAGCTTGTAACAGGGCTGCAGGTGAGTGGCTCCTCAAGACACCCGGTGGTGTGTTCAGGAAGTGACTGACTGGCCGTGTTCCAAAGCCTCGTCCGGCTCTCGTGCGGATTCGACCGGCCGAAGTTCTTCTCGCTCTGCTATCTCGTCGATCGGTCGAAATGCTCGATGGATTTGTTCATTACCAAATGTACCTGCGTTTTACGGTGGACTGTATAACGTTCGTTGCCACGCCAAATTTTCCTATTCTTTTGGAACCTGAACCAAGTGCCGCGCTGGACGAATACGTTTCTATTTCGCGACGTTCGATCGCGCCAACGATAAGATCGTTTCAGCGACGCTCATCGAATATTACCTGCCTTGAAAAGAATGTAATGGGATTTTGATCGTATCGCGATTATTGTCGTATCGTAATTGTAAAATAAGGGATGAAATACTTGTATTTGTTTTTGTATACCACACTGTTCGATAATTAGTTCCAATGAAATTTGTATATGAAAATGGTTCGAAAGAAAGAGGCAAATTAAATATATTTCCAGACCGGCAAACATGCAAACGAACGAAACCGATGCTACTCGTTCGGTCCAACGACCGATTCAAATTTCAAAAGAATATCACTTTTGTATTATCTACGATTAGTTGCCAAACAAGACCGCGTTCCAACTTGCATCCCACTGGTGTTCACGCTCGAAAACAAATTACACGTTGTATCGCTTGTTCGGTCGAAGTAAGGAAAAGATTACGTTGATTTGATTTGCAGATACAAACTTGGCCGATGATCGTGCGACGAATGACGTTCAAAGTAGTGCGAGTTGGAACACGGCCTGACAGATGAGTGTGCGTGAACTGATACGTGTGTGAGTGCCTCTTGCTAGCAGTCATTGTACGCCAAGGCAGAAATTACAATCCTGAGATTGCTCGAATCGTTCGATCGCTTTCTTTCTCGTCGCGGTAAAAGTACTAATTCGCCATAGAGAGGTAATTGCGAATGAACGAAATGGATTTTACCTTTGATTCTAAAGCGTTTTAACGCAAGACTCTGCTAATCTGCCGTGCGTCTTCTCGAATACAAAGTCATGCGCTGTTTATCGCGTAAAAAAATGTTTCGTGGCAAGAAAAGTATCGAACGAACGATCGATAGCTTGATGTGCCTTGTTCTCAATAGACGAAAGAATTAGAAGGAATATTATATATCAGGGTACGAACTAAGAGAATAAGATTTTAACGGCGATGTACGATTAATATGTTGTGACTCGATAATCGTACCATAATCGCAGGGATCTTGTTCACAGACATTTTTACTAACGTTAAGTTCCACTGGTGTGTATGTATATACGCGTTGAATACTCGATTTTGTTCTTTTTCTTTTTTAATACGTAGTATTAATCACAGTTTTAGCATGTAAGCGTGACTGAAAAAGGATAGAGTTCAAGTTTCTTCTTCGTCGTTACATCCTTTTAATGTATTTTATATATTTATCTCTGTGATGTCGAATCACTACAGTAAATGTCTTTTTTTTACAAAATTTGTCGTAAATCGAGTCTTCGATAAATTTAAATTTAAAGAATGAAATATATCCGATGATCCGATTATGTAAAGAAAAGACGAAACAAACTTTTTCTCGTCGGTAATGAACCGAGATACTACAGCTCTAACAATGTGAATAAAAACGGAAAAATAGAAATTATACGGAGGCAATGATTTTATCGGCATCATCCATTGAAATTGTTGCAGCTTTATATAAACGGAGTGACGCAGCATCCCGGAATTCCTGTGAGTAATTTTCTCTAGAATTTAAGGCGAAACTCACCGTTTAACGAACTTCCTAGAAAGCTCGACGATTGAAATTATTTCGCGCGGAAATTTACAAACTACGTGTCTCGATTCCATCCTATTTCTATTACGAAGAAAAGGCGAAATTTTCGGTAAATCGAGCGAAAGGATTAAAATGAAGTGATCGAGTCGTTTAAAAATCCGGTCAAAACCAATTCTACGCTCAAATTTAAATAATACTTAAATAGTTTCGGTCTTAATCCGAATTTTAAGGTTCTAACAGTACTACATTCTGTCATACGCGTCTGTCATTTGGTACAAAATACGCGTGTGTATATACAACGCGTTTATAAGTCATCGAAAACACAGAAAAATTAAGAAAGAAGGAGAGAAAGCGAAGGAGGAGAAATAAGAAAGAGAAACGAGCGAACGAAATAACCGTAAAATATCCGAGACCACGAAAGGGTCCAGCGATCCGTGTCGAAGATTTAAATCAGACAGAACGGAACGCACACGAAGGCGTGAGCGTACGAACTCGCGCAAGAAGTTTGGATAACGGTCGGTAGAAGCTGGAGGAGAGGTCGAACGGTTGCCTTGGTACTCGGCGAGTTCTTAATAAGTACGTTCACCTTCGGTGGCTGGGTGAACACCCAAAACACGATGGTTTAAAGCGGCGAACCGGCTGCATACTGGGCACAGGAGAAAAAGAAGAAAGAAGAGTCGCTGCTCGACTCGGTTGTTCGCCGTTATCGAAACGGGTTCAAGCGTGGTCCGGGCAAGCGAAGGTCGCGAGGGAAGGGGCAACAGATGGAAAGGACATCTATAGCGTCAGAGTCAGAGACCGCTTCTGTTTCGACTGCCGGATAATCCGTGCGGATTCGATCGAATTCGCCGCTCTCAACGCGAAATAATTGCGCTGGGCTGGAGGGTTCGCCTGGTGGGTACCACGCCGGCTAGAAATCATCGAAAAGCACGACCACCCGCGAACGTTGAACGGTGACTGATTTCCGCGCGTTTGTTGCACCGATAGCGACGACGCTGATGTAAAGCGTTCATTTCGCGCACGTGACAATGGTATTGTGTCGTGTGCGATGCTGCACTGCAGATTTAAAGAGGTTAAATCGTACGGAATTTTAGGCTACTCGCGCGTTAAACAGCGGCTGGTTGTAGTTTTTCTCCAAGTCTTCTAGTTCGTTTATGTATGGGAAAACGATGCATTCGAATCGTCCTATTTGCATCGGCAATTCGGACAAACTGAATAGAAGTTACCTCGAACGCATAAAGTTCGAACTTTTAATAAACTCTATGTTTCTTACGTAAAAAACGATATATATATGTCGGAGATGAAAGAACACCGGAGTCTGTAACTGAACAATTGTAGTTATTCAATCCGATTGTAATTGTTCGAGAGTTGTGATAATGAGCTTGGGCTCGAGGCGACAGTCAGTCGCCGAACGTAGCCGCGGTCACGGGATGAACGCTTTGCCTAGCAAAGGTATGGAGTAATTCTATAGCTCTCCTTAAAGGAAATATTAGTGGGGACACGCGACAGTAAACATTCCAACGGTTTCTGTCCCGTGGCTCGCCACACGCAGACCCTATTCTTCGAGTAAGATGATTGCCAGATGTCGATGCGTCTCCGCAGTACATGTTCGGCTAGCCCGAGGGCCCGTTATAAATCTTAAGGTTTAGTTAACTAAAGTCCTTCAAACAGACAAACAGTCTTTGTCCCAACTACGGGAAGATAGGGGAGACATATTTTTCAACGAGCGCGGTCTCCCACTAGCAACTTTCCCTCGAGGGTGGCTAGCATCTTTTTCTAACCATCGATATGGAGATTGACCAATTAGCAGCAACGTCAATTTCCCTTACTTTCTGAACGAAGGCTTTTCTCGACGAATCCGATGATCTCGTATCCTTAGACACACCCCATTATAGTTTTCCTCTGTGGCATCATCGGGACGGGAAAGGCACTCTCGTTCGCGATCTCACTGATGAAAGGAGTAACCCTTTACGACCAGTGAATATCACGCATCCGACTTAGATTTTGTGAGTACGTTCATCTATCATCCCGTCGACCGCGGATTCGTTATTGAACCTAGGATCATTGTCATTAGTTTCTCGAGTGCCTAACTACCACGGTTACTTGTCCGGCTCTATAATAATCGTATTTGCACTAGTCAGTGTCTTCTCTATTGCATAACGACAACGTGTAACCCAAACGAAGATTCGTTTCACGCCCCTAACCCTAATTCTAATGTCCGCTCCGACATATATATATATTATCTACTTTGTCCATCGTAATGTTTTTACCTATAAAGTAATTTGAAGGAAAACGAGTATGTTATTTTTTTCTGACAAGGCAGTCGATAGGAAATCTCATTTTATTAGACCGCCCGAGAACAACACCTCTATCGTTATTTTCCTACCTTCCCTATACTACGAGTGCCAATGTTGTACGTCCAATGCACGAACCCGATAAGCTGGCACGATAAAGATAAAAATGGAAAGCTTCGTACGAAAGTATAATTACTTCGTAGCTTTTATAAATATATTTTTTACATTACTGATTAATCGTTGGAAATATGTGTGCCACAACATATCTGTCCTTAGAGAGAGAACCAGTTGCAAATTAGGTCATTTTCGCACAGGTTGTTCTCGTTCCGAAGGTTTTCGCTACTATTTTACGCGGCGCAAAGTCATATCCGTTTCATAGTGTTGAACAGGCGATAACAAGGACAGATTACTCGACGATATCGTAATCGTTGGACGACCGGTCGGCTCGGGAGACCTTTTCGAATCGCGTTTACAATCTCCGCGCAACGGAGCTGACATTTCGCAGGCATCAGCAGAGATGACCGCGACCACAACCATGCCATAAACGTGGCTGCTCGGCGCACCAGGAGTACAACGCTAATGCTAAGCGCGTTAAACGCGTTGTCGTTGTCGTTGTCGTTGTCGTTGTCGCTGTCGTCGTACGTTGCACTTTGTCGCGAGTTCAATAGCACGAACAATCGATGAACGTAATAACCAAGTATCTTTCTTCCGACCGAACCGTACTTTCTACTCCGACGAAGAACAACTATCCCGTATCGGCCAAGTTTAAAATACTCGTTTTCTTAATGCTTAATGAATTTTTCCGCGCGATAAGCGTATCTTGCTAAGTCGATTAAATCGACGTTGACACAGATTCGATCGTGGCACTTCGGATATCGATCATCGATGGCCAGAAACGTCTTGAAATATCGACGAGTGCCTGGGCTGAGGCTTTTTAATCCATCAATCCGCAGGATTCACGTCGGTTTTTACCGGATCCATTCTTCTAGCTGTCCATTCGCGGCAAAATGTTTCAGTTTCGCCTACTTCGGCGTATTAGGCGCGTTTCGAGCGAGGGTACTTCTCGATACGTTACAGAATATTTTATTAGCGCGCTGCACGTCCCCGTCAACGTCAGCCTCTCCGTGTTTGACAACACTTCGATCGCTCCGTTCGTTTCGCATTATCCTTCGTATGCGTTGTACCTTTTTGCCTATCGAAAATATCCATTAATTTCGCGACATTTTAAACAACACTGTCCACCTTGAATATCTCATATAGTTTTCCTCTATATTACGCCGAGTTTATTTTTCATTGTTTTTGATTGTTTCTTCCGATCGAACAATCTACTTAATTACGACCAGAGACGGTCGATGTTGGCCGCGTTTGTGTTTCTTCTTATCGACGGAACTCTTTTAAACGTGCTTCTGCCGTTAGAAGAAACTATGAAATTACCGTAGTATCCAGGTCATCCGTTACGAAATAAATCTTTCGACGACTATTTCGTATCGCATACGACTTTTGATCTTGTTTCACGGTTTCTCGGTTATTTTCTGAATTACCGTTCGCCGCGACGGATGTTCTTCGTCGAAGCGATTTCTGTTCTGTCAAGGAAGAAACGAAGAATGTCGTACATGAACCATAATCGGTAAATGACAAATAGATACGAAGGATCGGAACGAGAACAAAAATGGACGAGGCGCGGTTGGAAACGTTCCCTCGGTTCGCGTCACTACGTGAACATTCCGGATGTATCGTCGTGCGACGAATTTAGTCGGCTTACGAGCGTTCCGCTCTTGATCGTAATAACGAGCGGGACGAGTTTTCGGACAACTATTCGATCGTTAATATTGCTCGGTTTACGCGTTGATTAAAAGTATATTTAACGAAAAGTTTTTCCCTTTGTATCCTGATTTCAGAGGAAAGTTTACTTTATTCGATACGATCATACGGTACTCGAATTTAGACTACGTTCAGACATCTTGAATAACATGGAAAAATTCTAATACAATATAAACCAGCGTTAACAACAAGATCGATATATCAAACGCATAGATAGTAATAATCAACGTACTGCGTAATATTATTATCCGAATGGAACAACAGCATCGGATGTGTCGATCCAGCCAAATGCCTCTCCTTACGCACAGCCAACGACAACAAAAACCAACAGTCGTCGGCTAGTCTCGCAGTTCCTCTCTTTCAGACCAGGCACTACCCCATCGTCTAGTTATTCCAAGCACAATCGAATCCACGCACGACGCACAATTATCAAGCGGACAGCCAACAGCAGCAGCGACGGCGAAACGGCGACGGTGACGGTGACGGTGACGGCGATGGCGGTGGCAACGGCAGCAGCAGACCGGTAAACAATCGAAATATCAGGACTTTTATTCGCCGTGAAAAGCTGCCGCCCTTCCCAGCCATTGAAACCCAGTTGGAATACCTAGTGTGAGGTAAACAAAAGAGAGGCTGCCGGAGAAGGCCTAGCACACAGACTCTCCGCCTGCGATTAGGTATTGGGAATTGGAGCGGTCCTTGAATCGACGCCGAGGACGGGACGGAATGCACGCGAGCCACATACACGGGCAGATCGGACCAGAGGCCGCACACGACACGACACTCGCCACTCAGTCAGTCAGCCGATGCCGTTCCGGACGGCACCACGCGCCATTCTCTCGCCTCGCTACTCCAATCGACTCTCCATGTCGATCGAGATCTCTCGCGAGCTTCACCGCATTCTACGAAGTTCAGTTTCGCGTAATTCTCTCTTTATTCTTTGCCATCTTCTTCCTCCGCAGGATTTTTCCTTTTGGAACAGTTTAGAGGTAGTTTTGTGAGTTCCGAGAACCTTGCCTTTTGGCAATCTGTGAACGTTGGCAGGCTTTCCAACAGGTATATACGAAGAGTTTTGGAATTTTCCTGATTCTTTTTCGAAAACAGTAAGAGATCGTCTTTCTCTTTAAAGTTTCATTTTCCTGTGTGCTATGATTATCGAGTAGACATAAATAATTTCTGTGGTAAATTTGTTATCTAAACGTCGATCTAAACCTAGACCTTCGTAAAAATTTCATCCTTCCGCTTTGATGCGATCAGAGCGACACTATGTCGGTTAAAAGCGACGTAATTATCGAAATCATTGAAATACGCGTATGATGGAAATGTTGGGCCCGAGGAATGTTACGTTTCGTTTAGAATTTCGGTAAAACAGATTGGAAAGCGCTGAAAATGCAACTGAATCGGGATTATTTACAGAGTATCGATGAAACGCCTTCGAACAACGTCGGCAACGTTTACGAGTAACTAACGATGCATTTGAACGACGAACGTTAAACCGCCTGAATTCCGTTTTTTAAAAACTATACCAGCGACGTCGCAAATTTTATTCCGATCACCGATCGATTTTAATCGCGATTTGATTCAAGTTTAGATGAAATATAAGAAAGTGGAAATTAATTTCAACGGTCGGAGAGTGAAATTCTCTTTTCTCGTACATTGCTCATCTTTTAAGAATATTCTATTCGCTGCAGAGTTTTAATATATTCCGAATTTGGGTCTCTCAAGATACCAGCGCGGTTAATTTGCCAAAACTCGTTTCTTTCTTTTCTTAGAGTTACCTGGCATCGTCCGTTGCGATCATTAGCCAGCGACCTACAGTTTTGCTGGATTGCAGTTTTAAATCTTAGACCTGCTAGCACAGGTGAACGTTAGTGTTTAAACAAGTGTCTGCTTGTTCCTTTTAAGTTGGACGAATGGAATTTTTTATATATCTTTATATATTCCTGCGGAATGAAACAACCAAAACGAACGATGTTCTTCTATCATCTAAAATGCTATAATTATTAAGTCCAAAGTTCTTGTACGAAAACTTTAACGTTGAACTGAAAGAAGTGCGCGATATTCGTTGCCAGCTTTAACAGAACTTTAAACTTTAAACGTTCGAGGAATTCCTAAGGATGAAGAAATTAAAAAGATAAAAAAAAGTTTGAGTTTAAACATCTAATAGGAAAAATTAACTAAAAAGAGAAACATCCTTTCTTTATATATTTGAAAGTTATATTTGAAAAGAAGAAACTAAACAACGTGAAGTTTCAAAGAGTTCAATAACAACGGGATACAATGAGAAAATTGGACGAAGATCAGACGAAGATTAGACGTGTCAACGAGGGAGGAGGAATTTCGTGCAATAAACTCGTCGCCAAAGAATCATTCGTGGCTAGGGGATCGCAGCGTGATAAAACGAGGAAGGAAGTTAAAAAGTTCTTCCGCGAAATTATATTGAATCTCTGGGAGAGAGGTCAGCGAACTCCGGCACGCGTAACAACGTAACAACGTAACAAGCGTTGTAGGCGCACGCACGACTTTGATCGATGAGTCGATTAAGATTTGCAACCCATTATACTCGGAGATGCTTAATTTCGATTCGACGCGCGCGTGCGCTTGCTCTTGTGCAGTATGAACGAGTAGAACGCTATTAGAAAACGTTCTTGTCACAAAGCGAATTATGCTGGCATCGATTCTCTGTTTTTCCCTCGTTGCTCCTTAGATATTTAGGTATTTTTTGTTAGCGGAGCGAATCTGATATTCGTTTAGTAATCTTGACGGATTTTTCGATTTTAACGTGTATCGGGATTTCAAACAACAGACTTCGGAGTTTCAATCTATTACGAAGTAAAATTTCCGGGCTGAAATTATTTACGGAATAACGGGACGGCTTGGAAACTAAGATTAGAAATCTGTTTCAAACTGCAATGCTCGCGCATTCGCTTTTAAAATATTCAAATAAAGGAAAATGTCCATTTTCATTACCTTCTTTGCAATTAATGCGATTAATAAATGTTGTTCCTAGTCTATCTTCCGTTGAGGTTTATTTTACCAAATTTATTGAGAATTTTGCTATCTACGACACGGGGAATTTGTGAAAATATCCGATATGGACAAATTATTTGCGTCGTTAAGCGATATAAACAGTGATACCGATATAACTCCACGTAAAGACAGCCATTTAACTTTTTGAATCATCGTGCGATATATTTTCTATTCGTAGATAGCCTAAGAACGAAGATGTCGAATTTACTCAAGTCGATTATTTCGTGTCCAAGAAATGCGTTTACGCGTTTTACACGAATTGTATTTAAAGATATCAAAAGGTCGAGACGTGACGTAGGAGAGAATGTAAATTAGTAAGCTACGACTCTTAAGAACGTTCGAATATATTTTTAACGCCTGGCGGGTATCGGTTGCGCGCGTGATGCACAAAGTTCAACGACAACGCGCAAACAATGCGTAAACGTCCAACGATTAACTATCGAGCAACAAACAAAACCAACCTTAGAGTACATAATTTCGATTAGAAGATCGATTTACAACCGCCGCGCATTCCGATGTGGAAACGGCCAATAGCAGATTCGGATAAAAAGGTTCTCTAACGTAGAAACGTCGGATAGACGACGTTCTGTTCGGAATGATCGTAACACGGATGCAAGTCGGGGCAGGAGCTTTCACGCGGTATCGTTAAACGGTCTAATTTATTGAACCAATATCTTAGCCCAATATTTGAGCAGCGTTTTCTCGCTTTTGGACGTTACGATTCATGGCACATACACACGCACGGCGTACAGGATCGTTCGATGTATCGTTATTCCGGTCGATTGGTTCCAAGTATTTCGAACACGTTCGCTGAAAGTCAGCTTTCGCGTCAAACCTCGCCAAGAATGCGACGAATACGGTTTCCAGACCATGAGAAAAGTCGGGTTGTCGATAACAAGGATTAGGTGCACCCGACGTATCGTGTAAATTATCCGCGAAACGCGTAAACAATAGAGTTTACAACCAACGAGCGTTCTGTCCGAACGCGAGGAAGTGGCGCTTTTTTCACGGTACCGCAATGATCGCTAGCGAGATCGTAAAAGTTACGAGCTCTGTACTTTCGGTGGATTTTATTGGGAGGTACCTTCGATTAATTTTACGGTCGACGCTGGATGCTGGCTGCCGAGAGCTCGATTACCACTAGCCTGATTCTTTCTTTTGGCTTATATTCGTATAAATCGTTAAGAATCGAAATTGAAAGTCGACCCTTGGTTTCAGAATTTGCACGCTGGCTTATCTTGGTTAACCGAGATCGATATGTCACATTTTTTTAGGCGAATTTATCCACTTTATAATCTTGTTACAATAATACGCGATACAAACTATCACGCGGAGTTCCGTATTTCTTCGCACCGATTGCGAGACTGTTCACGGAAAACGCAATTTTCCGAAGAGATTGAAACCATCTTAACGGAAACAAGAAGTTAGTTGAGAAGAAACGGGTAAACCACCCGTTTCTTAGTTTTGATCTTTACACGTATGTCAATAACGCGATGTTGGTAGATTTGCTGTTCCCGACAGGCTGGCGATTAGCGGTGACATGACCTATATTACACCTAAATTGATCTGCGTCCTTTGTAATTAGTATCGAAACTCTACCATATAGCTTTTCTACAGTCGCGTTATGATGTCCTTGTCAGTTCGTATTTAACGATTCATGCACTGAAAATAGTATATTCGATTAATAAGAATTATTCGATGAAAGTTTTTACAGATATAAACGGCCGACGTTTGACCCGTATCTGACAAATATCGTACTTACAGGAAAGTTTAGCGAAGAATTAGCCTTGTTGCGATTACGAACTTGTACAAGGAGCGTGAAGTTGGCGAAGAAAAGGCCACGCAGATCGATGGTACAAATACTTTTGGAAAGGAAGCGGAAAACTCGAACATTCGGACGATTTATTCGCCTTCGCGAGTTTCCTTACTTCTTGCAGCGTTACCTCGCTGGTTACGCAAATATTTTACAAGCGGAAAATTATCGAGATACTCTCGCGAACGAAATTTCTTTCGAGAATATATCGTTGTTCTTCTTTCGAAAGTTGTTCGAGATATTTTCGGCCCGGCCGAAATTTACCTGCTGTTTCTTCCTCGAATCTTCTATCCCCTTGTCGTTGGGAGATTAGTGGCTCGCCACCGGTTTTACTACAAAATCGAGTTACAACGGCGAAACTTAATCAAGAGATTTTCCTTTTAGCCAGCTGCACGCTGTAATCTTTCGAGCGCTATTCCTCGAGTCGTTCTTCCAAACAGAGGTAACGTAAATCGACCGAAAATTAGTATCAAGCGGATTCTCAATATGCGTATATCTTCTAACGTCTAAAGAAACGTCACGTTCCTTTACCAACATTTCAAACAAAAAATTACTAGAATTTTCGTAGTACTTGGTAATATTTTCACATATACGAGTTAGATACTGTATTAATACGATCACGTACTTGTCCAAGGCCTCGATAATCAGTCATCTAAAACTGGAAACGAAGGACGGTCGATTTTCGCGATCGATCGACATCCACGATAGAACGAGCGGTGTGGATCGTGAGAAGTGAAACAAAGGAAAGGACGAATTTTCGAAGCTTCTCAGATCGAAGCTCGTTAAGTCCGTTTGGCGGTAGATGGACCGTGTTTTCCCGTGCAAACAGACCCATGTGCTTCCCCGACAAGAAAGAACGAGGAAGACGGAACGAAGAGCATCGCGGAGAAATCGCGTGACGAACTCATGACACGCGCGTGGCCACGTATCGCGTACTCGGCGTACTGTGCCCTGGAATCCGTGACGACGCGATCGAACGCGACCTTCTTCGTCTTGAATGCGTGCCGGAGTGTCGCCAACCAAGCGTGGACTCGAAGGAAAATGGGTGGAAAAGTCGGTCTGATTTGCGGTAGCTGCTGGTCCGGAAAGTACAGTATGTATACTACGATTTTACACATATCTAACGATATGCGATGTGTATATGTACGTGGTTTATCGTTTTTATCGAAAAATTGTTGTCTTATTGGTGCACAAGATGAAGCGACGGAAAATTAATTCTCGTGAATCGTTACACACTCGTGACACGCTTCCTTCCCTCTTATCCCCGTTTCCCCGTTATCTCCGTTCACGCTCCATACGGGTGAAAACAAATTAACTTGAAAGAACTCGTACAACAAGATAGGTATACATACGGTGACGCATCGCGGCTAGGGATTACGACCCAGTCGTAAATTCGATTACATGTTTCGAACCACGGAATAATAATAACTTGGTAAACAGGTTAACGGATAACAGTTCGAACCTCCATCACACGTGCAGGAAGCATCGGAATTCCAAATTCATTTGCATTAGTCTTATCGGGAGATACGTTTTCGAAGACCAGGTTCAAAGTCCTTTTCTATCTACTAGTTTCGATACTCGAAACTTGTTTCCGTTTCACAGATGAATTTTAAATTCACTCGCTTCGTATCTCTTCTAGGGGTGTTATTCAAAGATCACGGTACTGCTTGGCATATGAAAATACGTAGGTGTAAAAATTCAAGAGAAAATACGTCTTGAAACGAACGCTGAATGTTAATTCCAGCTCAGTATCGCAAGTGCTTCCTCGACGATCTTCTATTAGAACGTACCTACTAAAATCACCTTTTCTGTATAAGTTACTTCAGCCCACGTTACAGCGACGCGGTGGAAAATTTTCCGATCGAACTTCAATGCCCGTAGAAGACTAATTTTCCCCAGAGTTGAAAACGATCCGTTCAAGAAGATTCCCCGTTACGCGAAAAGGAAGCGCATCTCACGCAAGATGCGAAAAGAAAAGGCCGATTCACAGCCCGAAGCAACGGGTTAATGGATCGCGAAAAAACAGAACGACTCGCATGGTCGTCGCAGCTGGACTATTTTCGATTGATCAGGCCGGTAAGGATTGGTCGTACGCGGGCATGCCGCCAAAATGACTGTTGCTCGGAGCCGGTCTCGCTGGGACGAGCAACGATCCAAGTCAGACTGGGGATCCATACGTTCCGCGATCACCCGAGGCCATGGCGCGATGCTCGTTTATCGGATTTCCAGCACCGTCCCGTGAACGATGCACAACCGTTTCTCTGTCCCTTTACTTTGAGTACCGTTATTTTCGTCATAGCACTTTCGATAATTTTGTTCATCGTCGACGTTCTGTACCGTGAACGTTGAGTCGGGCGGAAACGTATGGGCCAATATTTTTTATATCGTTTTTATATCGATAAAGATGCAACGCTAAACGTTGCACGAAAATTGAGATTAATCGCACGTAAATATACGTAGGTCGAGCATAACGGATTAGCACCTACGTTCTAATGACCGTTAGCCATGAATCTTTCATAATTTTCTATTTTTTTTTTTTTTTATCAACAGCTGACCGTGGCGCGATCTTTTACTGCCTCGTTGGTCGCTGATAAATTTGGTAGGTTCTTTTCGTAATTTAGTCATAATTACTATTTACTAAATAGCTAAATAAACTAGCTTTAAAACTACAAAGTTGATTATTATCGATAATCTCGTTATATCGAACCAAATAGCTCGTAAAGCGTAATTATATTTGATCGCTACTTGCTTATCAATTGCTGCTTGTCAAACGCTTAAAATGTAATATCTCCGTATCGTCGTTCGCGCAAATGTTCCATATTATTTCAGTTAAATGGAATTATTTTTCTATTTTCGATAGAACTTCTTTTCTACAAGAGAAAACCAACTTTAAATTCAGATTCGAAGCAACGAGACAAAAAAATCTTTGCAACAGTTTTGCGTGGTATCGAGTTCGCGGTTAAATTAATTTTCATAGAAAACAAAGGCTCACGACTCGTTCGTTCTTGTACGATTAATCGAAGAAACGAGCTGTTTCCCGTGCCTATAATTATGTCAGGTAGAAAACAATCGTTAGTATTCGTCGAAACGAATAATTTTCACGAGCGACGAATTCGTATCAAAAGCTCGAAGAAAACCAGGCGTCGCGACTGCTAAAACACCGAAGAACACGAATTCGGCTTATGAACCGTTAAGAAACGTGATTTTACATGCTCGTAAGCTGCATGATGTAGAACCATGCTGCCCTGTGAGTACCGTTATTCTGCTCGTGGTACTCGCTCGCTTGCCCACCGCCGTTCATTACATAATCCTTACGGATCGTAACGTCGTTTCTGATTTTTCGACACCGTGGCCTGGATCCTGAATCGCGTCCTGGATTCTAACGCACTTCGCACCACTGTTCTTTAAAAACGCGATGCTCTAATAGTATCTTGGAATTGTCACACGTCGAGTCGTAATTGATTTTATCGATCGTGACAAATATTCTCGATAGTTCTCGTCGACCGTCGTGACGATCGCTTAGCAGCGTAGAAAGCTAAAAACGTAGAAAGTTTGTAGTTGCGATTGTTACCAACGAATTTCGAATTCCACGAATGACTATCTTTTCGGTAAACAAAGTATGGTATACAGAATACGCGTAAAGCAAGGAACAACCGGTTAACACTTTCCCAGTGTCGAGACAAAACTTTCTCGCAGTAATTTATGATCTCACGGCGACTAATAGGCCTGTTGTCCTGGAGATCATCGTATATCGAAAGCCACGTTTTCGGATACCTCGGGATAAGAGAGATCTTCTTTATTATTATTATTATTATTATTATATATTGATATACCCGTTTGTGACACCGACTAGTTTACGGAAGCTAAAGAGCGTGAAGTTAGGCAGCTAGTAAGATCGATACGATTTACAAAAGCTCGAGTATGGAAACCTTAAAAGTATTTGCAAATCTGGCAGATAAATTTAACAATGTGGAAAACTGTTAGCCTTGACGCGGATCCGGTTGACGGGGTCGCAGGTAGCATGCTTGTAAATTATACCTAAGAAAGCTCGTACAAACCTACCTAAACGATCTTAAATGCGTAAGAGTTAATGAACGCCAAGAACTGTCGGTAATGTACGAAGCCATTAATCATTTTGAAGAAAAAGATCAAGTCCGCCGCTGTCCTACGAGAATCAAAAGATTTAAGATTCGAGCTACGCAAGGTCGGCGTGTAGCTGTGGTCCGTAATATCCATTCCGCGTCCCTACTTGGAAGCGGTAAATTTGAGAAACTTGCTTTGCACTGTCTCCGGTAACTGTCTGTACATCACCTGATCCAGTGACCGCATTACCGAAGCGTATTCTAACGCGACCTAAAGCGGCTTAACGAGTGGACGTTGCCAAATTCCACGGCGCATCGTTTGATAAAACCTAGCGTCTTGTGTGACTCTCTTTCGATGTATCGAAAATGAGGCGCGAAGTCTAACAGAGACGTGGAACGGCCAGACTATGATCAAACAATGTAGTAACATTTGTTATCTCGTTCCAGAGATCAAGCTGAACTTCGAAGCAACTCTGGATGCATAAAATTACCTTAAAAGTTTTGATATCACCTACAAGTGATAGAGATCGACGGTATTTCAGAACGTATGGAAGATCGTCGATAAAAAGTATAAATAATGAATGTAAGCGTTTAATACAGATCGTCGATTCGAATATGGTGCTCGTCACCGCCAAGATAGCCCGCTATCCGCGATAACGATGGATCTCCAGAGCCCATCGAAGATAATTTCTTAATGGGTACGGAATGCGCCCAAACTGCAAACGCGAAATACTTTCCGAAAATCAACGTGTACAGCATCGACTTGATTATGCCGTTCGAAAGTATCAAATGCGAAATGGCAATAAGCCACGAGATCAGTAACCATGGATAACGATAATTCGGCGATTGAAACCTTGTCAGCGGCATCCGCTCGCAATGTGTAAGTAAAGAAAGGATCGACTTAATCGGTAAATAATATTAACTCTCGCTTCCATAGAACGAGGTGTTTGTTCCGTGTTCGAGTGAGTCGATGGCGAGGGGAAAAGATTAGTCGAGAGGTATTAAAAACGAGCTGGTTCTTGCCCGATGAACGGAGCACCTGTCGTTTGCAGAAAGACGAGGTGAACGGTGAAACAAACGAGGAATCGGTGACAGGGGAAAAAGAGAGCGGGCGATCGAGTCCTGCGAGTCGTCCTCGCAAAAACGAGACGAACGCCATCGCCGGCCGAGTGTGGATTTCGACTCGCTGCTCGCCAGTGGAATTGCTTTTCTCCGACGACAACTGGATCTGTAACGGATGCATTGGCGTTTACAGAGATGTACAGGCCGATCATCTTGATTCCGCGTAGAGGGATTGGTTCGAGCATTCGCCTATTAGATCGCTCGTTCGTTAGAATAGTTCAAATAGTTTGATCATCCGTTGATTCAGGTCATCGCCAGTTTCTTTTTTTTACTAAACGAGTACGCAATGGCAATCGACTGCTTTCCGTTCCATCATCTTTAGTCGCATATACGGACAAATTAATTTATCAAAAATGAACTTCTGTATTTCTCGATAACTTAATCTAAATTTACGTCGCTTCGCTATATCGATAATGCCAAATATCGTTACCAAATATCGTGCCGCGCGTTAACGATTGAAGCCATGATACGGTTTTTATTACGACACGATCGGTAAAGGCTGAAATATTTCATAGTACGTAGGATCAGCGTCACCGCAAACGCACGTAATCGACGTATCAATTAATTTCAACGAGCAGTTACGGCGGTACGGCCGCAGAAACCACGATCGCGTATTAAAGATGAAATCGAAGCGTGAATACACTACGCGAAGAAGCATAAACCAGCTGGCAAAATGGTATTCGCGGTAGCTGCAAATTTTAATAGTTACGAATAACCACTAAATTATGTGACATGTCTTCGTGATATATAAATATATAATATAATAATGTATAATATAACATCATTTTTTTGCAAAATACATTATCACACCATAGTTACACCACAAATACATACATATACATACACCACAGTTGGTTTTTGTTGAGAGTTATAATTAACCGGAGTAACGAGACTCTTCATCGCATATTCTTCAGCTTCTCGGACAGGTCAGAGGTACATGCACGTACACAACGCTACGTACACAGGGTGGCAGGTTGATTCAGTCAGACGAAGATGGAGTAAATTGAGTAAATTTTCAGGCGAAGACAAGGTTTCCCTCTTACGCTCGTTTGTCGTTCGAGCACATTGAACGGGCTTCTGTAGCCATTTCTTGCCGCGGTCTTGTTTCCGTAGCGTAAACGTCGAGAGCGTGCGAGAATGTACGCTCATAAAGTTACTATCGATTCACGGTAAATCGAAATCACGCGACACTCGGTCTATAAAGCTTTCATCTTCCGATTCTTTTGCAGCGTTCGACAAAATTTTTAGCCGCGTTTCTACGAACCTGAACAGGTTTCCTTGAGTATGAAGCTTACCCTGACCCAAACATACATCTACAGATCTATAGATCTATAGATCAACTCCATAGCTACCACCTATTTTCCTAATTATCTATCACGATCGTTTCAAAACCTAACCCTCGTCAAAGCGAATTTCCAGTTCACCCATGCGCCAATTCCCTTCGATCAGCTATATCGTGGAATCTACGTAGTAAATAAAACCTGAAAAATGAAATATCGAAAAAGGATAGAAGAAAAAAGAAAGGGTTGTTCCATACCACGTTATTGCCAATATAATTTCCGTTAACGTTCATGGAATATTAAAACAACCAAATAATCTGTTAGCTTAAAAATCCGCACGGAGGAAAGAAGCGTTTCGAACGCTCTGACGCGATAACTAATCGTAGGGACAAAGAGACAGTATCGACTCGTCTGACCCACTTGATCACTACAGATCCCGTTAGTTGGCATCGAGTCGATACTCTTGCCGCAGGCATACTCGTTGCTCGCTACCGCGATCACGCGGAGACGGGAATCGGCGCGAACAGTCGCCAGAGAAAATGTCCGCGCGACAAATAAAATACTCTCGGATCGGACAACTTGTTCGAAGGATAACAGCTATTGTTGAGCCAGGCTCGATTTATTAGCGAGATCGCCAGCTACTGGATACCGCGATACGCTTTGTATCAAGCGCTCGCGAATTTATGGCGGACGATGAATCAGGATATTCCAGAGACCGGAATTGCCAGATTTTATTTCTATTGCGGAGATTCTCCGCACGTATGTAGGTCTTTTCCGTCTGTTCTTTTATTCCGATTCGATAGCTTCAGGTACGAATTGAAAAATTTCAGAATTTTCGCTACTTGTTTTAATCGCCAAATCACTATCCGTAATTGTTCTACTGTACGCATTTTATGTCTGTACGGAGAAAGTATTCCATATTGTTCCATATGGTGGTAGAAATATATTTTTCGCGTTTGAAATCGCGCAAAATATTTGTTGCGTGTATATTCTAAATATATTTACAACGTTAATATGCATCCACGCTGAGGCACATTGTCAATGCGATACGATACTTTATTTTACCGAACCCATAGCGTCCGGTCTCCTTGAAGTTCCCAGGAATTTTACTACTCAACCGAATCCGCTAACGATCGACTTAACGAGCCGGCTACTATGCACGTAACGGTCGAGTTTCTAGGGATCAGAAAAGCCTGAATCGCGTGATTTGTCGCGATACGGTAATACCAGGGCCTGTTACGAAATTCCGATCTGCTGATCGAGGCATTCCCAAGTGACGACATCAGCGTCTCTTAAAGAGGAATTAGATTTTTCATAGTCCTTCGTTTTAAGCCATATATTTACTATTATCTTCGTGCGTGACGTACAAGACAACGTTAACGCGTACGTTTCGGATAATTTTCAGGATTTACGAAGGCTGGCAATTGCAAAGGTCAGAGATGGTTATTTACGTCTGCGAAAACCTGAATTCTAAACTTAAATCTTAGCAAAAAGTAACGTGATACTGCGTGCCACGCATCTTGCGATTGTTCACGCCACATTGTAGTTCGCTATATACGATATAACTTGCAAAAATGCGTCAACCAGAAAGTTCAATGTTTAGTCGAGAAGGTGAGATTCTAGAAGTCGCGTATGTTTCTAACGTTAGAAAATTAAAAACTAAAAGCGACGCTTTCGTCCGATCGAATCTTTCTTCGTCGAGATGGGTACAATCCGGACAAGGTCGTCGATTTAAGACGGAACACACAGCATGTAAAATTTGGCGACTAAAAGAAGAGAAACGAACGCACATGAAACCAAGAGCGAGAGACGAAGAAAGATTAACACGAGCCGAAACGAGGTTTTCGTTATGAGCGAACGATCCTATGTATCTAGTATTACTCGAGCGAACAAAAGGAGGCACGAAAGAAAAAGATCGATCGAAACGATCAACGATTATACGTGTCCATTCTTCGGAAGGAACACACGGCGGTCCGCGTCGCTTGGCAAAAGCTAGAAGTTGGAAATCCCGAGTGGTTTGCCGCATTCAGGATATCCCGACGCAGTAAAACCCGGGCGCGGACGTAAAATATTTATTACGGGTGGCCGCAACCGCGGCTCCGATCTTTTTGCAATCCACTAGCGATAAAAAGTTCGCGTACAAGGTAGATAGCGGGCAAAAGAACGGTATAGAGCATAGAGCATAGAGTGTAGAGTATAGCAGCGTCGCAGAAAAAGAAAAATCGACAGCTTGGTCGGTCGTTGCGCAGCAACAGGTCGAGCAACGATACAAATGATCGTGGAAGTGCGTTTCTGCTCCCCGGTCTGTTCCAACTACCTCGATCAATTTCTGTTTTTCCCTTCCTCCCCCTCGCAACCCCTCCCTCTCTTTTCGCTAGCCGGTCCTTCCACGACGATTTATCTTTCTGATCTTTCCGACTCCACCGTTGCGCTATAAATTGTTTCGCATTTTCTAGAGAACGGACGCTTGAAACTACGTGCTTGCGGTACGTTCGATAGCCAGGACAGGGGGATCATTCGTGAGTCTGTTTTCGTCTTGCGAAACGAATAAATTATTAGAAATTCCCTGATGCAATTGTACGCGGTTTTATCCAACTTTGATTCTACGTGTGAACGATATTCAGCACAGAGGAGGCGGATCGAAATTTGCGCACTAATAGGTTTCCCACGTAGCTAAAATACAGCAAAAGTTGCGCGAAATTAACGCCTGACGATTGAAAAATTTCGTGGATGAACTACGCTTATTACCGAATGGTTGGCTGCGAGAACCGATATCTAGTAGCGTCTAAGTTATCCGAGTTATCGGCGCATTCGCAAGGTTCTCCAAATTAATACAAATTTCTAAGTACCGTAACATCGAGATATCATACGTCGTAAAGCAAAGTTAAGGAGAGTGGCGATAGCCTCGGAAACGCGAAAAATATCTCAGGAGATGGAATTTTGATGGCGCGAGGGACAAATCCCCGTGATGGTTTTCCCGATAACGATTCTGATTCCCCCTTGACGTGTCTGCTCGGTGCCATTTCCGGCATCGTGACAACCATCGTAAGCCCTAGGACGTCTGACGGCCCGAATCGTGGGGTGAACAACCCTTATATCCTCCTTTACATCGTACATGCCCTTCTCGCTGTTGGTGAAAATCCTATTTGTGAAATTAGACGTTTGCTCGCTTTGAGACAAAGTAAACCGCGTTTCTCACTGGCGTTCGGGAGATGGCGATGGTGCGATGTAGTGCAACAACGTGAAACTTTGCGCGCATGAATCTAGCAGGATTATAACGTAACAGGAGCACGACAAAGTGGAAACTTCTAATGAAAAAGGAAAAAATATATTGCCAAAGAAACTTTCTTTCTCCATTTTCCTTTGTAGAATTATATTTCACTTGCGAGTGTTATAGCATGTCTGCCTTTGATACAAAGATCATAAAAGGTTTACGTATCTGCAGGTATATTTACGCCGTATGAACGACACTCGAGTATTACACGCATGTATTATCGACAAATAGATCCACGTTCGAGATAAGAGTTCCTCGTTGATTCTTTCTCATGGTATAAATAACGAGAAATTGTCAGGAAGTATGTAATAACGTTACAGTGAAACTACTCGTACTTCGTTACTTTTACTCGCGTGTATAACACCTACAACGATATTCTTCGTTGAATCAATAAATAAAAGCGTTCCCCAGCGAACGTACAAGACTAGATCTTAAAATATAAAAATTGACGTGATCTAGCGGTGGCTTACGACACGCATATTTCTAATCCAGACGTGTTCGTAAATCACAGATAGGTGACAGGTATCTGCACCATCGAGTTTCCACGTCGGTGAATTACACTGTCACAAGTATCCTATAGTAAGAAAATACACTTTTAAAAAGATGGTACCGAGTCAAAAAAGGCTAGGAAAGTTCGAAATGAAAACAATTCGCCGAAACGGCAAAAAGAGCATGCCTGACACGAAAACAACGATACGGTAAATCGGCGTGCCGTTTTAATTTTCATCGATCAGTCGCCCAGCAAGCGATATGTCGAGCAGCGACGGCGACAAGGTAACAGAGACGAAATATTATCGAGTTAACGCGCGCGAAGTGGTCGCAGGAATGGCTGACGGGTGCGAGAGCGTAATGCACTTACGTCACGCGAATTTCAGACAAAACAACCGGTGGTGTAACGAAAATTTAGCGTCGCGACCGGACGTTCTAAATATAAAATGGATGGCTGTTGACCGAGAGAAAAATGCTCGACGATACGGTGCCGCCACATCCGCCACATTCCTTTTCTTACAAGATTGAACGTTCACGGTCGACCCATTTACCAGACCCTCCTCGTGCCACGAAGAGACGAAACGTACCAGTGCTATTTAATCCGATGGTTTATTTAATCCGCCAACATTGTCCATTACCGCGTAGCAATGGCGCGCGCGTGCTCGCGTGCCAGATAAATATAGACGTTCCACTTGGCATCGACGCAGAAAAGATCAAGGTGTCGTAGAAACGACGTCGCGCCGTTACTTCATTCTAGTTCCGTCTCGGGAATATTTGACGATTTCCGATGGCCTGATTGCAGATCGATAGACGAACTTACAACAGAGTTCACAATCTTGGGCGCATCGAGATTTATCGAAAGCATCGGTTAGTACGAGCAACAACGCGTTTAAATATCGATTGTATAATAAAATGCTGGAAAAATTGTAAAAAATATCGAAACGTTTTTAAATAACATTTTATTTCCAACTGTTGACATTTCGATGCGTTTAATCGAATATATTTTGTCGAATGATGAATCAATGGTGGTACAGGTGAGGACAGTCGAAACTCTTTGCAGGCGTTACACGCTTCATAGCTTGACGAACATTATCCATCCCAATAATTTTCATTCTATCTGCATGTATGACTCGCGTTACTCGCGTTACTCACGTTAAATCACCGAGTGCTCATAGTATGCGTACAGGTTATCGGTGAAAGTAATCCCTAAACATTCCTGCTCGATTTATTTACATAAAAAGGATGTCGCTGTAAAATATCTGCAATTCGCTTCTCCTCGGAGATATTTTCACTCGCTGAAATACTTGGCGACGCTGTTAAAAATATTTCTGTCGCGGATGACTAGATTTTCGAAAATATTTCACGTCATGATCGGGCAAAAATAAAATTGAATTTAACGTACGGCAACATCGACGAAGGTTTCATATAGAATAGCAAGGGGATTAATCGATCCTTTCTCGATTAATATTCAGCACCAAACGTAATTGGACGGGAAACTGGCGCGCGGACGTTTCACCAAGCTGCATATTTATGCCTCGGTCGGAGGAATTCATCCGATCAGTATGAAGAGCGAAATCCGGATCTGTCGTTGCATTCGGTTTTATAAGAGTGCAGTAATTAGCCGAAGTCGCGTACAATGAAATTGTCCGAATCGATGCATTGATTTCTGGGAAAGATGTACCATATGCAAAGCAGTTACACGTCTGCTTTGAAAAGAAAAGGAGATTTTATAAGTACTACGTAGCGGATAAGAAAGATAGTATATATTCGTAAAAATAAGTTAAACACAGAGCGTAATATTAAAAAGAGTTAACAAAACGGAAGAATCGCTTTTGTCGAGTACCTGATATTCTTTAATTAAATCGCTGAAACATTAACAAATAAACGAATAACGAGTTACGATGTTACGAAAACATTCGAGTAACTGCGCGATCATCGAAATCAGGTAATTTGGTGCAAACATTCGCGGTTTACATTTACGAACGTAGAAACGATAGAAAAGATCTGTGTGTGTGTGTGTTTTTTATATTCGTGAATAACCACCTTGGATAAATCCATGCAAATCGCGGATATCCACGATGCAATGTCACTGTTTCGATATTTCGACCAAATTCCAGACGCGACAGCTGCGATCGACGTAAATCTTTGATGCAATCGGTTCTTCCTGCTCGTAAATGCACCGCACATATTTTTTCAACTGTCTTGGGCTCCGTCGTGGTACACACGTGCAATTTGCGAGAAGCATAATCCGTGAACCGTCAAACTTTTTGTTATGCCACTATGATTACTGCTTCCTCGTTTCCTCATAACTACGATTCTTATTTCAGATCGTGATATTGATTTCTCGGTGGAGTTCTACCGAACTCATTTAGCTCACTTGGGATCAAAATGATCTTAGCAGATACGAAGATGTAATTTTAACGGTAACTAATATATATAAATCTAACAGAGACGGTATATGTTCATAAATTACACAAAGTGTATTTAGCATTTCCTTTTCGATCAAAGTCTGGAATATTCGTCGTGGAATATACGAATGTTCCTCTATACATAGAAATGGGAATTAAGAGATAAGGCGGCCAAATACATTATCGGAGGAGGATGTATTGCGTTAATGAAGCGTGGTACGGAACGACGAAAATTGAACGTGAAGCAATCTAGGAATATCATAGCGGAATAGCGATACGGAAATATGCGCTGGGCAAATCGAAAAATACACGTGCCGTTTAATCAATAGCGAGCCAATATAAAAAGTAATCCAGACGAAGATTACATTTTATCCGGGTTTATTTTATTTTTCCCATCGAGCCGTTTGTTTGTTATAGGTATACGTTCCACAGAGACGTTTCACCCGTTTAATTGAAAAAAGTGCGGATGGAATGGTTGTGTCCATGTTCACACCGTTCTTAACACGTTCGTGTTTAATTAAACGTTTTAATTTCTCTAATTTTCTTGTAACTTTATTTTAAGTTTACTCCAAAAACAGCTTTTAACTTTTTAGTGCGAGCCTTTTTTAAGAAACAAAAAATATACGCACAGAATGAAATGTTTTAAAAAGTAACTTTCCCCGATTAATTATTCTGATTTTGAAATTTAATTTGCTCGCACGCTTTGAGAGCGCTAATATCACTGTCGCGTTTTCTCACCTCTCCCAACTTCCTTTACCTTGAAACGTACACAACGGTCTTCTGAAGGCAAAATACTCTTTCTATAAATCACCGAACCATCCATATAATACGTAATCAGAAACGGAAGACGCGTTCAAAGTCAAACCTGATCAATCGCCCAATCAACGTCCAGTAGCTTACTGAGAAAATCGAGACGAAGAATCGGCGTGTCATCGAAGCTACCAATGGACACGAGGAATGCGTCGAAACTGAAAAAAAAGAAAAAAACAGGGGAATCGTTTGGAGCAGGGAGCATGGTAAATCGTAGTCGTCGCTAATGCATCGTCACGCATTCCGTCGCGAACAAACGTCGAGGAATCGTTCCCTAGTAGCTCTGCTATTTAATGTATTCCGTTTCGATGCATCTGGTCCTGCGGCGCGGACAATTTCCTTTTACTGGCGCTTACGGAAAATAGAAAATGTCACGGCGCAGCGACGCCGTTTCATATGCGCCGATGATTTAACAACATTGTCGCCAAAGCTCTACGTGTGTACATTTCTCGATTCACGTTGTTCGTCTTTTGGACGATCCCTTTTCTCGTTGCTGACAAAACGGGAGAAGAGTTTTCCTTTCGAGCGCCGTCTGAAGTGGATTAATACGATTTCTTAGCAGAAATGAAAAAATTGAATTTTTGAAGTGCATCTTCGACGTAGTCATAGGGAAGTTCTTGATTTCGTCTGCGTCCTTCTTTGTCCTGCTGTAAATTTATCTCTGTTTCTTGTTTGTCCCACTTCCTACCTCTAAATAAGTTGCGCGGAGTTCGATAGAACCTTTTTACTCGCAAAAGAATGTTCGTTTAACACGATGATCGGTTAAAAGCTTTATTCTTCGGGACAATTTCTATTCTTAGACTAGAACGATTTCCGATATCTGTTTGCAGAGATGGACTGTTTGCAGTATTTTTTCGTGCTGATTCTTTCCATCCACAGGACAAACTACAAACACGATAGCAAAAAAAAGCGGATTGAGATACGAGACGATCGTACGTAGATCGTATGGGACGAACGAATGACACTCGTGCTCCTTACATAAGCGTATACGCACGGATGGCCCGGTTTCACAGGCCGAGTTAGCTGCGCACGATAAATTGTCCCTTCCGGTGTGTCTGGCTCGGCCCGCTCCGAAACGAGGCGGTTCCTGCGGTAATCCCCCTCAGGCGGCCGATGGTTCCGTTCTATTTCGTTCTATGCCGTTCCCATGTCCGCAAAACATCAGGACGCTCATTATGGCCGCGCGTCGCCGCCAACAACCCACCACCGTGAGATTCAATTACGTCCTCCGACGTTCGCGGCCGACTCCTCTTCGCGCGCGTTCCGCATGTTGTGCGACGCTTCGGAATTTCGACGTCGCGTGCTCTGAACGTTCTTTGAACGATCGCTTTCTCGCTAAGATTGCCCAAACCAGACGATTCCCGGGGAAAAAGAGGGATGGCTAGGAACGAGTCGGGAGTTGCGAGCTCGGGGGAAAATTCGAGCGGTATACAAAGGATAGGAATTCTTATGAGATCGTTTGCGACAAATCAAGCATCTGTAGAAAGCTCTGCAAGAGATGCCTGTTTTATATAGTTATAGCTCCTTTAATATTCTTGTATGTACTTCTCCGAATAAAAATTCCGACGAAATAAATACCGGACTTTGTTACGATAGATCTTGGATGAATTTACTAACGCAATTGCAGCGAAAAAGTTCCGATTTAAGAGCATATACCAATATCGGATCCGTATAAACGTTATTATCAGGGTACTAAAGTTAGTATCAAAGTTAGTAAAGATACAAATGCCTGGCGGTCGAAGCTCTGAACTCACAATTGAGTCCGCGACGAGAATTTGGCTCTGTCGATACCCGTTAGAGAACGAATAATGTCGAAACTATGCAACTCCATGCTGGAAAACGGACTCGCCATAATGTTTAATTCACGCAAAACATTTGTTGTTTTGACGCACTATTGCGAATATCGCGAAAACGGCGAATATTTATAACGTTGTATCCTTCCATTTTCTCCGAAGCTATTTTCTCATACGACTCGCTTTCGTTCGCTGAAAAGTAATCATTTAATCCCCGCGAACAGGATACTCGTTTTACCATGCGAATAGACAGTTCGTTCAAAGTAACATAAAACCAGCTACGTAACACGAATTTGGGTTGCAGACGCGTTAAATGAAAGGTCGCTCTAAATGTACTCTACACACGAAAGTAGCATGCTCGAATTTACTCCACGAGGTTACCATAAACCGTGACAAACTATCGCTTGTTAGAAAAATTAATTTGTCGCATACTTGGAGCGATTATTGGACGATGGAAACGCGCGATGGGACGCGGTGCGGCATAGCGAGAGGAAATTTCGCGTTCCACTTTTCTGCTCTCTGTTCGAATGCCATCGTATTTTCACGGAGAATTCTCCGCATCGTTCGCGTTAACAGACGGCCGTTGTTCGTAAAAATAGCGAACTGGATTCAATTACTTGGCCTGTCGTCGCATTCTCCATGCCGAAGCGCTTTGGAATTTCAAATTCGATCGAGACCTCGGTCGGTTCGATAGCGGAACGCCAACGTGTCTTTTTTTCTTCGTTCTAGCATTTTCTACTTTAAATTAAAAATATGCTGCATATTTGCGAAACTATTCATTTAGCCTAATCATTTTTACAAGTTTTAGCGACTATCTATTTATTTTGAAAAACGTGAAATATCTTTCTCGGTTTATTGACATCGAAGTACGAATCTACAATATTAACTTCCGAATGTGGTTTCGCGTCGAATATGATAATTTCACGTTTCCAAAAATACAGCCAAAGAAACGAAGAAGAAGAGGGAGAGAGAGAGAGAGAGAGAGAAACTTTGATTTAATTGAATCTCGAACATAAAGAGCCTTCTCTTTGGATGCTCTTTCGCTTTCTGGGTGGTCTTACTCATTGGCTTCGATGAACTTGTGCGTCACAAATGTTCGTAGAAAAATAGAATGTACCTCTCGAATCGATCGTATCGTAGCATCTATAGTTCAAGGCTAGATCAGCTTATTCAAATAAGGTATCACTTTACATCGAGAAACGAAATCTAGAATGAAACGAAATGTAGAATGCTACACTAGCTTTCTTTATCCGGTTTTTAAAGCGTGTACAGTGTACAGTGTACGCCAGAAGTTACTTATCTTCGTCCCTTGAACATATTCTGCCCTGAATGATATCAAGAAGCGCAAACACAAGTTTCGCGATTCATGTTTCTCGATTAGTCAACGCAGCTGCTGGCCCATTGTGCTCGCGCAGATGCGCTTCGCCGTAGCCATTCACGATGAATCGTTTGCTTTAGAAAATCGGCCAAAACAGAGATCGACACGATCCCCTCTCGATCGTCCGCCGCCTCTCCAATTATTAGAACCGTGTAATTGAAACTACAAGCCGAAGCCAGGTCCAAAATTCGCGATGCGTGCAACTGTTCCAAGCACGTACGAAAGCTGATCGAGCTTCGTGAAACGATTAGACTTTGCCAAATTGCATTTAGCCAGTACACTCGGTCTATCGCTCTACCGTTAATTACTCGATGTTGTTTTCGCATTAAAGTCGTTGAGGAATTTGAAACTTAATAAAGTCGTAACTTTAAGCTTGGACCAATAGAGGAAATAACGCTTTCAAATGTTGAGAAAAGTGATTGTACAATTACAGTATCTCTTAGTTGCGAATCGATATTCCTGGGAACCTGCAAATATCCGTGCTGCGACTCTATAGAGTTATTGAATATAGACGAACGTTCACGACGAAGCGTAGCTTGATGAATAAGCGATGACGATGAGCGTAAAGTGCGGACAGGAAATTCTTACGGTGAAAGTTTCGCGATTACGTCGCTTTTTCCGAGGAATAAAGAAGATTGGCTGCTGCGAACCCAGCGTGCCATTTCGATCGTAAATATCGAAAGCGTCATTGTACGTGGCATTGCTCGTAGCTATCGTTACGAAGAAAGCGGTGCTATTGTATATTAACTATTGTACTCTGCTCGACTATTTATTTCCTTTGACGACGAATATCGTGTATAGGTTTCCTTAAAACGATCAAAAACCATACGATTTATCCTACCTATCGTTCGTCTAAACAAGATTATTCGAGAAAAATCTTTTCAAAACGTTTTAAAACTGCGATTTTAGTTATATATATAATACGTTTATATTTACGCGAGTTTGCCAATATTTCCTCACTTTCGTATTCGTTATATAGCGCTAGTTTAATTTTCAATAAAGTGGCTTTCGACTCGTGCCGCATCGAAATTCACAAATACGAGTGCATATCTCTATACTTGTTGGATAAAATGAAATTTACCATGTAGTTTCGCCCGAAATATCCAGAAAAAGAGGTCGACGTTTTATCAGGAGCAATATTTTATTCGCAGCTTCCGGCTCTGGATCGGTGATAGGAAGGGATCCACTTCCGCCGAGAGCTGTCAGCACTTCGCAACTAGCACAAAGAACGCAAACGCAACCACCGGCGACCGTCTCTACTCTTCCACTGCCGAGGAGTAACGCCACGCACAGACAACCCTTGCCGCTTCATCAATCCACTCCTCAATCGATCAGACAATCGGAAAACGATATGACTAACTCGCAATTATTGCGTGCCGCCAGCAGCGGCGACATTGGAACCGGATCTGCCATGTGAGTACGATGTTTCGATATTCCGATATATTTGTCGAAACGTTCGAATCGAAAGACCGGATAGGAGAAAAGCGAAAAGGAAAATTACACGGGGATTCGAAGACATAAACGTGCTAGAAAAATAATAGATAAAGTTGATGTTAATACGATATGACGTAAACTTAGAAATAACGTAGATTACTGTTCAAAGATGAAATAGAAAGATGAGAAACGCTCTTACGTTGTCTTCGCGTTGTAGAAGAATTTTTTTGCGCAAAACATTCCGCGAACGCGAAGATTGTGGCGTGAATACTACTCGCGATCAACGAGGTCGAGATTCTTGGCGAAAAGCACAAAGTCGGTATGGGAATTTCCTCGGTGACACATTTTTCTCGGCTGTTTCACGCCGCGCCGTAAGAAGTATGCGCGTGCAACTAGCGTATGCTTTGGAACGATGCGCGCAGCCAATTCTCCTCTGGTTACGTTCGTTCTTAAAACTATCCCGACCGATTCGTCCGGCAAACATTTTTCGATGGCTCGAGAATCGACGCGTGAACCAATTTTTTATTTACCGTAATGTTTACAAGTAAAAGCAGCGTGTAATTTAATCGAGAATAAGATTCGCTTCTGTCGCATTCCTGATATTTCGTCTACGTTATTATCTTCGTTGTATCATGTCCTCGTATATTCGGTTATTAATCATTACGCAGTTACGATACCAAATACAATGTATACGACGTTAACGTGAATCGTACGCAAAGTACGAGTAGATTAATTGGAAATAAGGAAAGAGGAACTTTAATGATCAGAGAAATGTAGCGGTAATGAGAGATTACGAATAAGACAAAACGATGACTTAATATTCAATTTTCAATTTCAAAATTGCAGGTTGAATAACAACGACGGAAAGGACATAAGATTAACATCTCCCAGCGGCCACGCTACTCAACGGTTGATGAGTCCGGCTTTGAGGGTCGTTTCCTTGAACGACCATAGAGTTTCCAGCCCTAGCGACAGCGATATACGAGTTCATAGTCCAAGTAAGAATATGCGTTTGTACGTCAAGCATTCGCCATTCTATTCATTCGATTTTGAGATTTCTTTCATTCGCTCGACTTTTCCGATTCTCCGATTACTCGATATCTTGTAATTTTCCATGTATCTCCGACTAAATTCTTCGACCTTCGAGTACTAATACCTCTTTAAACTATCGTATACGTTTCTACCACTGTCTCGGCACATTTCTCCAACTCGTTTAAACACGAGTACTCGTTGAATCTGTTCTAAATCGTCTCGAACACTTGTCACGCCCAGCGAAACTTTAGCCAACTTCGTTCGCGCTTTTCGATAAATTTGCCCCACCCCATTCGTTCCGCTTCACGAATATCGTTCCACGTTAAATTCAATTCATTCGAGTCCTGTTGAAAGGACGCAATCGTCGTTCGATTCCAAACGGGGAATAAACCGATCTGGAACTTCGAAAGAAGCAGCAGGCGCACGATCGAGTCGCGGTTTCGAAGAATTCATATCGGAAAGCGAGCAAGAAGCTTGCAAGCTCTCCGAAAAGAACGCGGTTTTGGCGATGGAGGTTTACCGTGCTGTTAAGATTAATTGTTCGAAGGTGCGCTCGGGCGGCCGGCTAGACACTAACTTTCTTCCATGCTTACCAGCTGCGAGATATTCGTCCGGAGAATTAAAGAGACTGCCGTTATAAGCGACCCGCGAGGAACAGGCTTAACCTTTCGCCCCACTTCTCTATATCTTCTTTTATCCGCAGATATGGCGGGGAAAGAATTTTATTTGATCTTCTACGTGGAAGATCCAGAAAGCATAAAGACGGAATTAAAAACGACAAATGTACGATACAAATTATTCGTCATGCTCTTTTGCGAAAGCGAAGATAACCACCGCGCTAGATAGAAATTTGCGGAAAATGATTTTCATGTGTGCGCGTGTGGAGCACGTCGGATACGTTGTAATACCTAGCGTAATATCGTGGTTAACATCCAGGCAAATACATTATCGAACAAACATTAGCGAGAATAGCCGATGCTCGAGTCCGAACAGTGGTTAAGCGATATCGAGTCAATATTTAGCTCGTACCAAATTCTTGTCTGGGCCGGTATCGCGAATATTAACCGCCGCTTTGTGCGTTTTTATCTGGCCAGCTCGGGAAGCATATGAAACGATGCTTTTTCTCGTACGATTAAAGGGAAAGCCAGTCTCTCTTATCGTCGATATTCCCACGAGCACTTGTTCGACCGTATGTATATTTTCCTTGTTGGAAAATTACTAGCGACGATATAGAAGACTTCTAGATTTAAATCCAAGAGGAGTAAAAATAAGCTCGCAAACTCCTTTCATTTGCTCACAGTCGAGAGGAAAATGGTGAGTCCGATCGGCCGAGAGGTGGACCGCGGCGGGGGCACGGCTGGTAGGCAGAATCAACGCGTATGGGAGTGCAACGAGTTGCTGCACAAAAGGGTGAGTGAAAGACAGTTTGGCGCAAGCGAAACCTTCGAGTTGATTGGCATGGCGAAGCATGGAAAGAGAAAGGAATCTAACGTAACGACACGGCTTCGACTGATTAGCCGCTTTTTTCACACTCTCCTCCTTCCCCTCCTTTTCTGTTTACCGCTCTCCTCTTCCCACTGCGTAATTGCAACTCCGTTTCTTTATATTTCACGCGTACGTACACACCATTAGTGTCACGCGACAAGCAAGCAAGCACGTATACGGTTTGTTCGAGCTCTGTCCCGCGAGCGTGCAGTAGTCCGCATTATCGTCCTAGCATGCAAATTCCACTAGTTGGATTAATTAAAACGTTGCCTAGGGCGAGCCGACGATTTCGCAGCGCCTACGCCACGCCGATACAATTAATCGCGAACGCGTTTCGGTTCTCAGGGTTATCGCACCTGGCGGCAACGCTCGAGATGATCGGCGCTCAACCAGTTGCAAGTGCAATTCGTTCTTGCTTAGAAACTCGACGATTTCAATTCGTTTAACGTTTATCGTCCTAATAACCTCCGGTAGATTCTGGCGCGCTAATCGTAGATCGTTTAGGAACCACCACCTACACAGGTTGTCCGCTAAGGCGTAAAATATGAGAACGTAGAGCCGCGGTTTACAACGAAACGCTTGTTATCAAGCGTCACGATACGCTGGTCGTGTTAAAGTTTCGCTTTACGCGTGGCCGTGGCCTGTCGCGTTATCGCCTTTGGTTGGTCGACTAGGTCGTTAAGAGACACGTGAATCGATGATCCTTGGAGCACTACACTCTGTAGCTGATACTTACTCGATTCGGTAGGCACGCTATCTCTCCAAGATCATGAGCAATTAGTTAATTAGATTCCTTCGATTACAGGTAGGACGATAATATCTTAATTGTTTCTGCGTTTCCAATTTCAAGATTTGGTAAATAGATTTAGCAGCGCTGTTTTGTCTTTGAACCCATACTCGGTAGCTCAGGAAAATTGAATGGACACTCTGTTACATTTCCTATACTTTTCTGACGTTTACACGTTACATTCGCTTCGACGATTAGCGATACGCAAATACCGGAAAACCACTCTTTGCAATTAGAGCAATTGGAAACTTACAAAGGTACTTACAAAGGTCTGGTAAAACGTACTACCACCTAGACTCGTGGTAAACTCGCATATCGGTTTCGAAAAAACCGATTCGAAGCTAATGCTTCCGATCGAGGGTCATTGTGACTCCATATCGGAAAAGTTAGCGACGATACTGGTACTACGAGAAGAGATACCTCCCATGAAAGACAGCGGATCAAAGTTTTCTTTCGATATCTCGTGTCAGGAAAAACGTCTGATCGAGCAGATCCGGGGAGTGGAGAGCGCAAGTTCGACGTGTGGAAAGTGTTCGGAACGGAACAGTCCAGAGGGAGCGATATCCATTATGGAAAAGGACAACCGGCGCGCCCGAAGGAACCGCTGAAAGCCATTGAAACTCGCGAATGTACGCGTACGCTTCCCTTTGGGCTAGAAATCCAACTCTACTGGTTCTACACGGTGTAAACGGGCCGGTATCCAACCACCACAAAGAAAGAACGATCGAACCGCGTCCGTTTGATGCAGAGTTTACAAGCATTTTCATTAGCGCAGCCTGCTTGTCCCAGAAATTCATTAGCATACGCGAGCGGCAGCAGCAGCAACGCGGAGTTGTTTTATCGCGTACGTGTCGTTGGCATTCCTGCTGACTACGCGGCGTTCGCTCCTAGAAATTTCGTCGGCTGCAATTAATGCCTTAATACTATCGCCAATTTCCCATCGCAGACTCCGCGGTAAAATATTACGTATCTTTTCTACGCTAGAACCGTTATAGACTTCGTCAAACTTTCCCAACTGTACGTTTCCTCGATCGATTGCCTTCGCGAGAGATTACTTTAATCGGCGCAATTCGAACGACATCTCCGTCGTACGATCGAAAGATAATTTCATCGATTACAGTTCCCGGGTCTATCACAAGGTTTCTGCTAATCCGTAGCTACCATAGATCTTTGTACCTCATACCAGAAGTTGCTTCTTTGAAATCCTGCTATAATAATAACGATTATGATAACGTTGCAAGACATAAGGTAACGCAGACCCGTTTCAAGAAAGCACACCTTCGAGATCATACTAATTCCTCCTGCAAGAAGCAACCGTTCGCGTTCGGTCGATCTACGAAATGATCTTTTATCCTCGATTCCGCTTCCATTCTATCGGAAATTTGCCGTTTTGCGATTCTGCGATCTTCCGCTTAGCACATACGTATTACGCAAGTCGTTGTCGTTTTGTCGGCTTTCTTTACTGACCGACGTTAGTATTCGGAACAATCGGCATTGCCTGACCTTTTGTCACAAGTATCTTGCGTAACAAAGATATGCTTCAACTTGTTATTGTCTGGCTTTGCCTCGCAGTCTTTAACCGTTCACAAATACCGAACGCATCAATTTTGAAACTTCGCAGCGAAATATGGCAAGCGTGAATTTGAAATCCTATCGAAATTAATTGCATTTGTCGTCCCGTGAAATTTACGCGAAGAATCGGGCACTTCGTAGATAGAGAATTAGAAACTTCGGACGTCTATCTAGTCTTCTCGTCTTTCTTTCCAATCGAGAAAAAATAATACCGTATCTGTAACTTACTCCGCGTGAAAACGCATATTTCTTACTTTTATACGTTACACGAGACTTTCAACGTGAAGCTGTTTCGCGTGTGTCGAAGGAATTCTAGAATATTCTGTCGCGTTTGAAAATACGAATCGAAGCGTACAGAAAATCGAGTGCCAGCTCCTTCGAATCGTCTCTTTATTTGGAGGCTGCAGGACACAGACTAGCGACAAAGTAGCGACGCGAGTGTCGTTCTCTCGCTGTCGTTACTTCCATGCAAAGGAACAGAGTGATTGAAACGGTGGTACACTAGTCTCCGGCGAAGAGAAAAGGATGAAAAATATTCAAGGAGAAGAAGAAGGAGAAGGAAAAGGAGAAAGAGAAGAAGAAGAAGGAGAAGGAAAAGGAGAAAGAGAAGAAGAAGAAGAAGAAGAAGACGGCGACGACGACGATGAAGAGGAGGAGGAACGGCGAGAGCAGACCAAAGGGATGAGTGGGAAAGAGGATTAAGAAAACCGAGGGCCAGGGTCGATCCTGCATACGGTCAGCGGTGGTCAGCAAGGGCACCGTGCCAGGGGACTGCGGACGGACTTTAAGCTGCCTCCACAATCGAGGCAACTCGAATAGAGCGTTGGGACAAGCGTTATATCGTTGGTTACATATCTCGCGGAGTTTCCTTGTTTCGATCCTCCTCTTGAGCGATACGATGGAGAGGACTCTCGAGGAGGTTCGAGCTTAATTAAGTCCGCTAATTTGAAGATTACAGCCTTTCTTTGCTTTCGATTCGCTATTAACGCGATTTCGAGAATATTTGCCATGAATCTGGAATAGCGAGCGTATTGATGTTTGCTTTACTTTTGAAACTCCGTTCAGTGCTATTTCGTTAAAAGGCTATGTAAATTCTAGCAACTTTATACAGAGGATACGAGAAATATACAGGAAGAGAATACAAACGTATAAATAATTTCGATAAACGCGATTATCAACGTTGTATTTAAACAGTTTTTATCCATAAGGATAAAAGGAAGCGGAGTTCGCGTTTCTTAAAATGGAAGTTTCCGCGAGTTTCCCGGCAAAAGTAGCCGTTACGTCGAAATAAGATCGTTCCGAAAGCGAGGACACTGGAGAACGGCGATATCAGCCAAAGAAGATTCTCTGAACCGTTAAAAGCTCGCACAACTCTGGAAACTTAAAAGTCTCGGGTCTCTAGAAGGTCTTAATCTCGATGGCTCCGAAGGTTTGAAAGTCGAGGAATTTTCGAGTTTCTTAGGGCAAATCGAAAATCTCGGTTGCCTTTGGAACGGTTTGCAGTACACCGCGTGTGTGTAATCGCGGAAAGAAGTTTTAAAGGTTCTTTGCGCATCCGGGCACTTGGAGATAGTTGGGAAAAATACGAATACTCTGCGCGAGCAACAATGGTGGCTGAAATAATTGAAGTAGGTATCGGCATATATACGTTAAGTTTGATAGGACGTACAGTCTTTTAAGAAATTTTGCGAACGCGAATTTGAACATCCACTATCTTCAAATTTCTAAATACAGATACCACCAGAACGGATACGCCAGTAGTTTATTTTGTCCGTGTATCTAGGCTCGGTTGGCGAAACTTTAACGACCTTGGAACACACCTCTATCGTTATAATAGCTATCCGCACCTTTAAATCGAACAAACGAATTCAAAGAATATCTTGCAACAAGATTTCTACCAGCTCCACCGAATTACTTGTAACCATACTCTGATGCTTCTGGTATTGTATTTCGGTAGAACTATTTTAAGAGGTTCGATAACACGATCTTGCAATTATTTCGACAAACACAAAGTTCGATCATTTATCTCTCATTATCCAGCAACGAGATAAACGAAACGATTCGAAAACAGCAACAACAAAGAGGAAAAAATTGCGCAGAAACGGTTGGCAGGATCGCGCAAAGAGCCGGCATTTAAGCGGAACATTATAATCAGATCTCGGTTATAAAGGCTGCCTTAACCGAGGGACATGGGCTCGCGTGGTCGAGGCGAAGCCAGCCAGATCTCAGGCAAAACATACAAAACGATAGCTCGACAAGCCGAGCAAGGAACCACGGTGCATGCCGGGTACTGTAGGAGTCGGTGAACAGGCGAGTCGATCAGACCGGGCATGACGCCAGTCTTCCAAAGTCTTCCTTCTACCTTCGCCACGCTCTCGCTACTCTCCATTGTGCTGGTTTCGTGTGTTCGCGATGTACGCCCGTCGATACGAAGCTTCTCCGACAACGTAGTTACTTTCCGCGCTCCTAAGCTTCGTTCCACCACGGTTTCCATAGGAAAGAGACGCGATTTTCCCATGGAACCTGCGACCAGGACCTCTTGAAACAGGGACGAGAATCGTTCGTAGAATCGGCGAAACGCGGTCTTCCACTGGTTCTACGCAGATCGATTTAAACGGAGATGAGACAGGTCGAAGGTTGAGGATCTACGTCTGCCGACGCAGTTTGCGTAAGTGATGTAAGCTTTGTCGTGGTGTGATTCGCGTTAGATGATTTGGAACAGGGTCGCAGCGCTTTCGACGACCCGAGATTTTGACTTTCCGCCACATTTTCTTTGCAATTTGATCGAATAGATCAATGTCGAACGTTTTTAAGCGATTTGTTATAGTCTTTTGTAGGGATATCGTTGTTCTTGCGATTTCGCGCACAAGGGACGTCGCTTTCGTGCAAAGATAGAGGTTGGATATCGTCGTGGACTATTTAAGCCTGTGATCGATACCGATACTGTAAGAAGCGCCGGCAACCGATTGACCGTTACTCGTTAATTATGGAAACTGTAATAACGTAATTGGTTATTTATCGTTTGTATCTGTAGTTCGTAAATATTGATGCGACAACTTTACGTATACAGCCATCGCGTTTTAGTTGGTAGATATCGATAGATTCGTAGAATAAATTCGTAGATTTTAGTAAGACGCGTGGATTTTTGAAGCTTAGGTTCTCCGATGTCGTTCTTCGTTTCAATATCAACCGAGTACCGTTTAGTTTATGATTTACGATATCAAACAATTTTTGTATAATTTTATTTCTTGCACGCAGCATTCGATCGACGGAACGGCCTTGTTCAACGTCTGATATTTTATACGTTTTTTTTATTCTTTTTCATTCTTTCCATGCCAATCATACCAAAACGCTTCTTAATCACGCATCGTAAACGTAAAGGCCAAACGATTCTTTCGACTTGGCGTTTATACGTTTCGATTTTACACGGTGAAATAATTCGGTGTCAAATTCAACGGAAAAACATCGTGCCACGCGCAAATACGCGCGAACACGATGGCATTCGGTAAAACTTTGTTCGAACGCACTAATAACGATGTTTGTTTCGAATAATCCGTTATAACACGCGTACACATCTTTCGCTTTCGATTTTCACCTGAAAATCCTACTTTCGATCATCTCGCCAATTTACAGAGGTGTGTCAATTATTATTAGGCTTGATTTACCGTTTCTGCAATTTTGTTCGTTTCCAGCACAAGTATGTTATTTACTACTTCGCGATCCGCGTGTTCACGACGCGAAAAACGCACGAGTATCGTTTATCAAATTCATATATCGATCAATTATTTTCAACGTAGAGATTTCCTATTTCGTTGTAAAGCTAAACGATATTCTTCGTACTCGAACGTTTTCTCGTTATAGGTTATTTCCGTACTGGTCGGTTGAAATCGTAAGAGAAGCGGCATTAAACGAAATAAGCTTTCCAGTAAAAACTCGCTAAGCCTAATAACCTGCTCGCCTCTGTACAAGCAAACTTTCGAGTTTCCATCACCTTGTCACAACATACGCGACAAGTTAGTCGGCATAGATTTCCATCGGATCACCGTAAACTGCAGATTGCACGTAGAGCGTAGCGTTTTCAGAGCTCGATCGATCTTCTTGGTCGAGACGGGCCGCCGAGGGAACGGCGGTAACAACGCTAGATTCAAGGTTTTCGCGTTCACACCGAATTGTTCGCCAACGAACCAAGTTCGCCGCGAGGGGAGGCCGGAGGCCGGTGTTTGCGTACGCGCGATCGCTAACGAAAGATTGCATGACTCGACAGAGCAACGTCAGCTCCCAGCGAGCAGAGGGCGGCCGCAAGCTGCCGCAAGCCGCAACCCAGGGACTGGTTCGCGTATCCGCCGGCGAACTCCTCGGCAGGACCCACGAGGAGTTGGTGCTCCTGCTGATCCAGCTACGCCGGCAGAACGCCACCATCTACAAAGCGATGGAGAATTGTCACATGGAGATCGAGGCACAGGTCCGAAGACATTTTCAGAAACAGAATCGTTGGGCCAACGGTAGCAGCTGCGACTGGGAACAATGGAGCCTGCGTCGACCGGTGGCGTCGTGGCTGGTGTCATTTTTCTCTCTTCGACGTCGCGATAGGCTTCCCTCCGTAACCAAGAACCGCTTTCGAGAAAAATTGTTCTCACAGAAGGAGATCTTAGTCGTTACGCGATAAAATCAGAATTCGGTAATACAATAAGAAAAATAAACCGACAGAAGAAGCTCCTGCGATTTGAACAACATTCTCGCAAACGATTCTCGTTATTTCAAACAATTTTTCATGCGTCGTACTCGTCGAGTTTCGATTTTACCAAGGATTTTTTACAAGAATTTAGAAGCATTCGGGAGAAACTTCCCGAAAAGTTTTTGGAGATTCTCGACGATTGAAACGGAGACGGATGTTTTCACGAGGACCATCCGATAGATGGTCGCGATCGAGAATCCTGTTGTACGCGCGAAAAATGCCGCGGAGCATGGCGAAGAACCGGTTTCAAGGACACGTTTCGAGAGAACGTCATTAGGATTGGAACTTTCTTCGAGAAAAAAATTCCGACGAGGCTTTGTTCTCCGCTGTGGCGTGTGTCTCGTCTTTTAGCGTGCCTTCTCAACGCGAATAGTCGATGTCTAGAATGTCGTATGAAATTTTGCCTTCTCGCGCGTTCTCCCGCGTTCTCGTCTACTTTGTACTCGTGTACTTTGATAAATGGTCTCTTTCCGCGTAGATCGCGTTTTCGGACGCAGAACGTCCGCCAACCTCTCCTCTCTGACGTTCGCCGTTCACCTCGCATCGAGAACGTCGTTGGTGTATTGGTTGCCCGCCAGAAATCGTATTACGTTTCCGCGCTGACCCTGACGAACGACTCGACCGTTTCCTTTTTCGCGATTCTCACGCCCTTGGGGCGTATTAAAAGTTTGAACGCGCTCAAACTCTCGTGTCATCCCGTTTTTTTTCGCTGTTGCCTCTTTGTTGACGATGCTACGCGTTGGGAATGTTAGGTAAATTTGAAGAGACGCGCAGTGAAGCTGAAACGTGTTTCCGATCTCCACGTCGCGTCGTGCTAGTTTACGTTCAAGTTTAGCATACGCCGTAGCATAGTCCGTGTTTCGTGGGTTTAGCATGGCGCACTCGGTGAAAGTAAATTTATCCGTGTGTTGCGCGGAGTGTGCGAACATACGTTTCGCAGGTTCTGTTCTAAACGTCTCCTTTGATCGTCTACAGATTACGCGAGCTTGTGTATCATTCTGCAAACATACCGATATTCTCTGTCGTTTTTTCTCTCGCGACTTTTCGGTTTTGATTTTGCAAGCCCTTGCGCTTTTTCGATGCGTTTACGTTCCTTCTTTGATTTTCGAACCTTTCTTCTCGGATCGCAAGGAAACAGGGTCAAAGTTTTTCGTAAAATAATGAAAACATGCGAACGTTTCTTCGAGTAAAGTACTAATTACACGAGTGATTGCGAACAGAGTGTCGGCCTTCCTCGCATTGTTGATCAAATATCGCGACTGCGTCAGCAAAACAGAATGCGCTGTCCGCAAGACACGAGCGTGCACCATTAGGCGAAAAGACCCATAGACACTGTGAAGCGTGGAAATTTGCCAGGTGTCACATTTAAAGTGGCATTCTTCTGTGACCCGCAGGCTAGATTGGCAGAGCTCGATACTCCGCGACGATTGGAGAACCTTCAGAAACTCGAGGAACTAAAGAAGCATCTGATGGATCTCGAAAAGCAGGTAAAACTCGCTTTCCACTTTTTCCCCCGGTATCTCTATTGGCCAAGCGAAAACTCGTGAATTTTTATCATCGGTAACGAGCCGATCCGACTAAGATTCGCTGAATATTTCTATTCGAAAGACGCAAGTTGCGCGATAAATTAACAAAACGAAATTCGTTCTCCGGCCGGTTCTCTGGTGCTTGATTATTCCGTTCGAGTCGTCGAGGGCCGAGTTTTTCGAGCGTAACCTGAGCTAATTGAGAAACTTGGAAGCAAGGCGATCGAAGCTCGTAAATTCAATGGGTCTCGTATATTTTGTCACAAAGTACGAGAAGGGCAAGCCGCTAGTGAACCTCGTGGACAACATGGTGAAGTTGGGCTCCCTCTACAATCGCAACACTGCCAATGGGACCAACATCTTCTCGGGTTCTCGACACGACCTAGCACACGACAATTCGAGGGATCATCGTCTGGAATTCAATCAGAAGGTGCAGGAGCAACGTTTGCTCGCCGAGGAACGTAGAGATTGGGACCGATTAAGTCCCGATCACGGACAATTACAGGTATCGATTTCCCTCGATTGTTTAGATGACACGGTACGCGTATAACAGTCGTTTAATTCAGTTAGCCAAAGTATCGGTGAAGCGAGAATCTGTTCACGCGAAATGCTGTTCGCGCTTAATTTAATAACTGAGACATGGAAAGTAACGTTCTAAACTTGAAAATATAAGGTTCCATAAAGCGTCACGAGGACCTTGGCGTGCAAAAATACTTGAGTCAACGCCTCGCGTCTATCGCAACCCTAGCTTACGCTCGGTGAAGAAGAACGCAATCACCCGACGACGAGATCCCGCATTTCCTTCGCCTAGCTCGCATTGCTAACCGTGTTTCCCGCTTCGTAACAAATAGCACGAAAGAAACGGCGTCTCGGTGTTGTGGGAAAATTTGCTCTCTGGAGAAAATAGCTGAAACGTCGAAAGGAACGGTTGAGTTTAGCCGGGGCAAGAGAGCAGTGGAAGATCGACAGAAACAGGAGGTTTCGTTAGAAGTATATCGAGAATTATTCGCCCCTTTGTATCCGCACGGCGTAATAAATACTTGCTTTCCAAGCATTCCGTAACGGACGCGCGCGTGCATTTTGCTCAAATTGCGTTACGAGAGAAAACGTCGCGATAAATACGAATTACACACCGCCAAGTCCCATAACGGTGCATAATACCAACGTGAAAATCAGAGAGGTAAAGCAGGAGACGACGTGGGTTGAAAAAACGCGCGGGAAAATTACGAACCCGACATCGAATACAGTTAACGTTTGTTGCACGCAGTTGGCTGCGTGCGATGAGACGTTACGTTAAAAATCGCGATTATACGTAGGTACGCAGGCGTGCGTTTTTCTCGTGTCTTTCCTTCTCGACGATCCGCGATTACGACACGGTGTGGCCATAGCTCATTGTAGCGGAATGGTAATTCCGGTTGAAACGCGACTCCTTGGTCGCTCGACTGGAAAGCAAAACTTCAAGGTTAACTCACCACGTCGCTTCTGTGTCGTAGGCCAAGGTGCAGCAGCTCTACAAACTGGATCGCCTGCTTCAGGAGGAATCCGGAACGCTTCACAGTCTTCAGCAAGACAAGGCGAGTAACGCGATCTCCGATCTTCTACCGTGAAAACGCGCCCGACCTTCTCCGCTTTCCTTTCTTCCATTCGTTTTCAAACTATTCTTTGACAGATCGTTCTTTCGCGTTTTCGAATCGTCGTGGACGGAACGTGTCCGACGAGCGTTGTACATATCAGACGCGATATACCGTTCGAATTGAAGCCATAGCGCGCATCGTGTGACGGTGAACGTACAGCGTACAGTGAACGCGTGTTGCGTTTAACAGTGGAATCGCGGGAACAGATTATCCGACGCAGAATCGTACAAAAATTGTAAATTATCCGCCATGTCCAGATCCGAGAGAGATTTGATCGTAGAGTGAGAAAAGAAGCGCTACGTAAGAATGTTGGTATAAAAATATTTAGATACATCTGTCAACGGCGATATCTGGAAGATGAAAAAGTCATTTCTTTTGGGATACGAAGAAATTGAAAATTTATATTTTGAAAAATTGACCAATTTTACCAAATATTTCGTAAAATCGAATTCCACCGATGAATTATTTTTATCCTGCTATCTGGTGGCTTTCCAGCAGTTATTATCTTCGAGTCGGTCGGGCCAAATCAGTTTTCCAGCGTATTGAACCTTCTCGATTTCGATTACAGGAGATTCTGGAAAAAGCTCTAGGTGGTCTCCGACATAAACTGCAGGGCAGCAGGAGCAATTTGGTGGAAGCAGAGAGATACAGAAAGCAGCAGCTCCTTCTGGAAAAAGAGCTGAGCAGAGTGAGAGTGTTGCTGGCACACAACTCCAAGGTACGAACTTTAAAGCGTTCTGTAGGCTCTTGGAATCGCGGTTTGTCCTCGATCAGCGAACATCAGGCTAGAAGGAAGGAAAATTAACGGAGAAAAAGTTTAACGTAAAATAGACGCCGCCGTCCTGATTCGTCCGTTCGGGAAACAAAAAAGTTGCTATCGGGAACAATTTTTAAGTTTCAACGACAGACGCTACTTGATCGCGAATAGTTTCGGCAGATTCCCACGCACGGCGAAACTTTAATCGGTTTTATGCGAATTTCCATTCGACGACGGAGGTGGCGGATTCAATCGGGAAGTTTTCTTTCGCCGGAATAAATTCCGGCGATCTATTCTTCGGAGAACGGGAAGTTGCTCGTGGTTTCCGCCCCGCGAAAAGTAATCGGGGTTTCTCCGTTTCGCATTTTCGAAGAAAGTCCGACGAATTGGACGCTGGTCTTTTACTATGTAGAAGTAGAGGAATAGGGAGCACGCATCGCGCGCTTCGTTCTCCAAGGAACTGATTTGCCTGATTTAATCGTCGATTCGTTGTTTCCAGGTAAAGCCGGTATTCTTCCAGGTAAATCGATCAAAACACAGAAATAGATAGATTTCCGTTTCGTTGACCGTTCTGTTCGCATTTTCGTTCTCGACGAAACTTTTAGCTTCTTAACTCTGTTCCTGTAAAGGCAACGAATAATCTTCCCGTATCTTTGCCTTTCAGAAACTCGAGGAAACGGTCGCGGAAAATGCGAGATTGGAACAAGACCTGGTGGTGCTGCGACAGAAGCTGCAAGCATCGAGGAGGTATGCAGGAAATATGACCAGAGACACTTCGGCCACGACTGGCCCTCTCGAAGCAGAATTGAGAAGAGTTCAACAATTGGTCGGGGATCTACAGAGACAACGAAAGGAATTGAGCATTCAAGTTAGACAGTTGACGGAGAAGTCACACAGTCTGGTGCAACAGATTCGACCGCAACCTACTTCTGGTAAGCCGAATCGTTGTTTTCGAGAAGTACGAAGATCGTTTGAAACGTTGAACTTAGAAAAACGTTGAAAGCGTGACACAGCCTACGTTTGAAAATAATAAGAACCAAAGTATATCGCGAGATGAGGTAAATGAGATTTCGTTCTTACGTTACCAACGCAGCTCCTCAAGTGCACCAACCAAAGAAACGAACGCAAAACTCTTGGTTGGAGACCGATCTTGATTCTGGGATAACTCTGGACCACGGTTTGGATTCGCCATCGAGCCCTGCGCTGTCCTCGTCGCCTCGTGGCAAGCAGAACGGTGGACCGTATCCGCATTTCAGTTCACCGACACAGATCAAAGACTCGTCCCCCACGAATCGTCAGCAGGCAAACCTACAATCGTACCCTCAGTCGCCGCAGAATCATATTTCCTCGCTTTCCCCTCAGTTGCGAGAACAGATTCAACAACATCAGTTGAAGCAACAGCTTCTAAAGGATCAAATGCAGGGAAAAGGAAGCCTGATGCAAGCGAACGTTTCTCCGTTATACGTCAACACGGAGTCTAGAATTCACGGTAAGCGCAAAACACATATGATCTTAACCTAACGGAATTATCTTTTGGCAAAAGTTTCTCTCATCGTCCATCAATCGTATAATACGTTCAACTGATTCAGAGAACAACAGACAAGACGAAAACTTGACGAATGGTACGATTCCTCCGCCGGAGTACGTTCCACCTCCTCCGCCGCCACCCTTGGCCGAAGAAACGTTACTAAACGACAATTACAGACAAAACGAGGACAACAAGTTCGCCGGTAAGTGAAGCAATAACGCAAAACTAACAGACCTTAACACAACAGCGATCGATGTTTCGCGATAATAACGTTTTCAAGGTTTAATCCACAACCGTGAGAAACAAGAGATTAAGACCGTGCGAATCGTGAAACGGGAATCGGAAAGACGACAAAGAGATCGAGGAGACAGAACTGGAAACATTGGAATTCCATTAACGAACGGGCTTCAGGCGCCTGGAGGTGCCAAGAGATTGTGCGACGATGATTTAGAAGGTTCTCAGAAGTTCGAGGTAATTTCTTCGAGTTTTCTACGATTCTATTTACTGCGTTCGATCGATATAATTTATATTCGCCGTGGTAAAATATTTCTATATCTTATCATGGTACAAGTAACGATTAAAGAAAGACTTTCTGTCAGTTTATTTCGAGCCTGAGTAGCGGGTAACTTTGACAAACGATCGACGATGTCGCAGCTTTGATTTTATTTTGCTCTATTTTCGATCGATTTATTCTTAGAAGGCTCAATTGGGAAAGGTGGTAGAAGAGTCGCCGATGATTCACGCTCAAAGCACAGTCCAGCTGACGGATTTGGACGACGTGCAGTTCCAAAGAAGCATGTCCTTACCGAGAGGTTTCGGCGGACAGCGGCAACAGCAGCCCGAGATTCATCAGGTTCCGGTAGTGCCTCCTCCCAGAAGCGACAGCATGCACGCTTTGAGAACCATGCTAGCCAGACGAAATAAAGTCAGGGTAAGTTAACCACGCGTTACCGACTTCTTCCTATTCGCCTTTTTCGATACGGATATGTCAATTAACCGACGAACTAATAAGATTTATTCCTCGTTACCTTTCCCCGATAAATCTTTCGTCGTGCTAATATTATATTTTTTGTTTTCGTACGATGTAATCTATGTATACTAAACCCTTTTTTTTTTTGCATGCCACTTGCAATTTTTCGATGTTTTTGACATACAAAATCCAAAACGCGAATCACCAAATTTTACTTGTTTCGTCGTAATATTTGTGCATTCTGATTTTGAGATAGAGACATTCGCATTCAGCGCCGGAACACAGTATCACCAGAGTACCAGCATCAACTACGTATAGGATACATATGATTTCATACATTTTCTTCATTTTCTCTGTTTTCGTTGGTTTCGCCTTTCACCCCTCCGTGATGCCTTATTTTGTTCGGCCCTCGCTTCGTCACCCTCCGTTATTCTGCTTGCCGATCAACGCAGTTCGAAACTCAAGATGGAAGCTCGGACAGTACTCTGTCGCCGTATACGGAGAGCCTCGCTTCGAGTTCGCACGTGCCTATGAGCTCGCCGAATTACTCGACCAGTCCGTCCTATAGCCCCAGCCAGCAGAATTATCCGATTAAACCGAACCATCATCAGCCGCCGTACTACCCACCGTACAGACACTACGAGAATCCATTGAGAAACGAGAGCATCCCGGAGCCGGTGAGTCCGGAGTTGTTGTCACCGACGAACCTCGAAGGCCAGGACAGAATGTTCGGTTCGTCGTTGAACGTGAACGCGTCGAACTCGCCGCAATTGTCGCCCATTTTCAAGAGCGAGGCGGCGAAACAGATCATCAAGGAGATGACGGAGAAAAAGATCGAGGGGCCGAGGCGCAGGCAAATTCCCCGCGAGAAAAGACGACACTATACCGTGTCCAGTAGCAAACCCATTCTCGATCTAGAAGACACCTTCTCGAAGATGGTATCGTTTATTTTTGTATTTTATGTTTTCATATTTCTCCTTGTTGCCTTCCTCGTTCACGTACATTCGTTTAATTTCCTTTTTCTTTTCCTTTGTTGATTCCGTTTTTGTCATACCTTCGTTTTGTCGTTTCTTTGGCGTCGTTTTGTCGTGTTGCGTGTGTCGTTGAAGTAAAGCGCGCGGTCGATATAGAAGCGTTTTTGATGTTCCCTAGGGAATGGGAAGAGCCAGAGATGATCTTGATATGGAACGAGCGCTCAGGCCGAGGATCAACGCGCCGGATGTCGTAAGATCGACTTTGAGTCACAAAGAGCTGAAGTATAACGAGAGTACCATCGATCAGCTGCTAGGAACGCCCAACAAGATCGTGATCCCTGAAAGATATATCCCTGAACAGGTGACAAATTTACGACGTAAATACGTAAATAAGTTTGTACGCCACTGTATCGATGCTTTGATATAACGTTGAAACAATCGCGTTCCAGACGCCGGAATTAACTGCGGAGGAACAAGAGCAACGATTGAAGAAAGCCGAAGCGATAAGAAAGATGCTGTCGGAAACAACCGTAACTGCGCCAGATGGAAGCGGTATGCATCCGTGCAACTTCGTTTTAACGACAAATTAGTTTCTAAGTTAATGAAAGATCGCAAATATTAAATAGTCACGCGAATCGTTATCTCGTTATCTCTTTCAGACGATAATATCAATATCGAACAATCAGACAGCTTGAAGAGAAAAGTAGTGGAAGAGAAACGGCAAAGAGATCACATTTTGCAACTGAATCAAATTTTGGCCAAGCAAGTTATGGAAAAGAGCAAGATGGTGGCGGGTACGTCGCAGTTTGTTATAAATAAATAGTTTATTGGTTTGATTTATTCTGCTTGTATCTAATATATAGCGACTAGTGGTGTGACAGCATGACCAATGTTTAGGTAGACTTTCGTGCCTTCTGCTATTTCCTAGTGCGGAAGGCTTACGCTTATTCGATTCGTTCGTTGTATATTTTATAACGGAACCGGACGAATATCGTCACCTATCGATCGAAATGAATTGCTTATTTTTATCGGCAATTAGCGATAGTATTTAGACTCGGGATACTTGAT